>NC_047029.1:12929531-13298250 GCF_902652985.1 Pecten maximus | reverse complement strand
GGTCGTATGAGGACGGGTGTCTAGGGAGACATCAACAGTCAGGGTCGTATGAGGACGGGTGTCTAGGGAGACACCAACAGTCAGGGTCGTATGAGGACGGGTGTCTAGGGAGACACCAACAGTCAGGGTCGTATGAGGACGGGTGTCTAGGGAGACACCAACAGTCAGGGTCGTATGAGGACGGGTGTCTAGAGGGACACCAACTGTCAGGGTCGTATGAGGACTGGTGTCTAGGGGGACAACAACTGTTAGGTTCGTATGAGGACGGGTGTCTAGGGGACACCAACTGTCAAGGTCGTATGAGGACGGGTGTCTAGGGGACATCAACTGTCAAAGTCCTGTGAGGAAGCCAGTTAGGTGATAAAAAGATGAAATAACAATGTTTATATGTGTAATAACACCCAATAATACTTTGTATGGATGCACGTGGGAGGTTACATTGTTTTCGTTTATGTACGTCATAGCTTCATTACGTCATATACACGCGCAGGTTGTGACTGGGAAATACCATTTTCGATTTTTTAAATTAGTCTAACTAAATAATGCAGTGTTAGCTCTGGTTTCTTTCCTGATAACTGGTATATTGGAACCATCATACCAGTATTCTAATAGAGAAATGGACAAATAACTGATGATTATAGGGGAATTATTGGTAAGTTTTCTTGGGAAAATTTTCACACCTATTCTTAATGAGATATTGATTAAAACTGATCAAGCTTATTCTACGATTACAGATGCCCAGTTGTGTTTAAGGTTCATGACCAGACCTTCAGTACATATTATTTGCTATTGAAATAATTTGTACAAACACCAGGGTGTTTGCGATATTAGCTATGGTTTTACCCGTGTTTCTTTTGAAAATGGAACACTTTGTATTCACAAAGGCCTACCAACTCTTCCTAATAAACCAAATTGTTGGTTCGTTTACTGCGAGGATAAGTAGAAACTTAAAAAAAAATCTATCTCAAAATAGGTAACAGGTACGAAATTATACTTGTCTATGGGTAATCATATGGTATTTACAAAGGTACTCCTATGCTTGAATTCTAAAAATACATTTTAGATTTTGACTTTCAGTGTTGCAAACTCACCTACCCTATGTAATAACAGACACTTCAGAGGGGGTAGGTACACGTGTCAATGATTTTTAGTTATAATCAATACTCAGGTAACATATTGATAGCAGTACCTTTCAGACAAATCGATAAACAACTTGTTGGATTTGCTAATATTGGGCAATGTATAGGTGAAATACACAGAAAGTATGTCCTTGGATTGTAAAAGTGCAAGGTAACCTGGGGTCCACTGCGGGTACAGTATACATTTTCAATTGAATCTTACATAACAATGCGTTTCAGTTTCGTTAAATACCCAATGCAGTACCTCACCAGCAAAACCTGTTTGGAAGCCAGTATGGTGTCTGCGGTCAAGCATGACGGTGTAACAATAGGATTTACTGAGAGTGTTGTCTCAATAGCCCTGGGCATATACGGCCAGGTGTGATTACCGTAGTCGCTTCGTAAGAAACCCCGGGTTTACAGGTAAAATAAATCTGAACGGAGATTTTATGTCAGAAGTGTGGACATGTACCTTAAGAAAAGACCATTCGATGCTATTCCTGTATCATAATCTTTGATTGATAGAATTCTGAGAAACCGTGCAGACTATATTGCTGTTTTATCGACTACAAGAAAGCATTCAACTTTGTAAATCGTCAAAATTTATGGTGTAAAATGATTTAGGAAGGGATTGAGGGGAACTAATTGAAAATTATAAGAAGTCTGTATGAAAATGTAAGAAACTGTGTTAAATTCAAAGGCACATGTATAAGTGACTTCTGCAAATGTGATTGAGGATTGTTTCAAGGTGGAATTTTGTCACCTCTTCTGTTTACCTTTTTCGTTAATGGTTTAGAAATTGAATTCATTCAAAGTAACTGTTCGTCAATAGAACTTCAAACTATCAATCTTTCCTATTTATGTATGCGTATGACATAGTTATTTTATTTGAAACACCCAAAAATTCACAGAAAATCTTAAACTTCACTGTTGATATTAGTAAAACAAAAATTGTCATCTTCAGGAATGGTGAATTGATACGAAATAACGAGAAATTGGTCTATGAAAATGAGGAAAATGAAATTGTGGATGAATTTAATTACATTGGTCTTACATTAAATTTCAATGATAAGTCTACAAAAGGTCAAAATAAACTTGCATAACGAAATGCTTTATATGCCGTGAATATTATTTGCATAGTAAACCTTTTTCATGTTGAATCTCGCCTTTCTGTTTTTGACACTTATGTAAATAGTATTTTGATGTATGGTTCTGCAACTGAGAAAGTTCAGATTTCATTTCTCAAGTCATTACTTGGACTCAAAAAAATCAACGAATAAGGATTTTTTGTACATTGATCTTGGAAGATTTCCCTTGTATATATTAAGAATAGTTAGAATTTTTATATATTAGTCGAAATTAAATCGTTCAGATAATTGTGTACTCAAAGCATGTTATGATGAACTGTTGGAAAATAAAGACCTTTAACTTGGATTCTGAATTTAAAACAGGAACTTTTAACTGTCGATCTAGGGTTTATGTTTGAAGTAACCAGTAACTGGTCCAATCCATTTTATAGTAATGTAGTTAAACGTCTTTCTGACAATTTCCACCAAGAATATTTTATGAAGGTTAATTTATTGTCTAGAGGAATTTCATACCAGAATTTAGTTGAGAATACTTAAACTTCAGTCTTATCTTTTAAACTGGTTGATTTTATTTATCAAAAAGCTATTTAAAAAATTATTTTATCTGTACATGATCTAGCTGTTGAACGTGGAAGATATAGATAGATTCCGAGACAAGAAAGAAAATGTATTTTTTTGTGAATGAAAATGATATAGAAACCGAATACCATTTCATCTTTAAATGTAAGTGTTACGCAGACATTCGTAATAATTTGATTAAACCATATTATTTTAAAAATCCTAGTATGTAGAAAACCAATTTAGGACAATATTCATCTCTAGCATATAAACGCAGGAAAGATTTGTTATCAGATTTTAATTTGAATATATTCATTTTCAACTTTCAAATTAATAGTATATGAAATTGTTTTAGTTTTTTTTAAGACGGTAGTAAGGTTGTAAATGTTGTCCTGCAGGTAGGGCGTAAGAATTGTACCTGCTACCCCCATTGCACGATATCGTAAGAGGCGACTAAATTTGGGATCTTATCTTTTCTCTTCTTTCTGAACAACTTTCTTCTTCCTAATGTCTCCCCTGACAATGCCTCAATTTTGGCCTTCAGATGAGCGTTCGCCCATGTGAGGAATGCTTTAGGTTCTGTCCCCTGGTCGCAACATACCATAGTTTAAAAAAAAATGGTAGTTGCTGCTTAGCATTTTGGGAGTGGGACGACTGGTTCGCCCGTTGTCAGTATAATGTGACCGGGTGGGGTGTCCTTCTGGGTTTCTTCGGCAGTATGCTTCAGTGAGGTAGCACTATAAATCGGCAAAAGTTCCGGACTATCACATGGGACTTAACACGAACATACCGCAGCCTCCCAAAACACACATACGCACTCACCACACGCATGCATTTGGCACGTACGGGAGGCCGTCCTTAAATGACGTTAGCTGACTGTTGATAGGACGTTAAACAGATAAAACCAAACCTAACCAAAAGCAAATTTAAATGTATGTGACGACAACAAGAACTATTGTAGAATAAATGATTATGTACGAGTGGGTTCCTTTCTCCTATAATGTATATATACTATGTTATCCAGTAAGTTGTAAAACGTACGGAACAAATCTGAATAGAATTGAATTAAATAGTTATGTGATGAACAAAACGTGGTATTCTTTTCTTTTTCACATATGATTGATGAAACTTGTAAGAAATGTTGCATTCTCACTATAGGGACTCCAAAATAAAAATAAAATGTTTGAAATGGAAAACTCATGTAAGATCCTGTATGAATACAAAGAACGGGCAGATTAGTGTGTAGAACATTTGTATCAATATTATTAAATATTATTAAAAATGTCAATATAACGTACAATTGGATCACTTCAGAAACGTTCGATATATGGACATAACAACATATTGCTATTTGAGGAAATTTCGCGGCAAAGAAGGGCGATAACTCTTCCTGGATTGTGCGATGGTAGTGTCAAAAGTCTGGTTTGTAACGAGATTTAGTCCGACAAGAATGACCGGTCACGTTGACCTTTTCGTGGAATATTCAAAGTAGCCGATCCTATTTGTGCATAGGTTTTCCAAACTGTTAATTGCTGTTTCGATGAACACGAGTACATAATACACGTGTTCACGTTATGGAGTAACTTGGCTGTAAAATGATATATCCAACGCGATATATTGCATGTTGTATATGCATGTTGTATGCACATTATTCACAAATTAACATACAAGCGATTTGGGACGACCAACAACGAACATTGGAATGCCTTTAAAATTTGCAATAAATTATAATTAAGCTTATTGAGCCTGGTCTCTGTGTCACATGTTCAATGTACAAAAAAAAACAAAAAACAAAAAACAAAAAAACAAAAAACAGATGCGGTCATCGATAAGTATATATTAAATAACATTGGATAGTTAAGATTATCAAATGTATATATATATTTCAATTATGAAAATTTGTAAAACCGAATGTTCTTGGTCATTGTTGTAACTCGTTTAACGTTGTCTGATATGTCAATAGATTAGTATGACATTACTTGAATGTAAAATTGAAAATAACGTAAAATTGAAAACAACAACAACAACAACAACAACAACAACAACAACAACAACAACAACGACGACAACAACAACAAATGTAAAAAATACGAAACTAAATATGCACTGTCACAGGATTCGTACCACAACACTCACCAGTATTTTGGTAACGTACCACTAAGCCCACCCGACTGATTCGTCAATTTGAACAGTCTTGTGCATCTTTTAAAAATGTCGCATATTTATACACGCAATGCACGTACTTCTTAAATAACATTATCGACTCGTCTGTTTTAAATATGCTAACCAAAGTTCAACACAACAGGTCATTCTGGTCGGACTATACACTGAAAACGTATCTTTTGACAATGAAACGAAAGAGAGAAAAAAAATGACAAAATACGTAACTAGGTCGATATCATAATATTGTCGTCTTATGTTTATGAGGAAGGAGAGCATGTTTATGGATGATTATATATTTTGGATGAAATAAAATACATTGGTCAACGTGGAGAATACGGATTGTTTTAAGTGACCTATGTATTATTATCGACCTTTTTTTGTGTCGTAAGGGGCCGCGGTGGTCGAGTGGTTAAGGTGTCCCGACACTTTATCACTAGCCCTCCACCTCTGGGTTGCGAGTTCGAAACCTACGTGGGGCAGTTGCCAGGTACTGACCGTAGGTCGGTGGTTTTTCTCCGGTTACTCCGGCTTTCGTCCACCTCCAAAACCTGGCACGTACTTAAACGACCCTGGCTGTTAATAGGACGCTAAATAAAATAAACCAAATAAATTTATTTGTGTCGACTTGAAGTGGAGCGTGTCACAAGATAATCTATCAGTTTTTTTTATGATCTCTTACGATGTAGGAATATATTATTGTTATACTGTAGGCAGATTAACTGGTGAATCTTTCTGAAGCAGTAAAACCACTCACTGGTATTTTGTTTTTATATCACAACTTCAAGATTATTCAACATATATTTAAGAAAAAATTAAGCATATCTTTATAAATAGCGCTAAAATTAGCTAAACAATGAGATAATGTATTAATGAAGGTGATAATTAATCATTGTCTTAGAACTTAGGTTATCTGGCCACGAGATTTTTTCATAATTTAGCCGCCTGACTAATCTTTAATATTCAGATATGATGATTTTTTCTGTAATTTTTGTTTTCTGTTATTGACATATAACTGAAATTTATGTTTATTTAGACGTTCTACTCTATCAAATGTATCATAATGAATAATATGAATATTTTCTTGTTTTTCCATTTGTTTGGTACCGCCACTATATAGAGGATATTGAATGGTTTCCCGTTGAATATAACATTATTTCACGAGTATGACAGAATATCAATATTTTCATGAGTGCGATGCGAAGCAGAGTGAACAATATCGAAAAACTCGATCATACCAGTGAAATATATGTTATATTCAACGGGAAACCATTCAATTTTCTTTTTATTGTATTTTATGTTAAAAAACTAAATTTTAAAAAATTGAAACATTAATAATAGTCATTCAGTGCGGGAATCAGTAACATAATTCATGACGTTGTCTCTGACGTTACTCCACGTCAACTTGGCGGCGCCATTTCGGAAGAACTGATCAGCACAATTTAAGCGTTTTCTGCTGTTATCGGAGAATCTGTGCATGAAAAGCTAAGCCAAGTGAGTATTTTGTCAAAACCAGTCTGAATATTTCAGAAATACAGGAAAATAACCCATTTATCTATTTTCGCTTCGATTAGAAGGATCGAAAAATTTCAATGAGGTGAATACAAGTCAAAAACGAAATACTTATATTTTCACTGCAAAATCTCATCGCTTTAGTGAAAATATAAGTTTTATCAGTTTGATCAATTTCTATATATAGTTCACTGGCAAAATGCAATAAATACAGGATATAGAATGATTCCCCGTTTAATATAATATATATTTCACGAGTATGGCAGAATATCGATATTTTCACGAGTGCGAAAACCTGAAAAATAGCCGAGCTGTTTATGCTCACAAGTGTTTATAGCACAGGATAGGGGCATTTTTTTGACCGGATTTTACTTAATGTATGTGTAAACACTTATTTTGTTTTGACCTTGAAATGCAAATGGCGGCTGTGAATAATATTACACAAATATGGCATAAAGGGAGGCATTTCAATCAATAAAAATACTCCTATATTATGCTTTTGTGACATGTTCCGTCGCTTCTTCGCTCCTCCGCGTTTAGGTAGAGGGGGCTAAGGAGCGATATTGCAAATTTGGTCCTAACGGAACACCATAGTTTTGAATGGATTTGCTGTTTAGATGCCCCTTAAACAGCAAACTGTCTCGTTAGAGGAGCAGTTACAATACTCAGTCAAGGCACACCTGTCTTAAGTTTATCAATCTACCTGTTCCTCGTGCTCACGGCCCTGGGTTCGATCCTCTTATAATTGTGTTATCCATATGTCGTACCTAACTAGATGTCAAACTTAGTGCCACAAAAAAAAGTTAATTATCTAATTCTTGACCAGAGACGGCCGCATTTTCTCGCATCTTAACCAAATCTCGCCCCAAAACGCATCACTTACGAGAGCGACATCAACAGTTTGGTCCCCGGTTACAGTGATAAGGATTTAACGAACAGGTTTCATGAAATTGATTGTTTACTTTAACTACTTGCGCGAGGCGTGTTGAGCATTCGTTATTCCACCTAAATATTCGTAGTATATTTATTAGGAATAAATTAGCAATAGCAATGACAGTGAACGGCCTTTTATAAGCGTATATTCACTTCTTGGCCTCCTGTTTAAGGCCAATGAAATTAATTTCAGCGCATGCGCTCCTTGGTATCATCTTTTTATTGTTTTATCATACAATTTAAACTTCATATTAAGAATATATACACACAATGTACATGCATGTATAATTGTTCCAATGGCGAACTAGTGTGATGTATACATGTGTACAATCATGTTTAGAGCTGTCCCCCCGACTGGTGTTTACACTAATCATATTTGCCGGGGAACCATTGGTTGCTTTGTCCAAACACTACATGTGTGTGTAATAAGACGGACAGAATTTGATATCCAGTTGGATTATATAGAAGGCATAGCTGATGAATATGACGTATCATATGTTTAACGGAAACTCATCAGATCATCAGGTTTCTACTGATGATTTATATCAGATACCTGGATTTCATGAACCTTTTCGACTCGATAGAAATTTTGCTGGTGGAGGTTTACTATGCTAACAATCTTTTGAAAGTGAACCGCTGACTGGAACTGAATTTTCTGGCGATGAACTTATTTGGATTGATGTTATTCTAACAAATTCTTCCTTTATTTTTGGCACTGCTTATAGGAAAACAAAATCAGGAGGACAATTTAAACATAAAAAAGTCTAATAATCAGTGTTTCCCAATCTGTATTATCAATGGCTCTATTTATTCGATCAAAATATGCATGACTATTTTTCTTTTTTATTATTTGCTTTATAATATCGTTTCCATTAAACCGGTTCTACCTCGAGAACCACGTGACCATGGCCTGGATTAACAAGGTAGGTATACTATTTGTTTTTCAATGAATTTTGTCTATAAATTATTTTCTTTCATATCATATCTTATCCGTTTCCTTCAATTTTGAGTTACTCCTACGAACAGCTGTTAAGATGCAGTTCAATAAAACTGGTTTGCTCGGGTATGAATGATTTTAATATCATGTCTGCCTTTTCTTACATCCTTTGTAAAGTGTCGTTACCTTTTATTGTTTATGTATTTAAGTTTGTATTTGATAGAAATTGTATTTTAGTTAGCTTTGTATTTAATAAACATTATATTTTAGTTAGCTTTGTATTTGATAAACATTGTATTTTGGTTAGCTTTGTATTTGATAAACATTGTATTTTGGTTAGCTTTGTATTTGATAAATATTGTATTTTAGTTAGCTTTGTATTTGATAAATATTGTATTTTGGTTAGCGTTGAAGTTGATTAACATTGTATTTCTATTGGTTTTGTAGTGAATAAACATTGTATTTTTGTTAGTGATAAACAATCATGTTTTGGCTAGTTCTACAGTCGATAAAAAATGCATTTTTTCCTATTTCAAATTTTAAGCAGATTCAGTCACTTAAACATTTGTAAGCACAAGTTTAACATCTATGTCACAGTTTACGATGGAAAACTACCATGACTTATACAAAAACCTGTATTATCACCACGCATTAAATAACCTCCCTGACCCAAAACCTAATTAATCCTACATAAAATATTCCTATACTCTGCAAAATAAATGCAGATACACACAGTCACCGGTGTAGCATTTGAAATACAATATGTGTTCTACATATATATTTACATCTCTCACTTCTTCAGCTTAGTAAACTCTGACTGCAAATAAATTATCGTATACGCAGTGAAAAAAGGCTCAGCGGATTGATATGTGCGGGAATGGGTAAAAATAATTATGACGTCGTCATAACGGCTGCCGTAGTTACCAACGTCGCAACACACCCTGAATACTATTTTCTTCGTACTGTATTTCAACGATTTGTTTGATGTAGATATAAGTAAAGGATTGTACATAATTTGACTGCGTTTACGGTAGTATGCCCGCAGTTGGCAACGAACATTTCCTATGGTTAGCGCGTTAGCGTTCCATAGGATATGTTCGTTGCCAACTGCTGGTATACCACCCGTATACACAGTCAAATGAGGTACAATTCTTAAATATTGAATATAGTAAAACCGACACAGACACAATTTAGCGCTTTCGCTCCATCATGGGAGCTTCAGACTGCTTATATTATTTGCTTTCACCTGAAGAGCTTGCTCTGAAAGTAAGCAAAAGCGCTTGTGATTTTCTGGTTTGTGTTTTTATTTAATAATAATAACATATATATATAGCAAGAAAAAAGTTTGTGTCCATGTAGAGTTGATTTTTTTAGTTTTTTGATATATATATATATATATCCTATACACAATGCATTGTCCAGCAACATGGCACTTTAATCAATATCAGTTATCGATAACCCGCGTAAGGTTACAGTTCTGCAGTCGATAAAAAATTCATTTTTGGATAGTTCTACATTTGAAACATTCCAGTTTTGGATAGTTCTATATACATTCTTTTTGCTAGTTTTGCAGTTGACAAACATTCTTTTTTGGTCTGTTTGCAGTTGACAAATATATTCTGTTTTTGGATAGTTTTTTTTTGGCTAGTTCTAGATTCGACCAACACTGTTTTGACTAGCTCTGCAGTCGATAAACATTCTGTTTTGACTAGTTCCGAAGTCGATAAACATTCCATTTTGACTAGTTCCGAAGTCGATAAACATTCTGTTTTGACTAGCTCTGCAGTCGATAAACATTCACTTTTGGCTAGCCCTACAGTCGATAAACATTCTATTTTTGTTTTGGCTAGTTCTATATTTATTTGATAAACATTCTATTTTGACTAGCTCTGAAGTCGATAAACATTCTATTTTGACTAGCTCTGAAGTCGATAAACATTCTGTTTTGACTAGTTCTGAAGTCGATAAACATTCTGTTTTGACTAGCTCTACAGTCAATAAACATTCTGTTTTGACTAGTTCTGAAGTCGATAAACATTCTGTTTTGACTAGTTCTGCAGTCAATAAACATTCTGTTTTGACTAGTTCTGCAGTCAATAAACATTCTGTTTTGACTAGCTCTACAGTCAATAAACATTCTATTTTGACTAGTTCTGCAGTCAATAAACATTCTGTTTTGACTAGCTCTGCAGTCGATAAAAATTCTGTTTTGACTAGTTCTGCAGTCGATAAACATTCTATTTTGACTAGCTCTGAAGTCTGTAAACATTCTGTTTTGACTAGTTCTGTAGTCGATAAACATTCTATTTTGACTAGCTCTGAAGTCTGTAAACATTCTATTTTGACTAGTTCTGTAGTCGATAAACATTCTATTTTGACTAGCTCTGAAGTCGATAAACATTCTGTTTTGACTAGTTCTGCAGTCTGTAAACATTCTGTTTTGACTAGTTCTGTAGTCGATAAACATTCTGTTTTGACTAGTTCTGCAGTCTGTAAACAAACAAGCTGTTTTTATAGACACTTGAGGGCTTCCATAACTGTAACGTGTATATACTGCAGGTAACCGTTAAATGTGAATAGAACAGTCCCCGTCTGCATCGGCGATACGCAGGATGGATACAGACACATACATCAGCACAGTTTCGAACTTTATCGTTGGCGGTTACATCACATCGGCCATAATCATAGGGAATGAGCTTGGCCTGTTTGATGAGTTGAGGAAACTTAAAAATCCGGTCACCTCAACGGAGCTGGCCAAGGAATGTAAACTGAAGGAAAGGTATGGCATGATATATGTATGCACGAGTGTCGATTTAACTGTCATGGCATAGTATGTTTCTTATATTAGCATTTTTATTATGATAATTTATTGATGTAAACAAACATTGCCCCTTGTGTAGGTAATATGTCATCCTACATTGTTGTCCCATATGTAGGTAATATGTCATCCTACATTGTTGTCCCTTGTGTAGGTAATATATCATCCTACATTGTTGTCCCTTGTGTAGGTAATATATCATCCTACATTGTTGTCCCGTTGTGTAGGTAATATATCATCCTACATTGTTGTCCCGTTGTGTAGGTAATATATCATCCTACATTGTTGTCCCCCATGCGTAGGTAATATATCATCCTACATTGTTGTCCCCTTGTGTAGGTAATATATCATCCTACATTGTTGTCCCCCATGCGTAGGTAATATATCATCCTACATTGTTGTCCCTTGTGTAGGTAATATATCATCCTACATTTTTGTCCCCCTTGTGTAGGTAATATATCATCCTACATTGTTGTCCCCTTGTGTAGGTAATATATCATCCTATATTGTTGTCCCCCATGTCTAGGTAATATATCATCCTACATTGTTGTCCCCCTTGTGTAGGTAATATATCATCCTACATTGTTGTCCCCCTTGTGTAGGTAATATATCATCCTACATTGTTGTCCCTTGTGTAGGTAATATATCATCCTACATTGTTGTCCCCTTGTGTAGGTAATATATCATCCTACATTGTTGTCCCCCTTGTGTAGGTAATATATCATCCTACATTGTTGTCCCCTTGTGTAGGTAATATATCATCCTACATTGTTGTCCCCTTGTGTAGGTAATATATCATCCTACATTGTTGTCCCCTTGTGTAGGTAATATATCATCCTACATTGTTGTCCCCTTGTGTAGGTAATATATCATCCTACATTGTTGTCCCCTTGTGTAGGTAATATATCATCCTACATTGTTGTCCCCTTGTGTAGGTAATATATCATCCTACATTGTTGTCCCCTTGTGTAGGTAATATATCATCCTACATTGTTGTCCCCATGTGTAGGTAATATATCATCCTACATTGTTGTCCCTTGTGTAGGTAATATATCATCCTACATTGTTGTCCCCCTTGTGTAGGTAATATATCATCATACATTGTTGTCCCCTTGTGTAGGTAATATATCATCCTACATTGTTGTCCCCATGTGTAGGTAATATATCATCCTACATTGTTGTCCCCTTGTGTAGGTAATATATCATCCTACATTGTTGTCCCCCTTGTGTAGGTAATATATCATCCTACATTGTTGTCCCCTTGTGTAGGTAATATATCATCCTACATTTTTGTCCCCCTTGTGTAGGTAATATATCATCCTACATTGTTGTCCCCCTTGTGTAGGTAATATATCATCCTACATTGTTGTCCCCCTTGTGTAGGTAATATATCATCCTACATTGTTGTCTCCCTTGTGTAGGTAATATATCATCCTACATTGTTGTCCCCTTATGTAGGTAATATATCATCCTACATTGTTGTCCCCTTGTGTAGGTAATATATCATCCTACATTGTTGTCCCCTTATGTAGGTAATATATCATCCTACATTGTTGTCCCCTTGTGTAGGTAATATATCATCCTACATTGTTGTCCCTTATGTAGGTAATATATCATCCTACATTGTTGTCCCGATGTGTAGGTAATATATCATCCTACATTGTTGTCCCCTTGTGTAGGTAATATATCATCCTACATTGTTGTCCCCCATGTGTAGGTAATATATCATCCTACATTGTTGTCCCCATATGTAGGTAATATATCATCTTACATTGTTGTCCCCCTTGTGTAGGTAATATATCATCCTACATTGTTGTCCCCTTGTGTAGGTGATATATCATCCTACACTGTTGTCCCGTTGTGTAGGTAATATATCATCCTACATTGTTGTCCCGTTGTGTAGGTGATATATCATCCTACATTGTTGTCCCGCTTGTGTAGGTAATATACCGTCCTACATTGTTTTCCCCTTGTGTAGGTAATATATCATCCTACATTGTTGTCCCCATGTGTAGGTAATATATCATCCTACATTGTTATCCCCCATGTGTAGGTAATATATCATCCTACATTGTTGTCCCGTTGTGTAGGTAATATATCATCCTACATTGTTGTCCTCATGTGTAGGTAATATATCATCCTACATTGTTGTCCCCCATGTGTAGGTAATATATCATGCTACATTGTTGTCCCCTTGTGTAGGTAATATATCATCCTACATTGTTGTCCCCCATGTGTAGGTAATATATCATCCTACATTGTTGTCCCCCATGTGTAGGTAATATATCATCCTACATTGTTGTCCATTTGTGTAGGTAATATATCATCCTACATTGTTATCCCCCATGTGTAGGTAATATATCATCCTACATTGTTGTCCCTTGTGTAGGTAATATATCATCCTACATTGTTATCCCCCATGTGTAGGTAATATATCATCCTACATTGTTATCCCCATTGTGTAGGTAATATATCATCCTACATTGTTGTCCCCTTGTGTAGGTAATATATCATCCTACATTGTTGTCCCCTTGTGTAGGTAATATATCATCCTACATTGTTGTCCCCATTGTGTAGGTAATATATCATCCTACATTGTTGTCCCCTTGTGTAGGTAATATATCATCCTACATTGTTGTCCCCTTGTGTAGGTAATATATCATCCTACATTGTTGTCCCCTTGTGTAGGTAATATATCATCATACATTGTTGTCCCGTTGTGTAGGTAATATATCATCCTACATTGTTGTCCCCCTTGTGTAGGTAATATATCATCCTACATTGTTGTCCCCTTGTGTAGGTAATATATCATCCTATATTGTTGTCCCCCATGTCTAGGTAATATATCATCCTACATTGTTGTCCCCCTTGTGTAGGTAATATATCATCCTACATTGTTGTCCCCCTTGTGTAGGTAATATATCATCCTACATTGTTGTCCCCCATGTGTAGGTAATATATCATCCTACATTGTTGTCCCCCTTGTGTAGGTAATATATCATCCTACATTATTGTCCCCTTTTGTAGGTGATATATCATCCTACATTGTTGTCCCGTTGTGTAGGTAATATATCATCCTACATTGTTGTCCCGTTGTGTAGGTAATATATCATCCTACATTGTTGTCCCCCTTGTGTAGGTAATATATCATCCTACATTGTTGTCCCGTTGTGTAGGTAATATATCATCCTACATTGTTGTCCCGTTGTGTAGGTAATATATCATCCTACATTGTTGTCCCCCTTGTGTAGGTAATATATCATCCTACATTGTTGTCCCCCTTGTGTAGGTAATATATCATCCTACATTGTTGTCCCCATGTGTAGGTAATATATCATCCTACATTGTTGTCCCCCTTTTGTAGGTAATATATCATCCTACATTGTTGTCCCCCATGTCTAGGTAATAGATCATCCTACATTGTTGTCCCCCATGTGTAGGTAATATATCATCCTACATTGTTATCCCCCATGTGTAGGTAATATATCATCCTACATTGTTGTCCCCTTGTGTAGGTAATATATCATCCTACATTGTTGTCCCGTTGTGTAGGTAATATATCATCATACATTGTTGTCTCCCTTGTGTAGGTAATATATCATCCTACATTGTTGTCACTTTGTGTAGGTAATATATCATCCTACATTGTTGTCCCGTTGTGTAGGTAATATATCATCCTACATTGTTGTCCCCTTGTGTAGGTAATATATCATCCTACATTGTTGTCCCTTGGGATTGTGGTATTAATAACTACAGACGTGTTTGATTTGTTCTTTAGCCTTAATTTATTTCTGGTTTGATCGTTACCGTATTTCAGGGAAAGGGGAACACAAGCTCAATCCTTTTTAGCATGTGGTAGTTACCTGACACGTGGACAGGTGTATTTATATTGATACACTACCTTTCCATGTCTTGACTTTGTGCCAGAATTTGTGATGCGGAAATTTACGTGGTAATCGAATCGTTGTATTTACCTGGAATACGATATATCCGCTACGTCACTAAGACTTCATTGTGCTGGGTGTTTATATGTATCATATATTGTTGACAATTCGATATAATTCTAGTGTCTAAATAAGTGTTGATTTCCCGGGACATTTTACATGTTTAACTTCAAAATAACGAGATTTAATGAGAGGTCATATTCATACAATGCAAACGCACGTTTTGCACGTCCTTCGGCTGCCCTTGTTCATGGTGACGCTTATGATTTTCATGTGTCCGGCGACTTGTTTTTCTATCCATGTACGTCAACACTTTTCTCTAACGATTTTATCATTTTAAATGTTAAAGACGTGGAGCGTCTTGATGTCTAATAATTCCTAAATTATAAAACAAATCGTTTATCACAATAAATATAACAGTCCGATTGTCAATAGCAAACTTATAAAAAAGGAAGCACTTTAAAATCAAACTCTTCAAAAAAAAAAAAAAAAAAAAAAAGATTTAAGGAGCATCGTTGGCAAAATCTGCCGTTTTGTATATATTTATCATATTGCTTAATAAAAGCAAAGAAATGAATCACCAATGTGCTTTTGTTTATTATTAATTCACTCATTGGATGCCCCCTGAAATAATCAGATTGTAATGACGGTAATTTTTGGTGTCTGTGCTTGTGCAATAAATACCTACGTGGCGAGATACTAAAACCAACGATATTTACATAAACCATGAATATATTTCCTTTTATCACTGACCTGCAATTATTGATGTCGATTTCAATTGTTGTAATGTATCTCCCTTATGTCAGTAATGATTGTCCCTGGCCTGAGAGAAATGGCTGTATAATATTGTTTTTTTAGTTCACCTTCAACGTCTCAATTGAATTATTGCTATGATCTTTCGTCGCCCGCTGTGCATCCGTCAACAACTGTTATTTTTCTACTCTTCGACAGAAATCATGAACATATTTTAATAAATTTTGTAGAACCCGACTACGGTCAAAGATTCATCGAAAGTGTAAAAATGTATCCTTCGCTCCTATTCGGGTGAACTTTACGAAATTTTATTTAGCCAAAATTTATCTTCTGTTCCCTTTCAGTTAAAAAAAAAAAGAAAGGGGGGGGGGGGGGGGGGGGGGGGGGGGGCGATTTTTCAATAATTGTTGATATTGGATCCGGATATGCAAAAATAAATAATCTTCATGGATTGAAAATATATTATTTTGTAGTTATGTACGGGAGTGGCTGGGATGTATAGTCTGACTAGTGATGTATACCGTGTAATTACCTCCCTTTGTAGTTATGTACGGGAGTGGCTGGGATGTATAGTCTGACTAGTGATGTATACCGTGTAATTACCTCCCTTTGTATGTATGTACGGGAGTGGCTGGGATGTATAGTCTGACTAGTGATGTATACCGTGTAATTACCTCCCTTTGTAGGTATGTACGGGAGTGGCTGGGATGTATGGTCTGACTAGTGATGTATACCGTGTAATGACCTCCCTTTGTAGGTATGTACGGTAGTGACTGGGATGTATGGTCTGACTAGTGATGTATACCGTGTAATTACCTCCCTTTGTATGTATGTACGGGAGTGGCTGGGATGTATGGTCTGACTAGTGATGTATACCGTGTAATTACCTCCCTTTGTAGGTTTGTACGGGAGTGGCTGGGATGTATGACCTGACTAGTGATGTATACCGTGTAATTACCTCCCTTTGTAGTTATGTCCGGGAGTGGCTGGGATGTATGACCTGACTAGTGATGTATGACCTGTAATTACCTTCCTTTGTAGGTATGAATCACTAGTGATTTATAATGTATGATTACTTCCCTTTGTAGTTATGTCCGGGAGTGACTGGGATGTATAGTACGACTAGTGATGCATATCGTGTAATTACCTCCCTTTGTAGGTATGTCCGAGAGTGGCTGGGATGTATAGTACGACTAGTGATGTATATCGTGTAATTACCTCCCTTTGTAGGTATGTCCGAGAGTGGCTTGGCTGTATGGTCTCAACCAAGATCGTGTCACTGGATGCTCAGGACCGTTACTTTATCCCCGAATTACTCAAGCCAGCACTTAAGAAAGCGTTGGAATTTGCATTTTTCTCCCCGGTTGTGGGTGTTTTGACGGATAAAGTGATTGAATGCTACAAAGAGGATGGACCTCAAGGTAGGAGGTAGAGACTATTGCTCGACCACCATGTCAGTATATAAAACTTATCTAACAATGGTATTTCGCAAATTCTAATTGTACTGCATGGGACTAATATACTTACCATAAGGTCAAGGCCTAAAGTGCGCGAAAAACAGCTTCTTCAAAGTTTCCTGAAAATGACATGAAAACCATCTGTAACAATATCTTATCCAAAATAGTAGTTAAGGTGACCATGTTTTGTGGCATTTGTGCATAAGTACTGAAAGTGTGTACTCTTGTATGTAAACACACCGCACCTCAATCAGCTGAAGTCATGGTATCTAAGAAGAGGTAGAGAGGTAAAGTGGCCATTATAGGTATCGACCGGTAGTACTGTCTTTCAGTACACACAATCAATAAAGTTTTTAACACAAAGATGTGTCATCTTAACTACTATTTTGAATAATATACTACAACTTTACTAGGACATTTTGTATGTGCACTCCAGAATGGTTTAGCTGATGCCCATGTTATTTTCAGGAATTGAAGAAGCTGTTTTAGACTTGACCCAGTGACAAGTATCAACAATCAATTTTAATTGATTCATTTTTCTCTTACATTGAACATTTTTTTCTATGTATATAAATATTCCCAAAACATTATTTAGAGAATTACTATTGTTACTATTACTATTGTGATATACTATTGTTAAGTATCCTCATTTACTGACATGATCACAGGTCACCATTCCAAAGAGAGCCTTTAAGGACGAATGGTATCATTTGGACAATAGTTCCATACACCATTGTATGAAAACATTGCTTATACGTATGAATTGTTGATTTTTTGTGTGTACAAACCAAATATAAATGATACCTCTCTTGTCACAAAAAGTAAAAACAGCCATTTCATCAATGATTTCATTATCAAAATATGTTTCAAATCATACGATTTTGTTTGTTTGTTTGTTTGTTTCATATATTCAATTACTGTAAACACAAATATTTTAGCGGTAATTTTTGTTTGATTGTTTGTTTTGTTTGATTTTTTTTTGTTTTTGCTTGTTTTTGCGCTAAATTATGATTGTGCTAATTGTAATTTATCTGCATTAGTTTCTATAGCAATCATTTTTTAGAGTGCTAATTCACCATTCCGTTGATCTGTTTTAATTTTGATTTACGCTATAATTTGAGTGCGTCAAACTTAGCACGTTTACAGTATCATTATCAAATTTGAAGTATACTTCCCAATCACGTATATTTAAGGTTTCGGCTATGAAGGGCTGCCAACAAAAGTAATCGAAGCCGTTGAAAACAAAACATCTGACCCTGATACGGCAGTTGATGAGCTTATTAAACATCTGCCAAAGACTTTAGGTATGATTTTTTTATGACTTTTTCGCTTCCTAATGTTATCTTTCACCTTTCATGTAACCGTCAATGCTAATTTGTCAGCCTAGAATAAAGTAACTTTTGTCTCAAATCATAACAAGAGAAATGTAATGTATACTGACAGTTTTCAACTAGATCGAATTGTGATATAGCTATAGAAATAAGAAAGGGGTCTTCAAAGGCGACACAAAGTACAGATGTTGATAATAAATAGACGCTTCACTGCAGACAGTGTATATAACGTATACCAACAAATAAATATATAATAACTGCTCTCTAAAATGATCACTTGTAAGATCAAAAGTTACCAAATACATAGACAGAATATGATTGAATTACTTCTGGATACAATTACACATAATCATTTGTTTATTTTAAATCTAAAAGATAAAGTAAGAAAATCAAACGATGGAGACGAGATAGCGTAAAGTAGGTAACTTTTGGCAGTGTTAAAAAATATAATCTATTGTTTTCAAACAATCATAATTACACTTTATTTGAGGTGTATCATCTTTCAGACGCAAACAGACACATTTTATGACATTAAATACCAAAATTCTGCGTGTTTAATTTTAGAGCCGAATGCCGTCATACTTGATTTAGGATGTGGCGGGGGAATTATAACCAGGGCGCTTCAAAGACGTCTTCCAAAGGCAGTTATCACTGCGACAGACTACAACCAAGATGCAATAACCAAAGCTGAAAAACAATCCAAGATCGCTGGGGTGAAGTATGTAAAAGAAGACGCCACTAAGCTGCCCGCCGACTGGAAACATAAGTTTGACTGGGTGATCCTCTATGACGTTCTTCACGATCTGCCTGAACCTGATAAAGTTATGAAAGAGATTCGTCGCGTCCTGAAAGACGACGGATTCGCGTCCATCGTTGACCCAGATTTACACAGTTCCCACGCAAGTAACATCGGGGATGTAGGCATAGCCGGAGTAGGGTACGCCGTCAGTGCACTGATTTGTCTCCCTTGCAGTTTATCGGTAGAGGGAGCAGCTGGTCACGGTATGGGCTGGGGAACCGAAAACAAAGAAGAGTTTCTGATAAAGTCTGGCTGGAAAGTGGTGAAGAAGAGTAAAATCCAAAAGAGTAAATTTGCCTTGAACTTCACCTGTGTCAAGGTATAAGCAGGGAACAAGCACATGTTTAAAACCCTTCTTGTTCAGTTCATTCCTGAAACGAAGAGTCGCCTCTTGCTCCACCACCAAAGGTTAAGACATTTTTGATGGACATGTGTGTTGTTAGGGTCCAGAGTACACACCTCTATGAAGATAATGCCATATGAAAAAGGAAACATAATTTTTCTTTCATATAGCACGGCACTTACATCTCACGAGACATTTGTCAGGCATGTGGTGTTGGAACCGCCTTGGGCTACTTGGGTTTTCAGGATCAAATGCGACGTAGCTGAAATACGTTATTGATAAACAGGACTTATTCAATCGAAATGTATACAAATATTATACAAATTAAACTTTGATTGTAACTCTTTAACCGTTTCTATAATTCAATCAGAAGGACTAAATTGGAAGTAATATTAGCTGTATGTCTAGTGGAATGACCTCATTTTATTCGCGGTACCAGTTAACTCTCTGATCTACATACCTGTTACAATTAAAGAATATATTGTAAGCACTTTCAATATAATTTCCACATTGACAAAGTTGGAAATAAAATCAAATTAGTATGAAATAAGTTGTCATTTGGGGTACTTGATCTGCTTCTTATTCTGGTATGCAACATCTAAGTGGTCCTCTCAGCAATCAAATACTAACACGGAAGATTTACGTCATTAAACTTATGAAAACTGTCTTTAAATACTGAGACTGACATGCTGTCTTATGTTAGGTTATAAGTTATTCCAAAGTAGCATAGTAAAAGGGAAAAAGAAGTGTTCTTAAGATGAAATCGTAATCCAGGTAAACAGTAATTGTAAGCATTTCGGATGTAATATCGTAAGTTTTTGAGAAACTAAAGGAGGAAGTAAAGCTGTAAGATAGTTCGGCGTTAGATTAGAGTAAATTTTGTAGAAAAGTTGTAATTTTCTCCTTTTCCTTCTATTTGCTAGTAGTTCTAGTCCACTCTCAGAATACAATGATGCATTACTTGTATGAAAGGATAGTAATTACACGAATAGTCTCTAGCTAGAGTTCTTCACAGCAATAAAGGAAGAATGTACGATATGTACATTTTGTCTAGTGTTCGCCCGTCTAACCACACAAACTTCAGTATTCGTAAAACACCTTCTTTAACACGATTTTACAAATATTTTCAATATGGCAATTCCATTTATAATTTTCACATTCTCCCAGGTACTTATGATTCTCTACAAAGTCAACATTTACATTATTAAACTTAATTTCAATAACATTGTACATAGTCAAGCTGAAAGTTGGAAAAAAGTAATATGCATTTGTCTTAGCCGGATTAAAGTATACTAACTACTTATCTTCCCATTGTTTGATTTTACGTAGATCAATGTTTATCCAAGTTCAGTAAAGAGGTGTCGTCTGCAAATAATTTACATCGACTTTCAATGTCATCAGCTGTCATTTACATAAATTAAAGAGGGCCTAATACAGAGCCTTGAGGAAGTCGGAAACTCATGCGTTAGTAGATTTAACTGAAGATTGAGTATTTGCAACGAAGACTTGCTGCTGTTTTTAACCTACATAATTATCTAACCAATTTAACAATTTTCCCGAAATACCGTAGTTTGCCAGTTTCACTTTCGGCCCTTGTGACACACACGATCGAACACTTTTGATATATCACAGAAAAATAAGTAACACTGGAAGGACATTTCTCAAAATTAATGTGTAAGCTCCTCTTGGTCGCTAGTTGTATTCATTCAATTTTGTATGAGAAAACAAACTGGCCAACAAGCAGGCATCTTGGATTTCGAGCAGCGTCCCAGAGATTCGTTTCTGGAACACAGTAGTCATGTAGGGCAGAATTCATTTGGATTACTTATGTATACATATACATATAAGAACTAAAACAGAAAAAAGAAACAAAAACAAAAAGGTCACTTTTGTCACAAGATTGATTCTTCACTAAATCCTTCTCGCACCATATGAGCGACACAGAGGAAAGTGTCATGATATAAACTCATCATTTAATAATATACAAAGTTCGAGGAAATCAATAGCTTTGTTGATGACAAACAGTTAAACGGCATATAGTAAATACTTTCCAACATCCCCGACCTGTAGAAAGCAAACCTCCAAATCAGTGACATTCATGGCCATCTCGTGGCGTATTTTCCTTTTCACCTTCTTAGTTAGACAATTGCAACGTAACACTTAACCTTTACCACTACGAAGAAGTCAATGTTGCTGGTTTTTAATTTACTGAATAAAGTACTAACATTAACATTTTGTAGTATTTTTTATAGTAAACGGTAAAGTCTATATCTTTATACCAGCTTATATGTTAACCTGAAGGTTGTAAGGTATATTAATTTTGAGTATATTTACATCTAGTTAACTCGGGTGTCTATAATACCAATAAAAATAATGAAACTATGTGGTGTTGTTTCATTCATTGCAATTTATTAAAACTAAGTGATAAAATACTATGTTGACCTTGAATTTCGAACATCTTAGGGAAATGTACTATAATCAAATTGCACCGCCGTACAGAGAGACAGCAAAGAGGTATGACCTGACTCGACCTTAATTTGACCTTTTTGCGTCGGCTTTAGATGCGTCAATTCGATTAAGTTTTTCTAATATCAACAATATCATGAACCACTAAAATACTGTGTGTACAATTCTAGCAGGAGCGGGGAAAGAATATGCCTGCTAAATATCACTGCATGTTGTAAGAGGTGACTAATCGTGAGACCCCCTGCAGGGTTAGGGGGTTTTCTCCTTTGTCTTCTATTCAGGAGATACTGGAAAGCCTAAGTATGGTACAAGCTGTTTCCCAATGTATGATGGTCATAGAAGGCGATTAAAAGTTGGACCCCTGAAGAATAGGAAATTTCCTTTCGTGTCTTATCTGTGGATATTGAAGGGACCAAAATAGATCTTTTGTATGGTGGTTGATTTAGGTCAAGTCTCAATGTCACATTGTCGCTCTTCGCATGGCGCAATGTCGCTCTTCGCTTGGTATATTGTCGTTCTTTCAAATGCAAACAGCGACAATGACACAAAGTACCCCGCCA
The DNA here is from genome assembly GCF_902652985.1 of Pecten maximus. Lineage (NCBI taxonomy): Eukaryota > Metazoa > Mollusca > Bivalvia > Pectinida > Pectinidae > Pecten > Pecten maximus. The sequence continues at coordinate 13,275,473 of NC_047029.1, read as the reverse complement.
ACGCCGCAGAAATATCTTGCAAATGGGACAGGGCGACTCATTTTTATGCCGCATTATCGAGTATTTTGTCACATGCCGTGTTAATTTTGTCGTATGGCGCGTTGGCTCTGTTCACATGGCGATATGTGTGTTGAGTACATACATCAATTTCGAAAAGTTTAAATTCTGTCTATAATCAATCTAAAACAGGTATAAAAATAGTAAGTTAAAAAAAAAGCGCAGGTGCACATCTCAAGTCAAATTGTTAGGATAAAAATTGTAGGAGGAGTTGTCCTGACAAAATTCAGTCTATGTTCGTAACAAAACAAAACAATTGGGAATGACTACAGAAGGAGATGTTTGGACAAGATCCCAGCTGATACGGCTAGGCAGACGAGTAACCTAATTCCAGTATTACCTCTATAGCTGTGACGTAATGTTATAACCTTTAAGAATTTCCAGCCTTTACAAATCTTCAGTGTCCTGTTTACTAATTACTGTTCAGGGCTAAATATAGGTCACCCGAGTTGACCGATTATTAAAGTACACATTCGTGTTCGGTGATCTGTTAAAATTTGTTTGTTATGGTTTTGTTAGGTAAGGTATTCGGTTAAAATCATTATTTGCAAATCTTTCTGCTATCTGCCTTCATACAATGTGCCCGCTATTTCTCCAACGTCTTCTTTTAATGGGGCCATTGAAGTGGCTTGAAGGGAAATTTTTGGAATCATTATTCAGACAGGAAGGCTCAATGTCATATCAAAGGATAAAAATCACAGAATCTTTAAAATCGAACCTCACAGAAAATCATCACCCCTGATATGTCTTCTTTCATTCTAACCTAGATTTCCAAGGACATACTTAGCTAGTAGCAGCGTTATTGTGGATGGAAACACTGCTTTAGATTGTCCCACGATATAATACCCCCCTGGAATGTCTGGTGCACCAGGTAAATGCTTTGTATTATATGTGACGTAACCTTCAGCCGACATGTAACACGGCGAGTGAACAAAGAAACCACTCTGCCGTTAACTGTAAGGCATTCTATGATTTAAAAGCATGTCAGGACACAACTAGAATGTAAGTCATGGATTGACAGACAGTTTAGTTATAACACATGCGTGTGACAAACTAGGTCTTAATTTTTAGAATTACTGAATGCAAATGATGTAAGAGAATAAAAAAAATGTTGGCAGTTGTCCAAGATTATATCAATCGTGATATTTGTTTACACGGTTTTCTATTATTATCATTTGCCTGGTAAAATGTACATATTTCTAAAATCTATGTGTAACTATATTTAGATTAATATAATGTGATTTTCGAATCTACAATTCAATGTATATTAATTATTGTTCATGTGTTGTGTACAATAAAAAATACACGCGGAGACCGACTCGTGGTTATAACTGAAAACAAACTACATCTAGAGATTTGGACTTCAAACGTATAAAAGTACATAATCATCATAATATTGTAAATCGTTTTTAATGACATACATATTTTTTTTACTATCTGTAATGAACAAAGCTATTGGGTGTTCTTGAAATTTGAAGAAATTCATATCAAGATAATTCTCATTGATAATGTTTGAGGAAATGTCCCTGTTTATTTTATTATAATATCCATATTCTCCTACTAATGTTTTTTTCTATTATCAACGAGTTTATTTCATGTGACTTCATCTGCTTTAAGATAAACAGAACCATCAGAAGACATATATCGGCATTCTGTGAAATCAAACAATTCAAAACATTTAATTAAGAGCATATAGTATTAGCCCATATAGGTTTCTGACGCGTAAGATAAAAATAAAATGTAGTCTAATCTCTAATTACATCTATGTATTATATATTTTTTTCCTATCGAATGCGTCAGAAACCTATGGATTTTGTTCGTCTCTCCTTTCCTGGTTCAAACCAATGACATTTTTTGAGAACCCCTCAACAGATTTTGTTTATAGTTTAAACATATTGTATTGCAAAATGTTTACAAACGGATTGGGTACAAGTTATTACAACTTATGTGATCACCCTTTTTGTTCATATTTACACCATAGTAACACAACATCCAATTTTGCACCTGATCATAATCTGGAGGTCATCGGTCAAGGTTAAAGAGTCATAAAGTTACATTTGACCCTTTCTGGTCCTTTCAGAAGCAGTGTCATACACTGAAAGCCCCTCAGAATGATGCTACGGTTGACAGTATCATAACATCACAACACCGTAAGAGCATAGGATCGGGAACAGCCATGTCTAAGAGATTTTTCCCCGTGACTCAGTCGGCACACCTCGGTAATTTCCCCTACCCTACACCATCCTCGTCATTGTCATCGATCGGAACCCCTTGTTATTTTCTGCGAAACTACGGCGGCGAGGTGTTCCGATTGCATTTTCATGTGTATTCATACACTTACTTAGTCTACGTTGGTAGACGGAGACGAGGTGTTCCGATTGACCCTACACCTCCCTATGGGCTGCAGTATTATTATGTATGGTGTTGATGTATACATGTGTGCAATACAACATTATGTAAAGTTCACATTGCAGATGTTAGAAGTAACGATTCACACACAAGTAACACAAAAAACGCAAACCTTCAATTGTAGAGTCGAAAACATTCTGACACATTCTTAATGAAATTGACGGGGCAGAAATTAGATAAAAAACATCAATTAATCATACAGCATTGTTTAAGATCAGAAAAAGGAAGAGAGTTAAATGAAATATTTGTCAATGAAATTGTACACGGAGATGGAAGATTCAAATATCTTTTGAATAGAGAAATTACATAATATGATATAAATAGACCTATTTCTTGTGAAAGTAACTATAAGGTTTCGGGTTTGCGTGACATGGTGTTTAATGAAAACTGGCTGCATACTATACCTGATCATTGGCAGATAGGAGTGTTATAGGGACATTCCTTCGTTCGGACATCAAAAACACAATTTCTATTGATGAAATCAGTCAGAACGATGTTTATATGAGTGAATGTGCCTAAAAAGTGATACAATTAACGCCGAAAGGTACAATAAAAAGGCGTATCGTATACAAATACCGAAAGTCTTTGCGGTAATAAGTGTTACTTCGGGTCGAATTAAGAATTTTCAGGACTTCATACTCGAAGAACTTTTGGTTTATCTGGAGGGTAAAACCGCCTTATTAATGTAAAGATTATTATTAATACTTGGAAAAAAATATGTATTTTCCAGTAAGTTTAATTTTGACGACTTCAACTTTATTCAAACAAAGAAATGCCCCCTTTAAACCCATATGTGAAAAGGACCCTGGAGATTTAGATAATTACAGAGCAATCAGTCTGGTTTCATGCCTTTGTCGAGTTTTCGTTTTAATACTTAACAGGTTGAATGAGATGGTTGATGAAATCAGTCTATGTCTGATAACATTTTAGTTTTACAAGCCTTAACTTCTATTTATGTTCACTAGACGTCCAGCATGCTATGTTTGTTGTTCATAAGAAAATATGAAATATTCTTCCACAATAGGTGGATGTTATTCAAATTCCATGGCATGAAATAATCATACAACTGTTGAATAACATTAAGTTTATACACCTGGAATAAACTCTTAATGCGTTTTGATTGGTGGACACGATGACCTTTGACCGGGACTATATTTGAATCACGTGTTTCAATGCAATTTGATAAGCTTACACTTGAAGACCGCTTCACGATGTCCAGAAATGATAACACACAAGAAGTAGTTCGCAGTCGTTTTGTTATATTCTTGAAAATGTATAGATTCTAATTAATTTATTGCTTTGAAATAACAAACCTACTGATTATTTTGTTATGATTTGTAATAAATTGTAAAATTTCCATACATTTCCGAATTTGTCAGAATTGCATATGAATTAGCGACATTTCAAATTAGGTCATATCCTTACACCACACCTGTTGTGAAAAGAACACACGTTGACACAAAAATAGTCAATTCATTAACAGAATAGCTTTTTTTTATTGTGGTAGAAACAGGTCACACAAACTCGTTGTTGTTGCATACCCAATGACCACTCCTTGTGTAACCTCTATTTTCGCAACCTGCATAACGTGAATTAAAATAATGGGTCGGTTTGTATTACCACTACTTCTCTACTCAGTAGAAGTAAGGGACTTTGGAAATTAAAAGTGCTATCGAAAATGTATATTTACCAATCTGCAAGGGTATATTAAATATTAAAAGAACCGCTGCAAACTTCACGTTCTATAGACAGATCTTGTGATTCCTTTTTCCCCATGGAAACTTGAAGATCACTTGAGATGCCAAAAGAAAAAAAATGTTTTAACAAAATTGGCGATGAATTTCATTATCTGTTTGAATGAGAACATGAAGAATCTAGACAAATTGTCTATTACAAAGTATTACTAAATATATATTCTAGTGTTATAAAAATAAATGGTCCATATTTACTATATGTGTAGTGAAAGCGAACTGGGCTGAACGACGGCCATACAGGTACCTCAAATGGTTAAAGCGTCCGTCTAGAGTTCGAAGGTCCTGAGTTCGAGTCCCCGTCTGGTTGTTGTCCATTTCCTCTCCTGTTAAATTTGCAATGTAAACGTTTTATAAAATATCGGCAAATTTCTCGAAACAATTGAAAAGATCAATAATTCACCACATACTTTGTTTCGATTCGGAATGCAATCGTTCTTTCTTCAGTTATTGCTTTCCTCTTTAACATGCAGTTCATGACAATGGATTCTTGGTTACCCCTTTGGTAACCCCTCACACCTGAATACTACTGATCATCATAACTGAGAATTGTTTTTGATTTTGTTCTTTTATGTATTTTCTTCTGTCCTCACTAGAAAAAATGCTCTTCAAACTGAGTAAAAAAGTATTCAGTGCAAACGAATTGCTTTACAATAGAAACTATTGGTAAAAAAGCAATTGTTTGTAATTAATCAAATATTAATGACAGATAATAATTTAGGCCAGTTGGTTGTATAAAATGAAGACAGTGACAGGACTTCTGTAATGAGGGCCTATGGAGGCCGCATCACGACAAAACTTCACCTACCCTTCGAGAATGTAAGCTAAAATGGTACTTAATGCTGAAGTTGAAAATCGCGCCACTGCGCAGAAAATTGCGCATATTTAGGCTTTGTTTACGGTGAATATAATTATTGATCGAAAACAGTTTTCCGAACATCAAAAAAGATAAACATCATCAAGTATAATCGTTTTGAATAATTAAACTTGAGTCTATAATGTTTGATTGAATTTACGTATGTGAAATCAACAAATCGGACATGCAACATCCAGTTTGTCAATTTGGTTAATCTAGGTGTAGCAACAATTTTAAAATCCTCATAAAATCATTTCTGGTAAAACTTAATTGACACTCGTCAGTCTCTTCCTACATGCCCATTCTAAGGAATACACTCACTCAGGTTTTGAAGAAAAGGAGAAATGAGATTTTCACTAATCAAGTGTTTAAGATAATAACCTTTTGAACAACACCGATTGTAAAAAATGTAAAATAAACAGCAGACTTCTCGTTACTATTGCCTACGATTTGAACATACACAGTGAGAACGATATTATGTTTCAGTTTAAATGGGACTACATGCTGGGCGGAAGTTGGCCCCATTCAAGGATAAACTGATTAATTTTCCCATTTGAAGAATAAATAACCTGTTCAGCATCTTGGGTTATTTCCATAAACCTGTCTTTATAAAAAGAATTAAGTGGTATTTTTGTACACGTTTTTGTGTTGATGAAATTCAAATTGTAATAAAAACGCAATTTATCTGGAATAGAATATATCGGTTACATTACTTACGTCAGCGCGGTGTGTTATTTTACACGTTTCTTGCGATTTGATATTATAGCTATGGATTAAAACAGGAAAAAATAGGTAGCTGGTATTTATATTTATATAAAAAGAGATTACACAACTCCTGGTGGTTGTATATGGTATGTCTTTCATTCTCGTTAGTTATTTTTCTAAAGTTACAAAAACCTGGACTTTTATCGCGTTTTCTGTAACTTTTAAAATAACTAACGACATTCATGTGACCTGTTTTCACCACATTAAAACCTATTTCGAGGAAAAATAGTCTTGTTCTGTATCAACATATGTTTTCCAAATTATCAGTTGGGGCATAGTATTAAAATACCGCTAATTAATATGCAAAACTTACATTTTCAGAAATATGTGTAAACAAATCATAACGAGTAATTAATAGGTATATTATCTTCGAGGCAATGAATTGATAAGATTTAATTTTCACAAAAACAATAATGAAATACTTTTTGTGTGTTATCATTTTCGCGACCTCAACAGGAATTGAATATGTACGGGAGTGGCTGGGATGTATGGTCTGACTAGTGATGTATGACCTGTAATTACCTCCCTTTGTAGGTATGTACGGGAGTGACTGGGATGTATGGTCTGACTAGTGATGTATACCGTGTAATTACCTCCCTTTGTAGGTATGTACGGGAGTGACTGGGATGTATGGTCTGACTAGTGATGTATGCCGTGTAATTACCTCCCTTTGTAGGTATGTCCGGGAGTGGCTGGGATGTATGGTCTGACTAATGATGTATACCGTGTAATTACCTCCCTTTGTAGGTTTGTACGGGAGTGGCTGGGATGTTTGGTCTGACTAGTGATGTATACCGTGTAATTATCTCACTTTGTAGGTTTGTACGGGAGTGGCTGGGATGTTTGGTATGACTAGTGATGTATACCGTGTAATTATCTCCCTTTGTAGGTATGTACGGGAGTGGCTGGGATGTATGGTCTGACTAGTGATGTATACTGTGTAATTACCTCCCTTTGTAGGTATGTACGGGAGTGGCTGGGATGTTTGGTATGACTAGTGATGTATACCGTGTAATTATCTCCCTTTGTAGGTATGTACGGGAGTGGCTGGGATGTATGGTCTGACTAGTGATGTATGACGTGTAATTACCTCCCTTTGTAGGTATGTACGGGAGTGGCTGGGATGTATGGTCTGACTAGTGATGTATACCGTGTAATTACCTCCCTTTGTAGGTATGTACGGGAGTGACTGGGATGTATGGTATGACTAGTGATGTATACCGTGTAATTACCTTCCTTTGTAGGTATGTACGGGAGTGGCTGGGATGTTTGGTCTGACTATTGATGTATGCCGTGTAATTACCTCCCTTTGTAGGTATGTCCGGGAGTGGCTGGGATGTTTGGTCTTACTAGTGATGTATGCCGTGTAATTACCTCCCTTTGTAGGTATGTACGGGAGTGGCTGGGATGTATGGTCTGACTAGTGATGTATGACGTGTAATTACCTCCCTTTGTAGGTATGTACGGGAGTGGCTGGGATGTATGGTCTGACTAGTGATGTATACCGTGTAATTACCTCCCTTTGTAGTTATGTCCGGGAGTGACTGGGATGTATGGTCTGACTAGTGATGTATGACGTGTAATTACCTCCCTTTGTAGGTATGTACGGGAGTGGCTGGGATGTATGATCTGACTAGTGATGTATACCATGTAATTACCTCCCTTTGTAGGTTTGTACGGGAGTGGCTGGGATGTATGGTCTGACTAGTGATGTATACCGTGTAATTACCTCCCTTTGTAGGTATGTACGGGAGTGACTGGGATGTATGGTCTGACTAGTGATGTATGACGTGTAATTACCTCCCTTTGTAGGTATGTACGGGAGTGGCTGGGATGTATGGTCTGACTAGTGATGTATGCCGTGTAATTACCTCCCTTTGTAGGTATGTACGGGAGTGGCTGGGATGTTTGGTCTGACTAGTGATGTATGCCGTGTAATTACCTCCCTTTGTAGGTATGTACGGGAGTGGCTGGGATGTATGACCTGACTAGTGAGGTATACCGTGTAATTACCTCCCTTTGTAGGTATGTACGGGAGTGGCTGGGATGTATGACCTGACTAGTGATGTATGACGTGTAATTACCTCCCTTTGTAGGTATGTACGGGAGTGGCTGGGATGTATGGTCTGACTAGTGATGTATACCGTGTAATTACCTCCCTTTGTAGTTATGTACGGGAGTGACTGGGATGTATGGTCTGACTAGTGATGTATGACGTGTAATTACCTCCCTTTGTATGTATGTCCGGGAGTGACTTGGATGTTTGGTCTGACTAGTGATGTATGCCGTGTAATTACCTCTCTTTGTAGTTATGTCCGGGAGTGACTGGGATGTATGGTCTGACTAGTGATGTATGACGTGTAATTACCTCCCTTTGTAGGTATGTACGGGAGTGGCTGGGATGTTTGGTCTGACTAGTGATGTATACTGTGTAATTATCTCCCTTTGTAGGTATGTCCGGGAGTGGCTGGGATGTATGGTCTGACTAGTGATGTATGACGTGTAATTACCTCCCTTTGTAGATAGTACGGGAGTGACTGGGATGTTTGGTCTGACTAGTGATGTATGACGTGTAATTACCTCCCTTTGTATGTATGTACGGGAGTGGCTGGGATGTATGGTCTGACTAGTGATGTATGACCGTGTAATTACCTCTCTTTGTAGGTATGTACGGGAGTGATGTATGACGTATTATCATAATAATTTATTTGTTCTTGATAACATGTTGAGCACATGGTCAATTTAAGTATAGAATATACAATATTTACAATATATAAAAGAATAATACTATAACATTAATCAAGGCACATGAGATATAAAAAATACAAAAAGTACAACCACAGCAGGAGTAAAGATAACTCTATAAAAATTCTTTGCCGCACAAGTTATTTATTTTTGTTATTTTTTTTGTGGAAGTCTTTCAAATAAACTAGACATTCTTCGGTCAAAGGAATTATATGAAACAAAGGAAATATATCAAATATATTAAAACTTTTCCAAACTATTTTTACCTTTTTATTTCGATGAGTGGTGATGAAAATAAAGTTTAGATTAATTTCATACCTAAATTTGTGCATTAAGTAAAATAAAGACAAGTCTATCAACTAAGATGTTAACATTTTGTTTGATTGCGGCAGTCATGCTCTTTATGTTAACGTGTTTCATATCCATTCGCCATCAGTATGCAGACCCTTAAAGATATATATGTATATATTGTTATCTTCAGCGTATAACTCAGTCAGCAGATCTAAATATTCACTCATGTGCAACAGACCGATAAATGAAGTCTCTCAGATTGTATCGGTATTCCTTTCCAAAACGCTTTAATCATTTTTCATTTTTTTTTCATGAATTTTACAGTCGTCTCATCGTTAGATTCATCGTGGCTCACCTTAAAATATCTGTTCACACTTTATTCAACTTCCGTTCCTGACAGAATAGGTAAAACTTCTCCGAAAATAACATGACAAACATCATGTGTAGAAAAACACAAGCCTTTGACCACCTGTGTTCATATCGTCAAAATAGTTCAAGTGTTTTAAGGTAATCCCACACACGAAACAAGTCGCACAGTCCTCCATGTTAGTATATAAGAAATAGGTTACTTACAAGTTGATACGGGAAATGATAATGGTATCTAGGGCAATTTGTAAACTCATCAATCGGTTTGCAACATTTAAGTAATGATAGATGCCGAGGATTGATGGATAAACTGCTAACAATACAGCTGTCTGTTTCGTTGTCCATGCTGTTTTCTACAAATGCACAGATACACCACAAACTATCTTATCTTTTCTCTTCTTTCTTAACAACTTTGTTCTTCCTAATGTCTCCCTTGACAATGCCTCACTTTTGGCATTTTTTTGAGCGTTCGCCCATGTGAGGAAGGCTTTGGGTTCAGTCCCCTGGCCGAGACATACCAGAGTCTTTAAAAATGGTAGTCGTTCTCCTGCTTAGCGCTCAGCATATAAGGAGTGGGACGATTGAGATGATGTCATCTATGGCCAAAGGATGTTCGGCAGTCTTATTATCTCACTACTCAAGGCCATTTTAATGTTTTAACAAAGTTAAAATCCTTACTCATGAATATGGGACAAGGCCATATTAACCTTGCAGATTTTGTGTGTATTCATACCAGGATCCTACTAGCCTAATATCACAAGCTTATGTCTTTTGGTTAATTAGCAGAAAAAAACACTTGTTTCACGTTCAGAAAGTGTTTTATATATCTGACTTTAGATACATATAGCCCCAGTCATCATCTGGCGTCATCCCAGAAATAACATATCAAGATTTTAGAACTTCCTGAAGAAAACGGTTGAAGGAAGAAGTCATTTGAGTTTTTTTTTTAACAAATTTAATCCTTCTCTCCTTGAATATGTAATTTTCCGTCATCCGTTTAAGGAATTATTCCATTAGCATACCGCTTAAATATCGTAATTCCAGAGCTGTTTGTGTTCCAGAAGTAGTCGTTTGAGTTGGACAAATTTGAATCTTGTTACTGAATAGGGCTGAAGGTAATAAGTTTTTCGCAAGCCTTTTCGGGCATCATCACAAGAGCCTACCTGTCAGATATCATGATTCTAAACATTTGGTTAATAAGAAGAATGCCATTAATAAGACACAAGAGTCTAAAAAAAACTCCCCCTAGGTCCCATCACTGTGCTGTAAGGGAAACCAGACCAGGTCTAATCTGTCCTTACTACCAAAGTTAAAGCTCGATGTTTAGCAAGGGCTTAAGGTCCAGTTGTGTAAACTTTGATTAATCTTCATGGTCAGGGGTAAGGAGTTTTAAACACCTGAACTGAGACCAACAGCGAGATATTGCCATTTAACGATTAAATCTTCCAAGCTTGCTAATGGTTTTCATTTAGGCGTGCACATGTTATGCCCCAGTTCATATCGTACACTTCTGTTGATAATAGATATATATAGTGTATATTTCGTACACCACTATCTCAGCAGCTTAATTTCATGGGATCAAGAATTATGTGTAAATTTTACCCGATGCCTCGCATTCAAGCCTGTTAATTAGTTTCGCAATGCAATGCTTTATTTTCGCACTTTAACGCGTTAGTTTCGTACGAAATATTCTACAGGAGACAAGTTCGGTGTATATTTAGATGTATCCTTGACATATACACAGCTGCAAAGGCTGTTCACTATCAACAGGAGTGCAGTAACGCCTTACTATTGTCGGCAAATGTGCAGTGGAGCATAACGCCACACATCACGAGCTGTTGCGTAAATGTTAAACTGAAGAATACGGTATGCATTAAGTGACATACATTTATCCATTACCACTTGAAACATCTCTGTTGATGTATCAGCGCCCGCCCAGGAGATGTCGGTTTAAATGTCTTTGTTCTCGACCAAGTTCAATGTACAATTTGTTATAACCCATTGTCAGTATGTGATGTGGTTGGGTGCTATGCTATCATATCAATGACTGTCATTTCAGTGTGATGACACTATAATAGTGTCAGTCAGTGGTATCAGCATATGGAAACAGTCTTTATATGACCTTAGCAATGACAAGTACGTAAACCCCAAAACAAGCCGTCTGTATACTAGTAGTCAATAGTTAGCTTGAGGTGCGTTAAAAACTTCACTCTATAGTCGTGATAGAAGTTGACATTACGTGTATATTCCGTATTCAGTTTGTACATCGAGTTTACCTGATATTGGTTGAATCGCACACTGTTCCCTTGTAGCGTATACATACATGTAAAAAGTCTCACCTTAGTTGCTGCCTGTTTAACATTCAATAAGTGACGGATGTTAATAACATCGGATCTACAATACTTGATAGCTATATAATGTGTATTGAAAAACAGAACGAATCTTTCTTTACCTAGAATATTACAAGAGAAATGTGTATGGTAGAAATCCGTATTATCGGTATGAAACAATTTATGATGACAGTGAAAACAGACAATGTAAGGTATTTTTAAAAATATATCTTATCCCCATTGGGAGTCGTTTTCCATGAAAACTGGACACATATTTTTCACGTGAATATTGAAGATCCTGTGACTCTAATAGTAGTTGGTGGAGATTATGTGGACCAAACTTTAGAGATTATGTGGACCAAACTTTAGAGATAGTATGAACCAAACTTTCAAGATTATATGGACCAAATGATAGAGGATGTAACTTCCAAACTTTAGAGATTGTATGAATCAAACTTTAGAGATTGTGTGGATCAAACTTCAGAGATTGTATGAACCAAACTGTAGTGATTGTATGGGCCAAAAGAGCCAAACTTTGGGGATTGTATTGACCAAACGTAAGAATTGACCAAACTTTACAGTGTGTATGAACCAAACTGTGTTTGGAGAGATAAATAAAGATGACATCAAATTCAAAAATTGCACCTACGATCTTTTGTTAAAATAATCTGAACGCTAAATATATAAATTCCCTTTGCTGGCTATCAAAAATTGGCCACTTATCTTGTCTTAGACAGGGAAAACATTTAATGAAGCAACATTATTGAATATCATTAATGAAAATAAGACCAAAAACTCTACGCGGTCAGTGTATTAATAATGAATTACAATCACTGTAATACTGGAAAACTCTAAAATAAGATTACCGCTAAAATATGTGTTATCGCAGCATTACTCAACTTATACATTAATGAGCGATCTTGCTAATAAAAAAAGGATTTACAGCTAATAACGAAATCAGTACTGGTGTAGGTTTGGATTTTCTTTCTGATTAATTAAAGTCACAAATGTTCTCTTTATGTGTGATTTAGAATTACATGTAATTGATGACTATGAACGGATTGCCGGAGCTAGATTACATTGCAGACATACATAAGTATATAGATGTTAGCATACTTGTTTACTATAGCAAGGCATACTGTATGGTTATCAAATTCTACGGGGTTAATATCTCGATGATAAGATGTCGCAAAAATTATTTCATTCACAGTATAATTATGTATGTGTGATTTATAAAGTGCATTATCACCTTTTAACGTGACCTAAATTAAACAGTTAAATAGGGAGAATGCAATATACATATATATTATACCTATATGTACCTCGTTATCTTATCTACCCCGATGTAGACCGTCACATGAACGACACCTCGTCCGGGGTCAGAGTTCACCACTTCCGGTCTGTAGGTTGAAATGTCCTAGCGGTGTGACTCTCTAAAACGGTGTCTTTGGATTGTTAATAGTCTATCAAACGAAAGTATGTCTGTATTTAAAAACAGCGTGTTGACTGGGCATTGTTTTACAATGTTAATTGTTTTCTTTGCGATGTTCGTTTTCGTTGACGGAAAAGAATGCTTGAAACGTAGTTCTTGCTCATGTGTTCAGGATGATGGTGGTATAGTCGACCTTTCGCCCCTTGCTAAAACGGATGGATCGGCTTGGTAAGTTAATTGCAAGACTATATTAGAAAGTATTTCTTTCAGGATCTACAAATTATAAAAGATGACCATCAATCTATCGATCAGAGAATAAAATATAACGGCTGACAGGCTGTGTTATTGACACATTTTAACTTTCAACTATTACATATATTATATATATATATTGTATCATATGAATAATAACAGTATCATGGACCTTTCATAAATCTGAAAAAACATCAAATTAAATTGAAGAGGATACAGTTCACGTGAACATTAAATAAATAGTAAATACAATCTTCATCCTTGATTGTTGATTAAAAATAATTCTCCAAAATAAACAATCAGGTCCATATTGAAATGAAAATGAAAATGGATGTAAAAATTACCGTTGATGTTCATAATGATAAATCAAAAATATGTAAATTGTGTTTCTGTTCAATTAACCAGGTTTGCTTCAATTAAAGACAATTTCACCATTAGTAACCGGTTTTTCTGGAACCCTTGCAACAATTTCACTGAAGGCTCGTGTGTCGATGTGGCGGTAAGTAACTGTCTGACAGTCAGTTTGTATCAACTAATAAAACGCTCTTGAAGTGTTTCAGTAGGCTTGACAACTCTTTCGCTAATATCGATTGCCTTTTCAAGTTTAATGCATTTTGGTTCTACTGTATTCAACTCTTTATTTGTTTTGAAAGGTGCTAATCTCGTATATTTCCTATGTATAATCCTTTCAAGAGAGAAAAATTCTGAAACACATGTCAATATCATGAAATACATATTCGGCACCACGTTGAACTATGTAATGGCATCATAAATGGTAATACTTTGAATCACTCATTCAGATTATGTCACCTTACGATAGTTCTTTCAGTGCATAGAAAACAACGGAAAATGTTACATTTGGTAAAAATAAAATAGACCCAGTGTTATATAAAAAAATCTCCGAAACATTTAACAATTGTCTATATAATAATCGTGAGCGTAATCTGGATGACAGATAAATAACATTTGATTTGTTGCCCATTTTTATTTTTATCATGCTGATAAACAACATTGCAATGACTGAATAAATAATGATAAGTAATTTGCTGTCGTATTTGATATTTTTATCAAACAAATCATGATATCGATATGTGACTGTAACAGTGTAAATGCAGAGAAAGTACATATCCTCAAATATTTTACAGAATATCGTAGATACATGATTTATTGATGTTAATACAGGCCATCCATTCAATATACATATATATATATATATTCTATTGTGTTTATTTCTCAGGTATGCAGAGAAGCATCCAATATACCCAATTCAACGTATTACAACGTGGGAACACAGGATTCTGCCTTTTTTATATACAAAGAGGATACAGATTTAGTTCTAGGATACCAAGGTGACGACAGGTGAGTGGTAGTTTTTAATGTGATGTATGCAAATTACTAGGATGGTTGGTGGCACAGTGTTATCAGACATGCCTTTCATCTAGGGTGCTGGGGTTTCCTTCCGCAGTAAGACGAATGTCTACGTAATCATCCAAGCTCCTTTAAAGCATTTTTATTAAAATATTTTCTACGAATGTTGTAATTTTTTTAACAACAAAGATTCAATAAAGGTTCTACATATACAAGTTTTATGAAGTATAAGTATTCAGATGAATTTATTGCAGTAATAGGAACACTTACGTATTTTATATCATAATGAATAATTACTTATATTTTGGCAGTACAACTGTTATTACCCTGTACTGCACAGCCAACGCAATAGACGACATCACGGTCATTGGAGAGAGACTCAATGGCTCAAAGATTTATGTAAGTCCAATTCGAAAATATTAATGAATATAAGATACTTACTACAGTACTGCATTCTAAGTTATGTATGTACTATGTTTGCAGTAACATAACTATGAACTGTAGAGATGCGTACCTTAAATTACATCATGCTGTCAAAACTCTATTTTTTGTAATTTTGTAAACGGTTTTTTTCCGCGGGGGTTCACATTCGCGATTTCAACAGGTAGATTATTCGCATTGGGGGTTATTTCCACGATTTTTTCTTTTTTTTTTTTAAATCTTTCATGAATGCCAAATACATCACACAATAATATGCATGGGAGATTTTTTACAGCTGAATATCCTTCGTAAATTTCGCACTCGCAGTAAATTCCCATTTTGGCAGTATCTCAACCCTCCATTTCCCATCCCTAACACACCTTGAACCCTTTTACAATGCCTAAATACATTTTCAAGTGATATCAGAAATAGTTTTTATTACATTTTTACCAGTGAAATATCAAAAATTATTCATTCTATAAAAGTGATATATATTTTTCACTAGTGAAAAATATCACTTTTGCTGATTTGACCAATCAAATTAATGATTAGAAAATACCAAAATAATTGACCAATCAGAAAGCCCGATATATATGTCAGCACCTGGATAGGGGGAACTACTCTAAACGTATGCAAACATTCGCTGTAGACCTAGTTAGCATACGGGGTAGGTTTTTCGTTGATAAAAAATGTAATAAACAGAATATCTAACAGTGTCTTCAGTAATACCAAATATATTTCACTCGTGTGGCTAATATTTTGATATTTTTCACTCGTGCTGCGCACTCGTGAAAAATATCAAAATATTAGCCCCACTCGTGAAATATATTTGGTATTACTGAAGACACTGTTAGATATCCTCTATGTATCTTAATAACACTGTCATAATAAGAAATGTTTTGTTTTACATCTATAATAACAAAGACAATTTATTATCTCCTTGGTGTGGAACTCTTCAACAGATGGAATTGATATCCAATAAGGTGTCGTTTACAATTCCTCGAATGTTGCATTATATTTTCCTCGATATAGTGCGTACGTTTTTTCACATGCGGTAACTGCCTTTCTTGTTTCGGTAGGAAATGGAACTGCGAAGTGTCCACGCATGCGCGATGTATCCTATTTCCCCACCTAATGGTGACAGCGGTGGTTTGTCGGCCGGATGGGTGGTATTTATAGTGTGAGTAACATGTTAGTTATTTTAATCCAATTCTCACCAACAAAAATAAAATGTTAATGCTCAGTCAAACCTGCCTTAATCTGGATTGAGAAAACAACTGTGTAACTCTTTTCATAGCTCCCTTGGATGGTCAAATATGACAGGTTTGACTGTAATTCTTGTCAAAAACAGACATTTTTTTTCATTTTATATGTCAAATATATTTGATGAATTTAATCGAACAGACGCGGTTTACAATATGCACATGTATTGATGTTCGTGTGAAATTAGAAATTGAAAATATGCTGAACTGTTTTAAAAATTATGATATTTGTTGAAAGTTATGAAATTTTTTGAAAATTATGAAGTTTCTTTAATTATTGGGTTACTGTATTTGCCAATCCAGATTTTGACACTTCAATTGATCTATATTAGGGATAGCTCTTCAGGCCCTTAGCGTCACTGACAAATCCTAGGGACGAAACAGTTGTATGATGCATTTTAATTTATTTTGGCTCGGCTGTATATTATTTCAACATGTCGGGGTGTATAATTTTCATCTGGTGCATATAATGTTTGAGTTTGCTACAACTAAAAGCGCTACACACTAATGATTTAGATTATCAATATAGAGTATGAAAAATGGTAAAAGCTTTTCATAAAGCGCAAGACACACAGAACAATCATTTTAAAGATCTTGTGAAAATGGTCTGCAAAAATTAAAAAAAAAAAGAAAAACTATTTTTTACGCATTTTGAAAAATAGGAATGATTTACCAAACTTGGTTAAATATCAAAAAAAAAAAAAAAAAAAGAAGAAAGAAAAAAAAACCTACTCAGATCAACTTTTGATGGTAATAGCCATATAAAGATTTTTAGTACAAATTTAAACACGAAATGGCGGGACTGTATACAAATGCACTACTAAGTGGTAAGATGACTTTTATGTCTTATTTTTAATATACTGCACCTGATGTGTCCTTACATACTTTACCTACAGGTTGTTGGTGTTGGTGTGTGGCTATTTCCTGATAGGCACTGTCTACAACGTCGTACACAACAAAGCGGAGGGTGCTGACGCCATACCTCACATCGGTCTGATGATGGCCGGCTGTTCCTACGTTAAGGTGGGTTAAACATTTAAGTATATAAAAATTATATTTCTCACATTTACAAACTATTTCTCAATCTAAAATCATCACATGAATACAGTTGGTTCGTGATCTTTATTAGATTTTATCGATGTTCTTTGGCAAATTTTATTTGTCTAGAAAATACAAAATCTGTAAGGTAGTGTTTTTTTCTATCCAAGCGTTACTACTTTTTCAGGGTTGCTGTTCCAGCCAAGACAAGAGTCGTTCCCAGTATTCGAGTGTATGATGGACGGAAGAGAGTAGAGAGAAGTCACGAATGAACTTACTATTTTTATTGAACCATGAGGTCATTGACAAACGTATTGAACAACAATACAGCAGACATTTTGTATATGGCATTAGAGCGTACTTGTAAGATATATGTCATATACTGTAAACATGGAAATTTACGCGAGTGAGAAATTCATGCTAATTACGCGAAGGCCATTCAGTCGCGAAAATAAATTCCTCACGCATCATTTTATGATTGGAACAAATGAAAAAGACAAATATCTCGTAAATACCCCCTGCGTTTAGATTACCTATCGCAATCGCGAGAATTTTACAGTATGCCAGGCATATTTATGAATGCAATGTTCACCTCAAATGCTCAGACGAACCATTGCTTGTTCGAATTTTGTAATTATGTCATGACATCCGAAAGTATTTATGTCATCAAAAAATAATTATAAATCCAAAAGTAATCATGTTATCCAAAAATAATTTTGTAATCTTCCTAAAAAACAAACATGGCCCTTATTTTGAATATCAATTTAGAATGATTAAACAAAATGTAAGATTTAATGAATTAGTAATAATTATGTTTTTCTTTGGCAGATTATACAATTTCTGTATTTTCAGAATTTAATTTTATTTACAGTTATTTGTTAAGTTTGTCATTTCCTGTACAGGAAATAGTTTGAAATATTAAAGGATGTATCATGTTATATCATCACACCATATTTTAATTTATGTAAAATGTAACACAACCTCGCGGTCTTTCCTTATGTATTTACATAATTGTTGTAACATTGAACCTCGCTTTGTTTACCATATTTGTGAGTACATGTAAAAGGCACATACTTATTGCTACAAGTTTTTACTTCGTCTTTCATATGTTTTTGTGGGTTTCAGCTTATGTGTTAAGCTAGGGCAAATAAAGTAGAAACCACCGAAAATGTGGAGATTTATTAACAGGGAGATGGAAATACAGTTGATAGTCCGTAGTTATTTACATAATATAGTTTGTATAACATTGGTATCCAATCAGTTTTCGCTGTCCTCTGTCGAATGTAATACTGTATAAGACCATTTCGAGTAAAAACGGATATCTATTATGTTAGAACAGATAATCGTCGCCATGTTACCCAGCAATACAAGCGTTTCTCCGGTCCTGATTTGAATGCTTTGCATGCATAGCTAAGGAATCGATTAATTTTGGTCAGATAACATTGGTTTAGTCCTGGGATATTTTGACAGTGAATTGAAAATATATCGTTTTATTTTACAGGTATGTAATGAACTCATCCATGTCTTTTTACTTTATACTTTGAAGTCATCAGAGTAAGGGGAAATTACTCTTACTTGACTAAAATTCACTATCAAATCGTATGGTATACTTAGATTAGACATGGTCGAAAACAACTCGTAATAAAGTATGTTACATTGCCTTGTTGACTGTGTTTACAATATGACGTTTAAAATCATGTCTATAAATTGATATTCAATAAAATATTATATATTTTAATGCTGATGGGTCAATTTTTTTCACACTCTTGGCTGCTTGCACCACTGGCGAATCCAGGAAGAACGGAACAGTTGTGATATTCAGTTTTTTTTTATTCATTTTGCCTCATATCATGTATTTAACACTTAATTTATATTCAATTAACATTTAATTAATATTCAAAGTGCAATTCACTTTTTGTCTTCTGTATATTATATCTTTTTACCCTAAAGTGTCCTGTTCTTTCCATTTTGTTTCACACATTTTTTCGTATAACACGTAGTAAGTCTATTCTTATGTTTGCTAGATTTCAATGTCATTATCGGTTAAGTAGGTGAACATATTAGTTTTGTGAGAGGTTGGAGAAATTCAATTAGGAAAGGAAGTCAGGAAAATAGCATTATACCTGGTGTCCATAATACATAATCCATAAAGTAGCGACATTATTTTGAACATTTTGCTTTGCTCATTCCTAACCTCATAGTTACTAAAGCATCCCTTTACACTATCTTACATTTGATATTTAAGTTGGACATCCGCCATGAGGAATGCCATGAGGTTTACCCAAGGTCCTTGACTTTATGCATAACTCATTTAAATGTACTTCATGCTGTCTGTTTGACTATTAAAAAAGAAGAAATCTTAAATACCAATGCTAGTATAATGGAAATATTATTAGGTTTGCCTGCGACATGACATTGCAGTGGGATCGCACTACAAATCGGGCATGTGACTGTTGGTCCAATTGATCTAGGCACCGTCCTCTAAAAACATGTTCATACAACCATTTACCATCCTAAAAAGACTTTCATCTTTTGATAAATCGTGTAACAACCAAAAATGTCATTCTTTAAAAAACTGTATCCGTTACAAAATAGACCATGTAACAACCAGCTAATTTGGAGCAATTAATCTTCATTTTATAAAATTGGGTAATAAATATATATTACGAGTATGCATTGCTGTTGAGTTTATATCATTTTATTATTTAGGCTTAAAATTACAACTCTCTACAAAATAATGCCGAAGTTTTTGTCGTAATATGCCTGTGGTTCCGTTGGTACGGGTTGGTACATAACGGTATCTCTGAACAGTCTCTTCTTTGCACTACGAATAAGAGTTGATCCCACCAGGACGGCTAATATCAAGGTTACACACACTCTGATAACGAAAAATAACGTTACATAAGTTACTGAACTGTACACCATTAACATTTGACATAATTAATTAAGAAATATTTCAATTAGCAACCGTTATTGTTTACGGCAAAACGGAGTGGACTCTACATGTTAAGCGGTAAGATAAGTTGAGGTAAGAGTTTAAATTTAAAGTCAGTCGGTATAAAAATATCAAAATTGTTTTGATTATAAGAGTGCACGCCGGATTAAAATACATTCAACTTAAGTCGTATGATTTAATCTACTTCTGTACATAATCACTGTAAAAACCTACTTTTATTGATGGACTCTTTTTCAATTAGAAATCATTACACCGCTGTATCGGACAACCAAAACGATTTAACAATCAGCGACGTCATTTTTTAAAAACTCTGTTTTATGCCAATGAAAATGCTTGTTTCATGCAAGATTAATATGTTTCCATATATAGATTGAATAGATTTTTTTATCGGTAGCGCGCCTCGGAGGATATGTAGCTAGCTACTGGTATTCATAGCCGCAATGGAAATTAAAAAAAATCTATTCAATTCATATATTTACATAACCTTGATTTAAAAAATTTATATCGAGAAAACGAGAAATTTTCTTAAAAAGAAAAAATTGTCATGTATACGACGAAACGCAAAATTATTAGAACAGCCGGGAGATCCCGCCTATGCACCACGCCATTGTTTTAATGTCGTTCCGCATTTTCCGGTCTTTTTTGTTAATTTTGTATAAAACAAAAAGAAAGAAGTATTAAAGTAAAAATAATATTAAATACAATAATTCAATTTATTTTCGTACCAACGTTACCGATCCAAGGGAAGCTACTCTTCCTGTCTTACTGTCGATGGCGTATTAATATGACCCGATTAATCAGGTGATTTGCACGAGAGACAATGTTTTCATACGGTTTTCATATTGTGTATTCATGGTCATATGTTTGTTGTTTTCACTTGGTATGTTCATATCAGCAAACCACATTAGGAATGTAAATATATACTTGTAGCAATCCTGTCGTTAGCGAGAAAACACAGATGGATAGGGTTTTATCTTCAATTTGCATTTGTCATTATATTTTAAATGATCATTACACTTATAGTATTGATAAAATACCTTGACAGCTGAAAGCTATCAACGTAAAAGCTTTATTAGAGGGCGCTGTTTCTCAAAATTGTTTTAACAGAGTTTTACCATTTGAACGCTATAGAAATATGACAGAATCTACGTAATGCTAAAGCATTTGTGCAATGTAGAAAAAAAAATCGTGTGAAGCTTGCTAGGTCGTTTTAACATTACCGTATTTCATAGTAGATTGCTTATAGATATGTTTTGTGTTGAAATGCATTTTTTATTATTTAAGGGTCTGTCAGGTCCAGGAAGTAAAGAGATAGGAAGTGAAAATAATACCGATGATGGGGATTATTTGATAGATTCTGTTTTTAAACCATTAATGATAAAATCTCAAGACATTAAATGTAAATCAGCTTACAGGATGGCAAGGAGTAGGAGTACGATGAGGCTGACAGTCGCAGGAGAAGGTTCTGGACGGGTAGTCATGGTTACCACGTGGGGAATCGCAGGTGTAGAGAAAACTGGTTCTGTTGCTTCGATTATCGTATCATCAAACTCGAAATCTTCAATATCGCTCTCATTCCGCGGACATGCGTATTTTGTCCACAACTGCAACCACTGATGGGAGGAGAAAAATAATTATCGAAAACTTTGCGTTTTAAGGGTTTAAATATGCTTCAATTTTTGATAAAACTACGAAAATTCGAACCAACACCAGCGCAAAAAAAAAAAAGTTAAAAGATGCATCAGTCGAGTTAGAGGTAAAGTAATACGAAGAAGCAGCACCACTCAGAGAGACCAGGGTTGCGTTTTTTACTTTTGCTGTTGTCTGGACATTCAAATTTGTTTGTATTTCTAGATCCAATATGTATTTTGAAGTAATAGACGTTCCCTCAAGAATTCCACGGCGCTTGGAATCCATATGCATTCATCCAGACAATGTTCGAAATGAGAGTTTATATTCATCCAAAACATATTATATATATCATTTTATGCGTGAAAAATTTAAATGGCTGCAGTTTAGATTTCAGTTATCTCACTTACAGTAAAATTGTTTCCCATATCTCCTTGTACGTAAAACACTCGTTCTCCGACTTCTTCTGCACAGTACAAAGTGAGTATTGTGTGGCTACGGCAAACAATGGTAGAAAATGTACATGGTTAGACATTCATAATCAACCTACATTGTCTTATATCTAACCCATAACCATGGACAGGGGAGGTAATTGTCTATATGCTTGGCTCTAGGTACACCTTTGAAATGTTTGATGTAGATAAAGTCTACAATATACGAACAGAATTATTCAAAATCCATAAAGGTTGAAAAGTTGCATAAAATATAATTTTTCAAGTAAATATCTATTTTTTTTTTATATATATATAAAGATATTTATCAACAAAAATAGATGGTGCTTTTGGAGTAAATATCGTATATCTAAAGCCTCTTAAACAAGAATTAGCCTCTTTTAGTGAATAACATCTCCAGAAGCTTTGTGACTTTGAGCCTCTACGCAAACTTTCTTAGGTAAATATGTTACTAATTTTTATCTTTGGTAAATATCTTACTAATTTCTATCTTAAGTAAATATCTTACTAATTTCTATCTTAGGTAAATATCTTACTAATTTTTATCTTAGGTAAATATCTTACTAATTTTAATCTTAGGTAAATATCTTACTTATTTTAATCTTAGGTAAATATCTTACTAATTTCTATCTTAAGTAAATATCTTACTAATTTTTATCTTAGGTAAATATCTTACTAATTTCTATCTTAAGTAAATATCTTACTAATTTCTATCTTAGGTAAATATCTTACTAATTTATATCTTAGGTAAATCTCTTACTAATTTTTATCTTAAGTAAATATCTTACTGATATTTATCTTAAGTAAATATCTTACAATTTTTTTATCTTAGGTAAATATCTTACAAGTTTTTATCCTTTGAAGTATATAAAATGGATAAATTTCCGTTGTCAAAATGGGTGAATCTGGCTGACTTTTGATTTCCTAGGTCAAGGAAATTAGAGGTTCCGTTGGTGCTCTTGCACACCTGTAAGTATGATAAACAAAAATATAACGTAAAACTATTTGTTCATCACCCTTCCATATCTTATCAGGAATTCATTTAAGGCGACACACATTATACGCTAGAAATGACAAAGTTCTAATGAAATAATGGTGTTTAGCATAATGGATATATATTCACTACAGTTCAAATAAAAATTAATATGCATTTCTTTCATAGCATTTTCAATTAAAGAAATATTAAAAATGGACTGGTATAATTACATAAAGCATACATAGTTATAAATTGTTTGATAATTTGATAAAAAGGGGTACTTTTCATTTTGATTATATATCTGTAACATGATATTGATAACTGGAATATAATTTATCAGAAACTATTCTATAAACGGCTGATATTTTGTACAACTCTTAAAAGGTAAACCAACATTTGATTCGTTGTTTAGATTGAAAAATTCAAACCAACATTTGCTTTGTTGTTTAGATTGAAAAATTCAAACACAACGTATATTTTCACTTACGTTTAAATGACTAGATATATAATTACTGATGACCGTTGATTAATGAGTAGTGTTATTAGTAAGACAATTTAATCCTGTTCTCCCTATACTTACGGCCACATTTTTACAGGTACTGTTAGTAGGTCCCTCGTTAAACCCATAACAGGGATTGTATGAGTAGACAGTCTTTGATGCCTCAAGCCCGTCCGTGAGGGGTACGTCATGGTATCTTATCAGAGATTAAAATCAAACACGCTGAGATAAGACAAATACAGGAATATATTTACATATTTTAATAATTCGAAATGTACAGATCATCAAACGTTTCTTATTATGATAAATGATATTTCAATAACTATTTCGCTTCGTGACATTTTATCTTTCAAATTTCCAAAATTAAATTGTATATATATAAATTAATAAAAATAAAAATAAGAATAATATATTTTTTTTTTTTATAAAAATAACAAAATATGAATTATTTTATACTATATCATAGTTGTTAACGAATTAGAGTCCTCGCAAACATAAAACCGATATACATAAAATAAGTACATATGGAGTGAGCGCTGTTGCTAGTTTCGTGTAATAGTTGATATAAGAAGTACTTCGTTATTCGTGTTCTAGTTTCAGTAATAAAGAATCATAGTATGATGGAGTAAATGTTTTATTGCCTAAATTGCAGAAGACTTCTTCTGATACAAGTGCCAAAATGATGAGCTATTGTATTTCATTATCATCAAATTTATGTAAAACAGTTGCTACCTGGGAGTTCCATCGAGCCGTGCCAGTGGTCTCAGATCTACAAACCGTCCGTTTTCATCCTTACAGATGCATGGCGATATCTTTTTACATGTGGTTGGGATCTGTGCCAAGGAGATTCCAATGCATCCCAGCATCAGTACCAGTGTCGGTGTCATGGCTGATGATCTATTATACTCTAGGCGGTTAGGTTACGAACATGAAATACCACACATAAAACATTGGCGATATACGTGATACACATAAATACGTCAAATAATAATCTGATAAATACATTCAGGGTAACGTGATGTTTACATGTTGATAGATAAAAGTTTGCCGATGACATTGTATGCAAGGTCGTTTAAACTGGGATGTGATAATGTATAGAGGTATCATCAAAATACCTGTTAGTCTAACGTTTAGTCTTTGCCATGATGCAATTTTCTGATTTATTATAAAATATATTGAAATACGGGTCACATCCAGATTTTGGCATATTCTTCGGCCTGTTTCGCTTTTCTGGGAGCCTCCCTTAGCACCACTGAAGAGTCCTAGAAGGATATACAGTTGTATGGAGCAGTTAAATTCAGTTTGTAACTGTATGTTATTCTCTGCTTGTTTCTGCAAGGTGCTAATACCATTGTGTCTTATGTACAATCCCTTGAGATTGCAGGTGGTAGAAACTGCTGGTGAAATCGTTAAAATGCTTGAATTTTTTATCGATAATACCTCTGCTTAGTTTAACGGGTATATCTTCCAAACGAAGGAAGATATCATACCTACGTGAACAAACTATACCCTTCTGTTGGCCGACTTGTTTTTGTTTTCTTATGAGGCTGATAACATTAAAGAGCTTATCAGAACAGGTAACGGACCTTCCATTTCACCTATATTTTGACGATGTGCTATCATTCCACAACCAAATTTTGGACCATGTCGATTGTAGTTCTTGAAATCGATAAAGACTATTCAACATCAACCGAATACCTCGATATCTATTTACAACATAAACATCAGGGACAGCTTCACAAAAAGCTTAATGATTAGTGATGATTTCAATTTCCCGACTGTTAGTTTTCCATTTCTTCATAGTAACGTTCCTGCTTCTTCTACCTAGTGTTTGTATGCCCCAGTTGATTCGATAATCAAAAACTTGTTCCCTTCGTCATAATTTCCGCGATAGATGCCGACTGCCGGCGAAAAAATGAGCAATACAACGTTTCAAGAGATGCAGATTGATGAAAACTCGCATGGGAACATTTTATACTCGACATAAAGACCTCATTTGGAAATATTATATTTCATCATTCGATATGAAGTCAAACGTGTTATATGCTTGTTGATATACCTAGTGGATCCGTTGCCACTAGTATAGATCTCATTTAAAGCGTGTGACTGGATGCTACATTTAGATTTGTATGGCGGGTGTCATCGATGAAGCTGGAGACGCTTGCCTTTCTAGAACGCCTGGTCCTATTCCCAATGTCTGGGTACTGTTTTCCAGGTGCATATCTATATCTTTGTTCGTATTTGCCTTTGTTTTATAGACTTTGTATGTAATAAAGGTTTCGTTAATATTATAGTAATTCGGGTTCTCTGTTGCTATGCGATACTATTGGATGGCGTGCATTACGTATGATTGAAACAGATTATAGTGTTGATAATAAAACGTAACTTGAAATTCATTAACTGCTTCCGCAAGGGTCATAATGGTTAACATTACGGACTGAAAAACTCGTTTTTATTTACAAGTGTTGAACCTATTCGTTACAATTGACTCTAATGAAATTTCTAAAAGTGATTTAGAAACATTGAGTTGACACAATCCTGATTTTCCATTCAGACCTCATTTGGCATTCTCTTCTTGAGAGGTGCTATTATATTGTCTTGAACTCCGGCCATTACCGTAGTTGACAGGAAAATGTCGATATGTAATTTACAAAGCAGCGCATTTACGACTATAATTAAGCATTGAACTGTTTTTGTATGGTATTTATGATCTATTTGAATGCCAGAGCTTTGCAAGCAAACAACATAATGTGCCTTACAAAAACAGTTCAACGCTTATATTTACATTCCTTTTACTTTTTTATTTTCTAAATGCTATAATTCATATCTAAAATTCATAATTCCCGCCTTACCGACAGTAAGTAGATTTTTTGTCAGTCGTTGGAACAGCCGGAACATGGTCGCGTGCTTTTTGGCAAACAAAATAGTACATGGAAAATTAAAATAAAAACTCAATTTTGTTAATCATTTTATTATCAACGAAATGCGCAAATGGCATATTTTTTATAACAAATAATGTAGACAAAATAATTAGTCGTTAAACTTAATTATCCTGGATATTGTAGTTCCGGTTTGTGTTGTATTAATACGCTGATAAGTGTAGCGCGGGATGGATGGCATTTAAACGTACATCAATGCCAGAGCTCTCAAACAGACTATATAGTGACAATGCCAGGCAAATGTAAATTTTACCAGATGGGTTATAATATCTTGTTTATTGATATTGTGTGAACAACGATGGAACATAAATATGATATATGATGCACAATAAATTATTAAAGGTGCATAAATGTATATGAAAATATTTAAGATGAAAGTTCAGTGCAATCTTCACAAAATAGACGAATCATCGAATACACATATTTTGCCGATTGTCATCTATGGCGACATCAGTCTGTATACGTCATTCCCAAACACGTCTCCTTTCTCTTCTCCAGTACATTGTTTGTCGAAGTGGACAACATTGTCCTCGTCATCGTTAGTCACGGGTTGATAATATACGTTTCTACCGAACATTGGGTGTCTGGCCCGGTAGTACATTACAGCTGCAGCCAGGGCCGCCAGTATCAGGATAGCGACTATTCTGTAATGTATTAACATAACCTTAACTAGGTTAGAACGTATCCACTTAATTTCTTAACTAGGTTTAATTTATATCTTAACTAGGTTTAATTTTTTAGATATAAAATCATCTTATTTGTTTATGAAGGTGCATTATCTCTTAACTAGGTTTAAATATTTCTCTGTAATTTAATCTTACAAGGTTAGGAGGTATTCACATCATATCTTAACTAGGTTTACTTTTTTAGATATAGAATTACCTTATTTGGTTTAAGAAGGTGCATTATCTCTTAAATAGGTTTAAATATTTCTCTGTAAATTAACCTTACAAGGTTAGGAGGTATTCAAATCATATCTTAACTAGGTTTAATTGTACCGACTTAACTCTTCTTCTAACTTGGTTAAACAGTACCACGTAAAATGCTCTAAGTAAGATATCAGGGTAATATGTTGAGCTAGGTTAGAACAGTTATTATAATAATATCTAAATAACTAGATTACAACAGTGTATAGTTAACTTTGCTTTGAATTGAGGCGTCATTTTAACCTGTTTAACCTGTTAAAATGAGTAAAGTTCTGAAATGTATCTTCATCATGCACCAGGAATAAATTTAATCATTACTAGCGTACATCTTATATAATACTTAATCGATAATTGTTGATAGGTTTCATTCATATCGGGTATCAAAATATTGCTTTTAATCTGTAAATCATTCTTTTCTTCAGAAAAACCCATAGCCTGAATATATAATTTCCGTTATAAGAATAACAAATATTTTGATGTGAATGGCCTTACAATATGCAGAAAAGGATGACAACGATGACGTCGATGGAGTCTGGTGTGTCCGGTGCGGTGGTCATCGTAACAGCATGATTTGATGACGTCGGAGGCACAGTGATCTCCGTCCCTGAATGACTGACTCCTAAAAGCTCGTCTAAATCCTCAATTTCGTGTTCATCCTTAGGACAGCAATGCTTGCTCCTCAGTTGGAGCCACTGCACAAAGCAATAAAGAATAAACATTTTAGATTTCATAAAAATACTGTAAAAGTCCGTACTTTGACGCACCCAAATCCATTTGAAACAGATATGCGGAATGATGAATTAGTGATTGTCATAAAAACCTCTGTAGATATGCTACAATAAACTTAATCATAATTTCGCGAAATCCTTCTTGTGCGAAAAACTCTAAAATAAGATTACCGCAAAAATATGTACATATACGGTATAAGATAATGTGTTGATTTGTTTACACTGTTTTTTTTTAAACACTGACTTTGATTTTAAAATATTGTAGGCTGATGTTTTCTAAGCATTCCATAACTGATAAACTACTACCTGATATTTTTTTTAATATATTATTTAAAAAAGATACTTTATATTCGTGAACTTACGTAATTATGATTTCCAATGTCTCCTATTACCCTGAAATAACCGTCCTCTACATCTTCTGCACAGTAAAGAATTACAGATGTCGTACTGAAACAAACGGTGTGTCATATGATATTGTAGTACATGTGTTACTATTTATATATATATGATATATACTAACAATGTAAGTATAACAGACATTGGTTTTTCACACGTGTTATCAAATTGATATTTTACATTTACAACCACGTAAACATATTCATTGCACGTTTGTTACTAAGATATGAAAAAAACTTAAACACATAATTGTCTAAAATATATCATGTTCCATTTCAGTACCTTTTAATTCAGTTCATTCCGAATTGTGTACATGTTGTTGTTGATCTCTCATTAAAGTATATAAACAACATATGTTACCTCTTCACGTGTCTTTGTATTAAAGACAACACAAGACAATGGTGTACTGAATAGTAAAGAAACCATAATTTATATTACATTTTGTATTTGTTTAGAGATGATCCAAAAACCAATGAGAGATTTCCATTGTCTCCGTGGCTGAATTGGGCGGTGTCTTGAACACCTATTCCTATAAATTGTGTTCTGTCTTTGTCAGCTTGGCACACCTGTGATACACACACACAAAAAAAGCTTAATTTTGATGTAATAATTTCATCTTAAAATATTACATAGAAATATGTGTCAGTTCGAGAAAGATTGTGGAATACGCAATGTTTTATACCGCAAAACATAAGCTAAACATATTTGCAGCATTATGTTCTATACTATAGTACGGCGGAATAGTTTGAATAAAACAGATTATCAGGTTAATAAATAGTAAGATTGTATCACTCATAGCACAGTTAGATACAGACTCTCATTAGTTAACCCTGCCGTGGCGTCATTGTCTTAGTAACGTGACGTCATTATATTAATCATGTGACTTCATTGAATTAGTGACGTGACGTCACTTTATTCATAGCGTGACGCCATTATATTAATCATGTTGACTTCATTTAATTAGTGACGTAACGCCATTTTATTCATAGCGTGCCGTCATTGTATTAGTGACGTGACGTCACTTTATTCATGGCGTGACGTCATTGTATTTTGGTTACACGTGCTATATGTCATACTCATGGACTTAACAGAGAAATCACACCTTAGGGGATGACAGAAAAAATCTATAACAGGTAGAACGGGAGAATTTATGAATGATGTGAGAATGTAGTATCATCTTATACCACTACAGGACAGACTCTTACAAGCTAATCCTACATATGTGTAAGTAAAATTAATATGCGAGTAGTCGTACAACTTTGTATACATAATTAAATGATTATTCTTTATATATAAAATCTGGTTATCGTCATACATAATGTCGCTATATACAAGGTACACCAGCCTCTGTATTCCATGGCTTAGACCATTTCTTTCAAACTTTATTTCATTTCTCTTCATAAAATTAGATGTACAGAGAAAAACATATTTACAAACAAAGCAAATTTTATGGATCATGAGACATTTTGAAACATAATTTTTATAAATCTACATAAATTTCTTAACTTTTTGACATTTTTTGTGTTCATTATTTCTTAAAATTTAATAATAACATTTGGCGTACCGATACGTTCTGACACGAGCTGTTCTTCTTGCCTTCGTTGAAGCCATAACAAGGGTTGAATGAGTAGAGATTGCTATCGCCCCCAGCCGTCGGGTGATCCAGAAATCTATCAACCAAACGAATTCTACGTTAATAAGCGTTAAATAATGTTCATTTGACATTTATAATTGAATTCTCACTTCCTCGGCATCCTGGTGACCGTAATATCATTTAGTTATGTGACCACCAATGGGACATCTTATCATTGTGCCAACACTACCGTAGATGCGCTGGTCAGGAAAACTAAACTTATCTCAGGATAATAAAATAGTTATATATATATTAAATAGTATAACCCTTCCTCTGCGGTCTCCAATCCGGCCGTCGTTCCTGTGCCATCTGTCCGTATGCATACCGTCCTTGTTATTGCTATTTCTTGAGAGGCACTGGAATGACTTTTTTAAATTTGCATAGGTTCCTCTTGGTCCCTAGATACTCATTCAATTTTGAGTCTGATCAGGAATACAAAATGGCGGACAGGTGGCCATCTTGAATTTTGACATTTGAAGTTTGTTGTCCCTATTTCTCGGGAACTACTAAAAGGATATTTCTCAAAATTCTTATGTATGATGTAGGTCTCCCTCGGTTCTTACTGGTGCCAACTCAATTTTGCGTCTAACCGGGAAATCAAAATGGCCGACATACAGCCATCTTGGGTTTTATCAGTTTTTTTTTTTTTATATATATTTGTTACCGGTTTTTCTAAGAGGAGTTGATCTTAAATCCTTCTTAGGCGGGATGTGATTAACAGTCGAATAGTTGAAAGTTGTGTAAAGTGGATTAGTGCATCACTTGTGCTGTCTTGCCGGAAAAGATTTACCACTTGATCAGACATACAACGAATAATGATGATATATATGTGTGTGATTGAGTTTAGATATATGTGAATACAAGTGTATTATATATGCATGTGTATGGTAGTATTTGTACGACTAAATCATGTACGTCTTGTGATTAATATTGAATCCATTTAATACCATGATCCCTCCTGCCTTCACTCTCCTTCTTTCCGCTTTTCTCATCCAATAATATTGTACATACCATTAATTTATATAGCCATCTTATGATGTATACATACGTGTAATACTATTATAAGGGACGGGCGTTCATAATGATCTTGTAACTTATGCCCAATCTTTTTGCTGTTATTGGCAATAAAATATGTTTAAACCTTAAACCTTAAATCGTTCTTAGATTTCATACGTAATTTCCCCTCCTTCCTTATCAGATGATTAAGAGAAAAAGAAGAGAAAGAGGAAATAAAAAATCAGTCTTATAAATAATGAATAAAGATTATTCAATTGTGGGCGCCAAGATCCTTGTGGGATTTCCTGTTTAAATTTGGTAGCAAGGCCTATTTCTTTCAAACATCTTTACTTAAATATAACGATCGATGTCATTAGTTATTTACTATACATGTCATTTAAATAGATAAATAATCTAAACTCACTTTGGCGTTCCATCTTTCCTAGCGAGTGGCCGGAGGTCGACGTATTTACCAGTTTCATCTTTACAGACACATGGCGATATCTTCTGACACATTACGGGTATATGTGGCCTTTTACATGATGCTAGCAACACTACACAATGAATGATATATATCGAAACAATATATTTCATTATGGCGTCGAATTTAGAGCAAAATTTGAATCGTTAAAACTGTTTATAGAGAGAACGTTATCATTGTTATGCGGTGTTCGATATTTTACCTGTTGCGGTAGTCTGTTGTGTTATCTTGGTATTGTTTCACCTGATATTACAGGTGAGGAGATAAAATATAGATAAAATCTACTGATAATCATCTCTGAGTCGGGTAGAATCAGGCTCTGTCCTACATGCTGATAGCACACACCAATCAAAGGGAAGTAACTTTTGAGGCATAAAATACAGACACAGCTTTGCATGTTTAAACGAGTTACTTCCCTTGCATTGAAACCTAATTGCATGTCGGTGACTGTCTTCCCTGATAAGAGAATGAATGGCCAAAACATATTTCACAGAAGATATTGTCTTGAAATTAAGGTGGATAGTACTATGATGAGTGGATTAAATAAATACACAGATCTCAATAGCTTGAATTGCTAGTTTTTCAAAATCATGTTCTATGTTATAGAAATATAATATCTAACCATTTGCTATTAAGTAAATATTCCGCTACCACAAGAAACTTATATTTGCCAAAAATACACCTCAAGAAACTTTCCCTCTAAAATTACTCAGTATCTGTATTTGTCACCGAGTTGTTTCTACATAAAATACATATATATGGTGTTAACTTCTGCAATTGAACATCATTGTCCTGAAAGAGTCGCATCTGAAGTAGACAGTTATACCATATTTGGTAAATACAGGCTCAGTCCTTCAATTTGTCGATAGAACGTCATCATATTATTTACCGAAGAGGTAATTGGTAGATTTTGTAACGAATGAAGATTTACAGAAGAGGTAATTTGGTTAGATTTCGTGTTTACCAATGATACCATCGTAAATAAAACACAAATAAGGAAATGTCTTATTGAAATTGGTGATTCAAGTGTTCCTGTAGCTCGGACCTTATCTGCTGAGCAGAAATATATAAATCAAAGCTTATTTGCAGTCATACGGTGTGTGCGACTTAGTCAGTGTGAATCTCATTGTTACGGAAATGGAAATATTTTGCAAAACATACGTATTCCCTTACTTTTGCTTCGATTGAACTGAACTAGATATAGACAAGTTAATTAATTAATATACGTTAATGTTCCGGAAAGATAGGTCTTGTTATTTACACTTGTATCTTTCATATATTGATTCAGTACACAGGAAGGTAAGCTTTCGCATTTCCCCATGGGTTAAAGATACAACTTAGAGTCAGTAAAGCTAACCATTCTATATGGGGAAAATCATTTAAAGAGGAAATTCATAATGTTTGGATAAATTGATACTTAAATTTCTCCATTGAAGATTTCTTGTAGTTCAGTTTCGTAATGTGTAATTCATCTTTACACGCAGTGGCCTATTTACCTTCTGAATGTGACTAGCATGACGTCATTTATTCGATGTCGTTGGAGCGCTCAATTGTTTAGTTTATATCACAAGTATAAGAAACAAATTGCATTGAAATGCAAAGAGCTGATGACGGGAATAGTTCTTTTTAGTTTGTTGATGTCTAACATGGTCGCAGCTAAGTAAGTATAGATGTACTTCACGTTCAAATACGTTTTCTGAATCAATCATGATGCTAACATTATAATGATAGAATTATAAGTAGATTAATTTGACTGCCTGATTGAAGTAAACGTATCAATAAATTGTTCATATTATAAATCATGATATACATATTATAGATATATATATGACATTATCTAAACTTACTACATGTAGTGGTATCATACTTTCGTGCGTGAAATATTTTTTGTATATTGTGTCGTACATGTTTGCTTTCGTATCGTATTATGTTTTATTTACCGGTATCTGTATCGTGATGCGTACTTTAAATGAGTAGCTTGTCGACGTCTCGTTCGCTGTCATTACACTTTATATGGGCAGTATTCCCTGGGAATAACATATAAACAGAATAAATAAACAAATGACAGCAGGTACAATGTTGGCAACACTTTTTTCTATCTACACTGTCGACATCAGTATTTGATGAAAACATTTCCACATTCGTTAAATCACAACTAGGAACTGTTTTCAGTTTGTGTAATACTATTCTGAACTACAAGTAATAGATACTTATCATATTGACCATGAATGCCAACTGAAAGCATATGAGATATAAACAGTTTTAGCGGTAAAGAAACATAAAAAACATGACTTAATTGTCATTGAATATCCCGAAACTTGGCAATTACATGTACCCATTTCTTTTACATATTTAACAAACTCATAAACAAACGACATCATGAACTATTCCAAATGAATGTTTTCCAATTAGAATTCCAATAGCATCAAGATATATTCCACGTGAATGTTTTCCAATCTGAACTCAAACATTTTCCAATCGGAAATGGTTCGTGTCATTTCGTCACAGAATAATCAGGAGATCTTCACGTAATGTCAAAATCGTGTTCATTCCCGATTGTGATTTTTTGGTTGGAGGAATCTGGTAACTTTAGAATTAATCTTTGAACATTTGTTATAATATGAACATAAAAAAAAATCCCCAAAAAACAACAAGACAATGTAATTGATTAGTTTTTGTTTATTGTGTTAAACAATATATTAAAGACTAGTCACATAAATTGACACTTTAGTTTGTTTATCTTAACAAATGTATATAACATTCTTCATAAGTGTTCAACAATATCAAAAATTATACAAAATACTACATACATGCATTATACATTGATTATTTTCTAATATCACAGACTGTTTTTACATTTATCACAGAACTTGGAACAGTTTACTAGTAAATGTATTTTACACATTAAAGCATATTCGATGAAAACATAAAAATGAAAAATGCATATATCACAGAATAAACTGGAGAGAAGGTATTCTCCAATATTAATGGAAAGGTTATGTTTCTAAGGCATTTTGATAATTCTACTAATATATATAGTCCTACAAAACATCAAAACCTCACCGTCAGTTTCAAACATTCAATGAAGCAATGATTTCATTTATAAATTAGATATGGTAATTTTTATTAAATTCGGTATGAGGTGAGTAATGTTTTTTTTACATAAAGTTCATAAATTGCAAAGGTAGGGTTATCTCCCTTCGACGGAAGTCTGGATTAATCTTCATTAAGCTGTTGGGAATTATCCTGATAATACTTTAATGTTTTCTCGTAAATGATTCAATTTCGTAAAAAAAATTACTTGCAATGACAAAACACGTTTGGAAGATTTAATTGTTAAATGCGATGATAATCATTTTTACATTATAAAACGGAAACATATCTGTTGATATTGGCTGAGTTTTTTTGCTGCCTATTGAGGTGAAGAGATATTATGCATTTGATTTATGGCTGGGTTCAAAGTTTATCCAGATCTTAAGTCTGCATCACTGCAAAACAAAAAGTAGTTACAAAGTCTGAGTGAAATATATTTCATATAGAATATGAATACTTAGTTATCAATCATGCACTGTTCATGTTTTCCATTAAAGTATGATTATAATGTATAGAAATCTTTTATAGTAGTTATTCAGAAATGTATGTAAGTACTACGCAAGTTATATATACTTGTGTAACTGTTAATATACCAGTAGGGAATTGTTTGCTGAATTGAAATTGAATTGAATTGATTACAATGAACTTTATCTAAACAAAATATTAAGATTTTTCATGTAGAATAAATTATGTATTAACAAGTAAATTAGTAACAAGGAGGGTTTTATCAACAGATTGTAGAACAAATCAGATGTGCAAAAATTAGAGTATGATTTTTAAATTAATGGAGTTTCATTTTATTTATTTATTATTATATTGAGGGATGGGGTAGATACAACAAATACTTGAATCATTTTAAGTAATGGTGACGATGTACAGCTGAGATATCAATATCAATAATATACAATTGACGAGATATCAATAATATACAATTGACGAGATATCAATGATATACAATTGACGAGATATCAATGATATACAATTGACGGGTTATCAATGATATACAATTGACGAGATATCAATGATATACAATTGACGAGATATCAATGATATACAATTGACGGGTTATCAATGATATACAATTGACGAGATATCAATGATATACAATTGACGAGATATCAATAATATACAATTGACGAGATATCAATAATATACAATTGACAAGATATCAATGATATACAATTGACGAGATATCAATAATATACAATTGACGAGATATCAATAATATACAATTGACGGGATATCAATAATATACAATTGACGAGATATCAATAATATACAATTGACGAGATATCAATAATATACAATTGACGAGATATCAATGATATACAATTGACGGGTTATCAATGATATACAATTGACGAGATATCAATGATATACAATTGACGGGTTATCAATGATATACAATTGACAAGATATCAATGTTATACAATTGACGGGATATCAATAATATACAATTGACGAGATATCAATGATATACAATTGACGGGATATCAATAATATACAATTGACGAGATATCAATGCTGTACAATTGACGGGTTATCAATGCTATACAATTGACAAGATATCAATGTTATACAATTGACGAGATATCAATGTTATACAATTGACGAGATATCAATGTTATACAATTGACGAGATATCAATGATGTGCATTTGACATTGACGAGACATCAACGATATACAATTGACGAGACATCAACGATATACAATGACGAGATATCAATGTCATACAATTGACAAGTTATCAATGATGTTTAATTAACGAGATATAATTTGCCATGGACATTTTCAAGATAAGTGGCTTTCAAAGTCATTTTCCAATATATCTTTCGTCACTTTGAAACTGGTAACAATTTTAAGATTTGAAATACTTGCGAATAAAATGCATTTATCTGACTTACGATACAGAATGCATATTCGGTATAATATTCACGTATGCAAAGCACTGCATATAACCTATATCAATTATTTTACGTATACATTGTATTGAAAATCGAAATCAAGTTAGTGAATTAAAACCAATTATACAAATACCCTGTAAATTGTCTTTCCACCACCTTTTCTTGGAAAATACAGTTTCAATGAAGATATGAATGATAAATTCCGAAAGAATTTTCTTCAGCAGATGTTTTTTGAAAACTATTTAATATTCAAGGAAAATCAATTCATGCGTTCTTTATGTCACAACTTTGATGATGAATATTTAATTTGGTACGATAATTTTGTACAAGAATGACAAACAATGTCATATGTTTCATGTAAAATATATTAACTTTTTATATATCTTTTTAATATTAACTGGCCTTTTGATTTTTCTTTAGTAATGATGTATTGAAATATGTACCTGTCAACTATTGAACCAATCGTTACAAACTACTTATTACGTCTTCATTATAGTACAATACGAAATAATTGTATTTCGTAACAAAAGCACAGGAGTATCAAACCAAATGAACTAACATTATATCAACATTATATATTATTAAATGGTTAATTTTTCGTTAATAAATTTAATTCATAAAAACGGGTAAAACAAAAATATTTACTGTATACATAATATTTTTGTTTTAGTATTCTATTTTCTATGGCTTAAACTACAGTAATAGCCACCTACATGTCTACGATTTCTATCTAGCTCTAGTTCACAACAGTTCGTCATATGGAATTCAAATATATTCTCTATCATGTAAAGTCTCTTAAAATCTCTTTGATATCTGTGGTCAATCGACCGTGATTCAATAATTTCAATATATCGAGTTTGATTTAAAATCCATTACACATGTTAATGATTCGATTTAAATTTCAAATCTCATTTCGAACATGAAATTGATGATGATATCACACAATACTTACAAATTAGTTCAAAATGAAAATCAGATTCGTATGGAAAATTTGTTATGCATTTAATGAATAGAAGTAAAGTAGTTTTAGTAATAGTTTCACATGCTCAAGAAATAGATATATAGCCGAGTACTGAATATATAACGTGTGTGAACATGAGAGTGTTCTCAATGACTCACACGACACATGACCTTTGGATCCACGTGAAAAGTGTTGTGACATTCGAAGTATCAGAGGGAGAGGGTGGAGGTACCAAAACCAAGCAAAATCACGTTTTTACCTGCGAGAATAGACTATAACTATCATACTCATCCTCAGATTTTTGAGTCACCTGAAATATTGCATAATTATTAGAATTGTATACATCACACACTTTCATTCTCATGATTTACAATACCATATTACATTAGAATAACAATTAATATATACAAATGTCGATACGTTTGATGTGTCTCTTTGATAGCGAAAATGGTAGTAGTGGTGTGCCCAGACTGATGAATTTACACATACCATTGAATTTACATATCTATTAAACTCAAGCATGCCGCAACTGTTATGCATATCTGAACTCTAAAACTTTGAAAAAAGTTACGACAGAGTTAATACCATGTAGATAACATTGTAAGCTAGTATCATTTGACTGTTACATGATTTTTAATGCTGAATGCCATAATTGTATACCAGATAGAAGTAAACGCAAGATAAAAAAAATGTCAAACTAAAGTATTTTCCTGGCTGTGTTACAGGAACATGACCATCACAAGGGCTTATCACTGGTTTATATCTTAAAAGACAAGGAAACTTAGGATATATATATAAAGAGCTGGCATGTAGGCTTCATAGACACACTTTAAATCTACGGAACGTGCGGGAAACGCGATCATGCAATTACTTGTGTTATCGATTTATTCGTGTCAATTATATTACTTTTTATCTCTATAAATGATTATGTTTTGTTTTTCGTTTTTGATTATGATGTAACCAAACCTGAATAGAAGCCACTGTTGATATCAACTTTGTATATGAACATTAATTAAATTAGCATATCCGTCATGAATTTGTGTTATTGTGTGTGTAATGGTAATTTTCATATAATGATCTGACTGTACACGGATTTGAGATGGGGACTTAATGGATCATTAAACTAACTGTATTCGTTGCCATGGATATCACTAACTTAGTGCTAATGTTTAGACGCGGGCATAAGTAGCCGCACCACATCTTTTGCTTTGCCAACCTGATCAAACTGAGGAAGGTCGTTAACAATGTAGTGCCGCACGTGCTGATGATCCTTGACCTGCACTTTGTTGTCAGCAAACCTGCACATCCGCTTCCGGATCCAAACCTTCCCACCTGGCTTTGGCGTATTTAACTCATCTTCCTACAAATAGCAATAGACATACTATCATTTCAACGAATTTTATTGACAATATTGATTTAAGTTAACCGGATCGTAAAAAGGGACAAAACCAATATGAACTATTTCAAAATGTAGCTGAAGTATTGGAATATGTAATGTTATATATCAGATTAGAATTATAGATATAGTTAAAGGGAATAATTCATTCTTAATTAAGAAATCTGAAATAAAATACTCTTACAACTAGCAATAGCTGTGAAAGCGCTAGAAAGTTTGTCGTAAAGTTTTGTTTGTTTGTTTGTTTGATATATCCAACACTGCATGGACAAGAACTTTTTTCTCGATATATTATGAATATATGAAACACATGCTACAGGATGTATTTATTTATATATATTTTATATACGTATATACATACATGCTAAATTGTGCACATGCAATACCATAAACTTATATCAAAATGTGTATCTAAACCGTCCCCTGTGCAACCTTGTACAAAGTTATCAATTACTCTAGTTAATGATATGCAGATTATAAATAAATGCTCTAGTTAAATCACGTGTGACTAGCCTACCTTTATAATTCACACCACCCAAATCATGTTAAAACTAAGGCTTTTATTGACGGATCTATACATAAAATGCTTGCACAAATAGTCCTTATAATTCTCAAAGTGAAGTTCGTGCTACGTCATAGTGAAAATTCACAAGCACTGATATCTATCTTACATGAAAATTGGCCAGGATATGCGTATTCCAATCTAAAAAAAAACCGCTCATTGAGAATACTTTGTAAATGTACCACCTTCAAAGCAAACACGAGACGTTAGCATAAGTCCTTCTTGTTCGACGATAAAATATATTTGCGATATTGAACAGGAAATTGCCTGCAGGTAATGTGGCTTGAATATTCTATGCTACATAAAACCAGATCGGAAAACCACTCCGGCCTTATGGTAATATCTCTGTTTGATTGTACTCTCGAGGCATTTTCCGAAGATTTGACGGAAAGGCTCGAGTGGTTTTCCGATTGCAGAAAACCCTGTAAGACAGAAGGAAAAGAAGGGGGATAACTCTTAGGAATGTGTATGTATAATAACTGTCGCGGAAAGAATATATTTTGAATACTACGCAACTTAAAACTAGCATATACACTGCATATGAAATGCATAAAATAGCTACATAAGATTCAAATGGACATTGGGCGAAAGACACAGATGAAAAAAATCATGTATAATATGCATGAAGAAGAAATACTAAATATTTGAAAATGATATAGGATAACAGTACTACTAGGGAAAGCATGGGAAATAATGATTGATACCTGTCGTCGTCGATACTGCCGCGTCTACAGAAAAATCATATTGCAAGTATGGCCATTTATATAGAAACATCTATTTCATTTTATGTATTCATGGAAATAAATTAAAACAAGAAAATTGAATAATTGATATCAATTAGGTATAATAAGTTATTTGATGAATGCTATGAGTTATTTCGCGTATTTTAATCAGTAATAATGAATACTTTATTAATCGAAGCAGATGGAATTGTCAGTAGATTGAAGTAATGGTTGGTAAGCTACATGAAATATGAAAACTATTATCAGGTAGCGCAATTATTCCTATATTAAAACATTTTGGTTCGAGGATCTCTAAACTTAATCACAATGCACAAAACAGGAAACATAGTAATACTTCATGATATTTGACAGACTTGCAATTAATCATTCACTACAAAGCAACGGTTTCTGTACCATTCACATGTACTTGCAACACAATACACAATGTGTTGAGTTTAATTTGCGGAAAGAAAGAACATCTTTCATCATGATATATATTTTGGCGGATTTGAAACAATTCAGCATGGTATTTCATATTGTCTCACGAAAAATGTTAATGTCAGCGACATATCTTTCAATTAAGCTCCTCTGTTCTGAATAAGTGTAGGATCTGATCTTTTTTAGTACTAGTTTATAATTACGGTCCTGTATTTCCTCATTTTAAAACCGATACTTTCTACAGAACATTTGAGAACATTTGGCTCAATAACATATTCTCATTTGGAAATATTTTCTCTGCTATATGAAGCAAGACAAGTTGGATGTTTGTTGATAGAACAAGTGGTTCCGTTGTAACCACCCTAAATGACGCGAATATGACCTAGATCTTCATCTACGCCGACGAGACAGAAGACGCTTACTTTTCCGGAGCACATGGGCGTATTCTACTTGTACCTTTGCAGAAGTCTCCATGCAAGTCTGTTTTTATTTTTTTATTTTCTCTCGTTTAATCAATTTTGAGTCTCAATTATGGTTTTGTTATTATTCCGATACTCTTTATTTTTTTATGAACGTACAAAAACTTGTGTTCTTAATATCTAGGCTAATGAAAATATGATGAAGGATACTTACATCGACATTGTATCGTGCTAGTTTCGGTAGACCCTTTGACGGTCCACCATGTTGAACGTTGAAAGATTCGATCTTGCTTTCAAGCATGACCATAGCTTTGTTGTGGAAATCACTGTCAACTTCCTGTTGATAAATACCATTTTCCACTTTATTAGCTATACGTTCCTGTATTTCTTCGTTTATAAATTTCATTGCGCTTCCCCATTTCCCCTTTTGAACAGGAGGACCTGAATCCTCTGTTCCATCAATGGGAGGTAGAACAACGCGCTCGCCTGTCACATTGTTTGGGAAAACTATTGCATCAGAATTCGCACTTTGTTGTTGTTTCTGTTGTTTCACGCGTGACTGATTTCGGTCAGTCGATGATACTTTTATGGCTGGTAAAGCCAATCTACCATCTAAAGTATCTCCGTCTTTAGTATAGATTCCTGAAATTCTCTTCTGAAGGACGATTTCCTCTTGTGTTCGTTCCTCAGTTATCATCGGTAAATCTGCGTCACGTTTAGGGTTGGTAGTTTCCGTTATAAGCACTGGTTTTTGTTTCCTTGGGGACACTTTCTTCTGTTCTTGTGAACTACCGTTTCCTTGCACTGACCCATGGTCACGTGGAGTAATATCCACTTCTCTGACAGGATTTTCTTTTTCCTGGGATTTAGAACTCAGCATTGTCATAAAGCTCTTAGAATTGTCAATTTTCGGTTTAGAATCCGTCATGGGTACTATTGGAGGAAACATTTGCTGCGAATGG
Source organism: Pecten maximus (assembly GCF_902652985.1). Taxonomy (NCBI): domain Eukaryota; kingdom Metazoa; phylum Mollusca; class Bivalvia; order Pectinida; family Pectinidae; genus Pecten; species Pecten maximus. The sequence continues at coordinate 13,233,062 of NC_047029.1, read as the reverse complement.
TTAGAAGGAGCTAAAGAAACAGTTGACCCATACTTTGACCCAAGTTTTTTCCGGGCCGACTTATTGTCCACTTGGATGACATCGGCTTCCATCATTTGTCGTAGCGATTCCCGAATTGCCATCAAACTTCGCGGTTGCCGTTTTGGTTTGTTGCGTTTGTTCGCCCGTAGTGTAGACGTAACCGAAGCAGCCGTCTTACCTTCCGCCTTGCGTTGCAGTTCTCTAGACTTTGCTTTTTCTTTCATTAGATCCTTGTAGTATAAAGTTCCTGGAACTATAGGCTCAACAAGTGGGGCTTTCCCAGATTTGAATGCCTGTAGTAAGAACAGTTTTTGTACTTCTTTATCGGGTAGCACTTTTGTAGTTTTCAGTTTCGGTAGTTCTCGCGGTGGTGGCAAACTCTGCTCGTTCATTTTGAAATGTAAGAATTTCAAAAGAGGCACTAAATGTCCATGCTTTGAATCCACACGTGTCTGGAGTTTTTCTACCACTTTCGCACGCATAACATCTATCGTTGTTAAGTTTCGTTTGCCTACAAGTCTTTCAAAGTTCTTTGCATCAAGAATGTACACTTCCGTGTTGGCAGTGCACTTCACCGTTTGCATATAGGTGGTGAAGTTCATGAGTGTTTCTATGTCACCTAGTACCTCTCCCGACTGTACACTACACAGTTCTATGTGTTTTTCCTTCATCCACTTCTCCACCGCTGCATACCCCTGTTCTCGTCTGATAATCGTATCCTCCGTCTTGGTCTCCCAAACTGATGGATCGTCATACTTGCGGAGGATAGCAGCTCGCCTTGCTTCCCTGTACATATGAATAATCAAATGCTTAACCACTCAAAATGAAAATTGTTGTATCATTGATACTGCAAAAATATATTTTGCAGAACGAAATATTAAAACAATGTTGATAGAAAAATAGTAAATACAGAGACTGTAGTTAAAAGGAAATAAAGATAATATATTAAATATATATAAGATATTGAAATTTCAATATTGATATTCACTTAGAAGAGAAAATATTAGTAGGTTATCAACTATGTAGACTATTGAAAAATAGTTATTATAATTATACATCGTAACATATACTGCGACTTGTTGCAAACAAACGAAATTGACGAAATAGTGTAACTCTTATAATATTTACCTCAGGTGGGCGAATTCCACAGAGATGATGTCGATACCAGCCTCGAAAGGCCATAGATGAGGATACTGCTTCGGATGTCTATGTGGTTCTGCAATGATTTTTGCTTGTCCCCTAAAGGTAAGAGACGCCATATATTCTTTAATTAAGTACACTCGATATTGTTTATTCGTAATCAGTCTCTCGCAGTTATATAAAATCACCATATTGCGAACATGTTACGCATTAAACAACTTTCGTTCTGAGAAGACGTTTAATATCACCAAACTAATAGAAAGAGAAATGATTTTTCAAATCAATATTATAAAACATTTGCATTTATAAAAACATATTTGATGGGCTATCTATAACGTCATTATGACTTACTTGATTAGGAAATGGAGTCCTATCACCGGTTCGCCCTGCTTTATAATGACAGTATCGAATGTGTACGTTTCCTTCCGCAAACTCATTTCCAGTAACTTTTTGAATTTGCTGGACATGCTCGAAAAGAATGGATGGGAATCGATGAAAGCCGTAATTTGGGCAAACTCTTTTTCTTGGTCAGCCTAAAAAGAAGATTCGTTCTAATGAAACGAAGTAGAGTATGCTGTGATAATCATATATTAATTCTTCGATGAAACTAAAAATATAGAGAATAGAGAAAGATGTTTTACGTTCTTACCAGTATAGAGAAAGGTGTTTGATGTTACATGTATAGAGAAAGGTGATTAACGTTTACCATTATGGCGAAAGATGTTTTATATTTACATGTATAGAGAAGGATGTTTGATGTTACATGTATAGAGAAAGGTGTTTATGTTTACCTGTATAGAGAAGTGTGTTTTATATTTTCATGTAATGCCTCATGAATATCATATAACACAAAACACGAACTCACTTTCAGAGACCGTTCGTAGAGATCCTGACCGATCACCATAAGGTCACAGGGCTCGTCAGCAATAATGGAAGCATTTCGCAGGGCATCGCGTTTAACGAGAGCGACTTCACCAAATGCCTTCCCAGGTTCTGAAGTAACAATAATGAATTATTAAATAATCATCAAACACTTATATTTATTATGAGCACCAATTTAGTAAGACATAGCATAGCGGTTGCGACTGTGTTTGTGTTGCCTTGTTTCAATGACATTCACAGCATCACGGACTTCCAGTATGTGGAATCATGACAGGGTCATAACGCTGGATATTCAGTTTACATGTCAACATTACGAAACGGCATCTCTGAGGTATTCATAAAATCAATAATATAGATCTAAACGATGTCAATATCCATGACTCAACATTTTATTATACACACTCATAATTATAGTTATAAACGCTTAATGGACAAATTAATATTTAATGTGATTTCCGTTCTATGGTAGCGGCTTTAGTTCATTCGAAATATACCGTATACATATGAATTTTGGTAACTCATATTTTCGCGCATTTCCAAACTATAACAAATTAACACAATAAAATATAAGCGCATTCTCACATTCTTTTTAGAAAAAGCACAAAGAAAATGTTATTTGCGCAAATATAATCAAGCACAATGCTTAAATAGCAATAAGCACTAAAATACGATTTCCACTAAAATATGTACGTTTACAGTGATATGTATATATCCGGGGTACCACATATACAGATATCTAGGTCATGTTGCCAGAACAAACAATATTCTCACGAAATTAGCTTAGTTATAAAAAATTCAGTTACATCATGGTCAGTATGAACAAGGTATGTACGAAATAAAAAAACCCAATAATTGTCCTTACAAGCATTCAAGGGAATAAGATGTAAAAAAAAAAAGGTAGTTCGGAAGCTCTTTAGATTTTAGTATGTCTTGAAAGGTACATGTACGTCTTATTCATACGATGATTAACTTATGCTTAGATTTGCCTTAAAGGTTTGGGTTAGGAATTGGCTTTCATTGACCAACTTTGGTGGGGTTTTTTTTAATGCAGATCTTCTGTTTAATGTCCCCTATTTCAGAGGTTTTTAAGAATCCTGACTTAATCAGCTGGGTTCGCACTACTCAGGATCCCTGCCATTCTCAACCTGTACCGAGTGGCGTTTGTTTTTGGAAATGGATTCGTAGTAAAAAAGAATAAGCTGTTTCGCACTCACTAAAATTTAAAAAAAAAAGAAAACTAAAAAAATGTATCAGCGACAAACTCAACAAATTAACCAGTTTACCACACGCCATGGTGAGCTTATGCGACAGACCGAACAAATTAGCCATCTTACCATACATCTGATAGTTTCTGTGACATACCCAATTAGCCAACTTACCATACATCTGATGAGTTTCTGTGACATACCCAATTAGCCAACTTACCATACATCTGATGAGTTTCTGTGACATACCCAATTAGCCAACTTACCATACGTCATGATGAACTTTCCAAACTTGTTTCTGTCAAGTTTCGTAAGCTTCTTTTCTTGCTCCTGTTGTTCCTGCAATTTTCTTTCCTTTTCCTCCTCATCCTCGTCGTTGTTTTCTTCCTCCTGTTCACCTTCCTCTTCTCCGTTCTCTGATTTGGGTTTTTCAACAACCTTCGGAGGTGGAGTCTTCTCCCTAACCATCACTCCTTCGTCTTCCCCCGTCATCCTCGGGTCAATGTAGACGGAAGCACTTCCGCTCAGGATCACATAGAAACTGTAATGTTATCAATAAATAATGTAACACACCTACGAAAAATCTCCATTATCATTGATAGTGGAATTGCCGTTGTATATACAGCTATATTCTATTGAACTCACCAGCATTTGTCTGGGTAGTGTAGGTATATAGGTAATATGCACATAAACTTGGAAATGGAGAACATTGATAATTGCTCTCTCAATACCACATATTGGATACAAAGAATGTAGATAACAACTGTTGCGACAATTCACGGTCAAAATCATTTATTTTTGTACACTGTTATAATACAAAATATACCGAAAAATTAAAAATAACATTTCAAAAAAAAAAAAAAAAACAATACCCAACACTATGTTATAAGTATATAAACTATTCAGTAGGCCGTCTTAATACCGATCTATTTACACAGAAACAATTTTATCAAATAAAAATATTTTAGAACATTAATGCATACTTTCTTGAAACTCAGGTAACTAAATGAACCACTATTCGAGTAGTTTGTGTTCCAAAGACTGATAATTTTTATTATCATTTCCATTTGGTATTTGGGAAATAAATTTGCGATCAAATCTTTCTTGACATAGAATTAAAGACCAGCACGTATATAAACCGTAAGATATTCCTAAATATCCATACATATAAAACTGGAAGAAACAAAGACATATATAAATGTGTATATGCCGTATATTGACAGCGTAACATTAAAACTTCACAAAGAACTACCGTATACGAAAAAAAAAAAAAAAAAAAAAACGTTTGCCGCAGTGTTCCGTTTCGCCCTTGTCTGAAAATATGGGCTTAAGTTTGAAATACATGAGCATATACGAAGGTTGTGGACAGCAGAAATTAAAAGCAGACGAGAAAAACAAAAAAATAAAAGTTTTATACAAAAGGAAAAAAAAAAATACAGGGCGAACGTTCTGCATATAATTCCTAACTAACATATCAGCTTAAACTGGTAACAAAATACAAAATATATAAAAAATAATCTCGATGCTCGCAAGAGAAGGGCGACAAATTTTGGTCAAAAAGATAATGATATGTTAAAATCAAAATTGCTTCGTCTATAATTCATGAGATATAATGGGTATGGTAATCAAATGATCAATTTAGACAATGGAATATATATCTATTACAGTTCACAAATGTAAATATTCTAATTTATGTAATATAAACTAAAATCAGTATTGTAATCAATTGAGATCTCCAATGAGGCCATTTAAACTAAACTGCTTTACCTTAACAAATATACACACTATCAAGATGAATAACATAAACGTCTTGGTAAAGGTAAGAATGACCTCGTTAAATAACAATCATTTCAAAACACAATTAACTCATTTCCCACAACAAAACTCGATATAAATGGGTTAGTCCTTCAATAACAACACATCGTGGTCTAAGTTAAAAGTTTCGGTGTAACGACTGCATGAAACAAGCTCGTTACTTAGATTAAGTCGGACAGATAATGATCACATGGTGTATCCTAGTTCAGAATCGAAGGTCTCTGACGTTGTTTGCGTGTTTTTTTTAATCCTGATCATTTCATACTTATGGTTTACTTTTCCGACAGGGAATTTTGTCCTCTTATGAAAAAATAATTAACTTTTCAAGCAGTGATAAACAATAGGTTGATAAGAGCGCTGAAAGCTACAGCAACATTTTAAAACACATTTATACAATGTATGTAATAATGTCTAAGACATATGTTGTACTTGTTGTAAGAATCATGTTGTAAAGATTTACAATTATGTTTTTTTCACGTTGACATAACCTTAGACTTTCATAACATACATTATAGTTTTCAAAACACTATATTGCCAATTACCATATCATAAATCTATCGTCATTTAAAGCAATCTTTGATTTTTAGTGTGGCACTAAATATGTGCCATTAAAAACATAACTGATTATCAACAAAGTGGCACTGGACGTTCAAAGATTCGCCCTAGTGCCAGGTTGTCTGGTTTAGCGCCTCCCTGGATGGAAATGTTGATACATTTGTACTTTAAAAGTTGTATATGGATGGTTTTAGTTTTTTTTGGAAATTAAATTTCAAAACTGGCTATCGTAGCATAAAATATTCAACAAAACGTTATAGTTATCGACGGAAAATCCGTGTATCACTAATGAGCGTGTTAACACGAAAAATAGGTAACTATAAATTCAGTTTTGACATTAACGTTTTACTTTATATAAAACTTTACCGTAAACGCTGTACTATCATCATTTCCCTTTCCGAAATACCATGTAAAGAATAAAGTATTACTTTCGTCAAGTTTTCTTGGGTTATGTGAAATTACAAATAACACCAATATAACCCCTATATATACATTTCGCGCAGGTTTTATGATAAGCGTTACGCAATCTCCATATGAGGTGCAGACAAGAGGAAGCATATCGCCGTTTCCATCTCAAGGTTCGTGGAGGGTCATGTTGGATTTAGGATTGTGTGAAGACGATAAGATGTGAAGTATCCAGCTATTGATTACCACCTACTACTCCGTATTAGCATAGGGATCACGTGGACGTTAGTATGATCGGAAGTGACCTTTCCTGTCACCGTACTACAGCCAAGACTTTATCAATACTACGATAACACCGTCATGGTATTAAGTGTTGCTCTGTGTGTTACCCGACCTCCCACAAAACCCATACCAACTATTTGTGTATATCATTGATTAAGTTCACGAGATCAAACGTGAACTATCATATCGCCTATATAAACGTCTACCAACATTATTTGGTTTGTAGGTACGGTTTTTGTTCCAATATTGCCAAAGATTAGATGTGTTATGGTAAACATAGCATTTATGTATAATATTGTAATAAAATTCTATATAAAATAAGGAAGTGATTGGTCACTCACAGAGCATTTTCCATTCGTATGACCACATAGTCATAATCATATCAATTGCGGGTCGCGGGGATATGCCCAAATGAAATGTCTTTATTTCATTAGAGCATATTAAAATATAAAAACTGAAAGTCATACTAGTATCCTACTGCTGTATCATATTTACGCAAATCAATTTAGTGTTTCATATACAACGCGTCATAGGCAAAGTGAAAAATGTTGATCATATATACACCATGCAATTCAGAACAAAACAAAACATAATAATGACATACAGTTAAAACGCGAAAACGAACAAGCTTATGCTGGTGTTCATGGCAACACGTGAAGACATCCATAGCGTATTGGTGTGTGAGAGGAACAAAAATACAGGCACAAACAAATTTAGCCTTAAACCTGCTCTCAAATTCAGTTGAATAACTAAACCGGCCCAAAAGCTTCAAAACAAATAAAAAAAGTGACACACCATTAGTTTCAGAACAACACAAAAATGTAACATTGACATACCATTGAATTAAATACAAACAAAAGTGCAATGCTTGAAAACCATTGAAACCATTCAACTCATCCCATACATACCTTGGTTCCACATCGGCTGTTGACTCCCTATACGACGAATTCAGACATTGATAGTTCACGTGTATTGTTTAACATTATACATATATAAATACATAATCCAAGCCTTCACAGTTGTTGTGTGTTGCATACGTTTTGGCAGATCAGGTGAAATTCACTCTCTCTCTCTATACTGAGAATGACATACAGCAGGAATGATGCATGTAGTTTAATGTCTTCAGAATACGTTCTTACTCTTATACAGCCCTACCACATGGAGTGCTAAACATATACTTAATCTACAGGTAAATATTTGCTGCACGAGGTTTAACTCCGGTTCAACAGCCAAATACCTAACCCTATCGTTCCGTGTAGTGCATTCCGATATCCCTATCGTTTGATTCTATTTATCAATAGGCTACCCAAGAGCAGCGTTCGTGATGTTTTTGATACCCCTTCAAAAAACACTTTCAAAATCACTAATTCACTTAAAAACGCATACATATAAAAAAAACTCACTGATATTGTAATAACATTTAATAACGGCTAATTGTCAAAAGATTTTTCTACGTTTTTTCGATAGCACAAACTTTAAAAAATCACATAGGCCTGTCCTAGATATCAAATAAAATTCGTGTCGCCGCTTGTGAAAAAACATATCGTGAACTGATTAGCATATTTATCTTTTTTTTAAGTCCCTATCCCATTCACAAAATAGAAATCAGAACAAGCGATGTTATTGAAAACTAACGTAGACGTTTTACTTGTAATAATAAAAAAAAATCTATCAGCTAGGTACATACCCGATTCCAGTAGCTCATCTGGTGAATAACCTATCGCCCATGACGGCAACAAGACGCCTTACACACTTACCTACACTTGGGTATACACCACTCGCTATAATTAACCTGCCACATGAGACCCTTCAACGGAATCAGTGATACTAACTCTACCCATACCGGACAAATCTCAACTGTACAAATGATTGAAAAAGTAACGGTTGTTTTCTGCTAAGAGCAATCAACTGTGTCAATAACAGTCGTTGATGTATGCACGGGTAAAGAAGTAATAGGATATCTCTATAATGACACTGGTGTGTCTTTTCATAGGTTTAAGGTCTTTAAAGGGGAAACTGTTTTTCATACGAGGCTCGACCATGTTAATACCGACAGCTAGTGTTCACCTTGCTTTGGTTCCTTTAATTATAAGAAACCTCAAGCATTTTTTAAAAATAAAATAATTATTTGTTTTGACATATTATTATACAGAGCCAACAGATTGTAGAGCTAATAATATTGTTAGTAACATCACTACCACGTGGTCAAAATTTTATTCCTCATAACTGATTTAATGAAATGACTGTTTTGTAAATGGCAGAAAATAAGGAATGTGTGAAGTAAATTTTACTTCATTACCACTCAATATTTTGCGTTAGTTTATGTGTAATTGTTGGCAGACTTAGATCCGTAGTATCTGGATTATTGAATTGATAATCTCTATAACCTTTGTTTTTAATTTACTTTCATGTTTTCCAGAGCATAAGATTCTTTAAAAGTGCACCGTATATTATATAACAGGCTTTAAGAAACGTCTTTGATGATCTACATGAACATTTCTCGTAGATTACTCAGAAAAAATGGAAATGCTTGTGATTGAGAGTACTTTTATTTATCACAAGATAAAATCCACCTTTATGTGTTGCACGACCAGGTAAATACAGGCCTACATCAAAGGATTAAGGTACATTACAACCATTCATACACAGATAAGCATGTTGATATTCTTTAAAGTTATGGAGATAATTGCAGTTTGGTGTAGGTCATGATATTATATAAAGAAAATCTAAAGTTTGAATTTGTTTACTTTTCCATGCTTTGATACTCTATGACAAAGTCATGGTGAGACTGGTAGGCCACTTAGATTACCGGATGATCTCGATAAATCACTTTGGAATATTGATGTGTGAAATAGAAAAGAATCACGCTCTGAAACGAAATTTAAATGTCAAGTATGAAATATATTAACCCTGAAAGCAATTTTTAAGTAAGTACATCATAAATCTAAATTTCATAATTGCCAGACTGTGTTCAAAAAAGGATATACGTGAACCGAATATGTGAGTATAAGATTCCTACTTAATAATGTCGTAACGCTGTCGACTGGCAAACAAAAACACGACGTGTCACCCCAGGGTTATGTCTTTGAATAGGAGAGATCGTATGTTTTCTTTTTGAAAGAACATACACAAGTGCATAATGAGTTTCGTCGTTTGTACTTGTATTGGGAATATCTGTTCATGTAGACTATTACAAACTAGGTTAGATTTATATACTTTGTCTGCCATGAAACGTGAGTTTCCCTACATTTAAAGTCCAATACGAAACTTTGAATACATAATACAGTATTTCCAGTCTTTTCGGTATCATATTTATTCCGAAAGTAGGACATTAGTAATATGTAATAATGAAGTATAACTTCTGTGTTTTTCATATAACTTACAGCTTACTTCATACGCAAGATACATAAACGTCCAACTTATATATTTAGAATTGTGTTGTTTGTGTGGGTATGGCTTCAAGGCAATGAATTTAACAAGAAACAGCATGGAAAATGTAAACATATATTTGTTTTCGTTGGTGACGTGTAAGAGTTCCTTAGAGTTATTCATAAGACGCGTATAAATTGAGTATATAAAATGCAATGAAATAATCACATCTGTCCGCCTATCAAATATATTTGTACGAAAATACATTTTAGTATAATACTAAGACATATATCTCATTATGTAAGTATGCATATTTAAACGATTACATCAAACGCACACAAATATGAAACAAAATTTTACAATTCCACACAATCATAAACATGAGTATAGATGATAAAATATTCAAGCATTACAGGTGCTTCATATGGGATAAGAGTTCATATGACGTAAAAAAAAGGAAAAGAATGTTATATATTTTTGTACAATGGCAAATGTCATTTTAGATATTCTTGTACAATACCAAATGTTAAATACTTTACAATATTAAATGTCATTTATTTTGGTACAATATAAAATGTTATATATTTTTGTACAATACCAAATGTTATATATGTTTGTATAATATCAAATGTTATGTATTTCTGTACAATACCAAATGTTATATGTTTGTACAATATTAAATGTTATATATTTCTGTACAATAAAATGTTATATATGTTTGTATAATATCAAATGTTATATGTTTGTACAATATTAAATGTTATATATTTTTGTACAATACCAAATGTTAAATACTTCACGCAATAACCACTCACCAACAATTTGACCTTATTTTATTTCCATTTTAAATTTAAAGTGATTAAGTTGTTAATTGCATCAAAAAGAAATCCTTTCATATTCCCGGCTCTAATTAGCGACCATTTTTCTTCTTCATTGGTTGGTGTTGATTAGTAATATTTATATACTGTGGGTGTCATGTAAGGCATTTCTTGACAAAAAAAAACAACAAAAAACCCCAAAAAACCCCATAAAAACGAAAAACTATAGGAATAAGATTAATTTGTAAAACATTGAAATTAATGATAGTAGAAATAGCAAATATGATTTGATTTAACGTAGCGGAGAAAATTCATCAAATATAGCGAACGAGTATGAATATAATTGAAATAAAAAAGAGCAAATATTGTTTCATTACTTCAAAAAAAACTTTCAAATAACTCCAAATTTGAGTACATATCTACAAAAGAAAACATTTCGACCGTTATTGAATATAAAAACATGAAAAACTATTAAGGATGACTGTAGCTATTTCGAGTCAGATTCAGTAGAGCATTTGATTGGAAGCTTAAAACAGGTTAGCAGTCTAGAAAACCTTCGTTATATTATTGAATTTGATAAAGAAGCCAACTTTCATCTATTCGCCCAACTGAAAGAAAATTCGTATTAGCTTTTAATGTCCCATACCCATCTATTCAAAGTGTTAGAGCATGTTCATGTTCAGAGCGACATCAATCTAATAAAGCGTAAAAAAATTCAAAGCATTATTTTCGCTTCACACATACATAGTTATAGATACATACCAATCTTCCTCGACATCGCAACTAGGTAACAAAGCAGAAATCAACATACATACATATCTGTCTTAAGTATTGTTTGAAACATGGCAAAAGTCCCTTTCAATGACTATCTTCATGCTTAATTCAACTTTGATTACTTTAGGAATGTCGGCAACAAAATAGAATTTGAGTTACTAGGTACGTTTCTTCACAAAGGCAGTCAACACGAACAAAGCTACAAATGAAGTCAATCCATAATACTTTCAAATAAGGCAACGAAAAATACAACCAGTTCCGTCGACGTTACTTGCATTTTATCACGACAAGCTATGCTGAGATCGAAGAATATTATCTTAAATTAGTAAAAAATGCCTCAGAGTTTTTTTTAATTTTGATTTAAACATATTTGATTACAATGCAATGGGATTAGGCACAATTTCCCCGACTTATATGAAGCTCTTTCCCAAATCTAAGAGATGGTTTTAGATATGCGTAACATTCGGACGCCTTTATTAGACAAAAATTATTTATTCTAAAATCAAAAGTCACTGTTTTGTTTGATATAACGAATGCTTACTTGTTTATATTATTGTTGATATTTCAATTTATGATCAATTTTTCGTTGCAGTTAACATTACGTGCAAAGTATGTAATAAACAATATATAATAAAAAGCATGAAAATCGGAGTCGTGGAATTTACCTGCCCTTTATGTAAGAGGTGGATCTCATCTTGATACCAAATCTTCCCTTCTTATTATTTCCCCTTCTCTATCTTTTAGTATTTCTATTTGAGTTGTTTAAATTTCAGTCAATGTTAGTCAACTAAGGTGTCCTAATTCTCTTTTTTAATCCTGATTTGACCAGGTCAACAGCTGCGGCCAACTTCTGTATATGTATGCAGTACAATCTTAATCTGTATGCACACAGAGTTTATATACCTATATCTTGAAATCTTCTTTGGCTTAAACGTGCAGTTATTATGATACATATACCTAGGTTTTTCAATTAGGTTATGAAAAGGTTGTCTGATACACAAATCCTGGTGAACTAACCGTTATACTCCATTCATATATACTTTTTTATATAAATATTTGCCCTATATTAATAAATGTTACATAAACAGGAATAACTGGGCATTTGTTTATTGATTGACGTTACATTAGATTTGAAGCTCGTTTAATGTAAAGGACCTATACGAATTACGTGATGACTTGCTGACAGCTGTCAATGCAGTTCATAGTAAAATACATTTCAGTCCTTTCGGATAATAGCATAGATTCTATGTCGGACAGTATAATTGAAATTTGTTTGATAATGCATTCGTATCACATTGACATTCTGCAATGGATTACGGTTTAAAAGCATGAATTAGTTAGAAACTATCTTATATATATAGATATCTTCTAGATATATCTAGTAATACATTTTCCCTTACCTTTATGCCATTATTATAAACCAAGTCCTTCTACAAATGTCCTATAGGTGTTGTGTACACCGTAGTTCGGAACAAAATGAATGTCACTTACACACGACAGAGGACTACCCATAAACGTTTTTCAAATCAAGTTCTTACAATATAACTCATATATGTTACCTATAGACCGATCGTGTCCCCACTTTCAATACATCGCCACTGGAGCGCGTGGCTTATAATAAAATCTGAGAATAAATTTACTGACTAATGTTTCTACAGTGTAAGTTGGAGCTGTATTCATCGAGAACGCATTTACGATATTGGGTTTAAATGTTTTCGGAATTGATAAAAGTATTCTCAGAAAAGCTTACCATTGTCATTTTTTTTCAAATTATTGTCAGCTTATGTTTTCAATTGAAGCAAACTAGAATAAAGTACGCGAAGATATTCTGACGTATATGCGTTTTCCAAGATGAATGCATTTTACAATTGTGAATGATGTTGGTACAATTATTTTATTAAGATATGATATTGACGTTCCTGATAAGTTTACTCGCTGTATACAATAAACCTACGTCATTCGATTATTCAGTTCAGATGTATGCTAAATAGGTCAACTCAGGTTATCAATCTATATAGGCGCGCACCCAACATTAAACACTTCATATATGCAGCGAGTTAAAATATTAATTAGGCGAGAGAGAAACTGCGTAAGATCAATTACAGAATTTATCTAATTATTCGAATTATTTCTTTTATTGTTCTGGAGTCTGGTCTCCGATTTAAAATAAATGTATCATTTGCAATGGTTTGGTTTACGTCGTAGGTACCGATAATGACATGAAACGACAGGAAAATGATTTTATTGGGGTTTTGAATAAGCGACAACTTTTCACAATTTTAATTTATCGCCCTCAAGGTGTGTATGTATGATGACAATGCTGGCGACAATAACACCAAACTTGGATATATTTTACACTGTCAGGTTAATTATCCAGGTCAACGTCTTCGATGACATTTTTCGTGTCAGCAGTCACTCAATAGTTAAAATACATAGGTGTTTAACTGTAATTGCTCTATATATTTAATAGCAGTGAGAAATACACAACCATTGGTGTCAAAATATATAACATTTTTCCCTCGGAGAATTAGAAGTTGATTTTAAGACTCTGGTCAAATTTGTTACAACAAATTTAATCTCGACTATATTTATTTTCCTACACAGTATTTTAATTATAAGTGTTTACTCATTTTGTTGTTTGGATTTCCGAATACAAAGCGTTGTCTCCTGGGTAAAGAGCGTGACCTTTATCCGTACAGACCTGCTAATGGCGGGCACGCTGATGTAGGCCGATGCTTTATAAATCATTAAATCCTGAGGTGTTTGTATAGGAATGTAATCAAAAGGAAATTAACCAGGAGTGTTGTCGACAATAAATACGATATGTAGTCGTTATTTAGCATGTCAGCCGTTAAAAGTCTTAAAGGGAGAAATCTGAATGAATTCCATCTTGCTAATATAATTCGATTTATACAGAATTAATTCCTTTTTCTGGTCGGCATATACGAATTTGTCTACCCCGATCGACAACAAATCTAAAGAAAATGAGGCAAAGAATGATTAATGAAGGAATGTTGACTTTTCAAACAGAATACATTAAGTTTGGTTAAGAGAATCCTTACAAATACCTGAACATTTAAATACGTCTTCAAATTAATGTCGTGTAGTGGCAATAGGTCACATACCAATCGTCTATACTGAAAGAGCTGTCTTAGATGATCGTTTGAATTTTAACAGCTTCACTAGAAGAAGAAGAAGAAGAAGAAGAAGAAGAAGAAATTCGGGGAAGTGTTGTCATTTCTGTTCTCTGTCAATTAATTTTCGTGGTGTCATTTTTCTCGCGATTCTCTTCTAACCTCAAACGTAGAGAATAAAAGCACTCACTAAAAATAAGAACCTAGCAGTATAAAAAACTATGTGTAAACTTCAATACAAAAGTTTACTCGTTTAGACAATATCCACTCTTACAAACGATTTTTTTTCGAGACATAAACCAGATTCCAGATTCCCATATATCTCTCACCTAGTGAACTTCTTTAACTAATATCGCCCGCGTTATTTTTCTTACCATTGTATAACAGTAATTATTCTTTTGTTGTAACACACAATTCCGATAATTAAACAAATGTCATCTCATTTCACTTTACATTGAGTCGTATAATCCGAGCCTCCTTTCAGGAACTGCTTGTATAGCTTTTGTGATCTGAAAGGCAATCAGCTGTATAAATTTGTTTTGATATCTGAATAGTTTGTCTACATTAGGTGAACTTTTGTAAGTGTGTTTTTCTTAACTTTATGATGTTTAATTTAACACTGACGTGTGTATTACGGCAAGGTCATATACAGGTATATGTTTCTTCATGGTTTCGGACATATCCTGATGTATGCGAGATCAATTTCTGCCTATGCAGACTCACACCCACTTGATATTCAAACTTGATTATCAAATTCATAACACATACACTTCATTCACTAAGATTTAATGTTGTGTTAACTTTAAATGTCATTGATAATCATTATTCCTCCATGCGCTTGCACACGTTTACTTCACCGCTGATAATACATTTAAAATAAGTTCAGTAAGATTAATTCTCTATCCGACCGTATCACATTTTTTTTACGTCACATAATTACATGTATATTAACTTCATAGAACATAATGCTGCATATTCTTGATTCGGTGGATTCGGTAATAATTTGAGAATAACTGAGATGTAAGCTAACGATGATTATGTAATATATATTAAGTATACATATTTAAAGTCGAAACAGCAGTAGAGGTAGGCTCCGGGATACATAGATAACAATGAAAACGATAACGTAGAAATGTGATAGATACAATAAAATGTGGTGCAAGGGGTAATACTGCATTTTCTCATCTACGGTCTATATAAAAAAACTGACTTTACCGACCCCGTGTGTGTCACTGTGTCGGATACAACAGGTGTCGGTTAAGTAACCGTATGAGTCAATGTGTTGGTAAAATCAGTGTATGACTCAACGTGTCGGTAAAGTCAATGTATGACTCAATGTGTCGGTAAAGTCAATGTATGACTCAATGTGTCGGTAAAGTCAATGTATGACTCAATGTGTCGGTAAAGTCAATGTATGACTCAATGTGTCGGTAAAGTCAGTGTATGACTCAATGTGTCGGATACGACAGGTGTCGGTAATGTCAATGCGTGACTCAACGTGTCGGATACGATAGTGTGTCGGTAAAGTCAGTGTATGAGTCAATGCGTCGGATACGACAGGTGTCGGTAATGGCAATGCGTGACTCAACGTGTCGGATACGACAGGTGTCGGTAAAGTAACTGTATGAGTCAACGTGTCGGATACGACAGGTGTCGGTAATGTCAATGCGTGACTTAACGTGTCGGATACGATAGTGTGTCGGTAAAGTCAGTGTATGAGTCAATGTGTCGGATACGACAGGTGTCGGTAAAATCAATGTATGAGTCAGTGTGTCGGTAAAGTCAGTGTATGAGTCAGTGTGTCGGATACACAGTGTGTCGGTAAAGTACGTGTACACGTCACCGTTCTGGTAGATATGGTCGGATGTTACAAGATGCCGTTTAAGTCAAGGGTCGGTGAAGTCAGGTTTCACTGTATATGCAAAGTAACTCGAAAGAAAGTGCTGTTTATACTGATATCCTGCGTAAATATAAATTTCAAAGAAAGTACATTGCAACTTGTCCAAACTGAACCCCTTGTAAAACAGTCACATTACGAAAAATGTTAGGTATGTGATTTCGTTCCTTCTTGGTGTATATTTCTTTGTAAACAAATTTTATATTGATACATCGAATTCAGTTAAGACAAATTTCACTCCGCATGATTACATAGAACATAAACACACCTCACGACTTATTTCTAAATTAACACATATTACTGTTACGAGTATACAAACAAAGGTTTCTGGATATATGTATATATACATATATTATAAAAGTCTAAATATGTTGTCTATGTGTTGGAATATATAAAGTATCACAGGGACTTGAGAATTTGTTACAGTCTACATGTATTTGAAACTTCCCTAGTGTGCATAGCACATTTGAGACGCTTTGGGGGCTAGATTAAATTTCGTATGAACACCGGAGTGTCATTTTTACGGAAACTTTAATCTAGCCCCTCAAAACGTCTGAAAATGTGTTATACACACTTGGGAATTTCCAAATACATGTAGACTGTAACAAATTCTCAAGTCCCTGTGTAAGGTGTTGCATACACCAGAAAAAATCTACATAAGAAATATCCTTGTTAATGCTACTAGCAAGCTTTCACTAACTCACCTGTCACCTTTCTCTCCCTGTTTGATAATGATTTCGTCTCTGTCGCATGCCTGATAGGTACAGTTTTTCATAATGTCTTGTAATACACCTACAAAAAGCACATGAAAATATTTAAACTAACGATTAGGAACATGGTTTATTGACTGACATACCTCTAGCTACTATCCGAATAATAGATGTATCACGACATTTAACTTTATTGACTTTCTCAGGTATTTAAATCCTGTCGACGTAATCCCTAAAGTGATATGCTGTTATTGTTTACAACCACAGCGCTTAGCGTTCAACTCACAGTTGATACGACACGAGTTATCTCCCTTTAGTAATCATAACCAAACAATCGAATTTAAAACTGATAGCTCCTGTATTTACCGTTATGCTGTAGTGACGATTTGACGTGCGACTTTCAATAAAACAACGTCAAGTAGCGTGGTTCGAACAAAAGAGGGAGGATGAAATCCACCATTAATTGTCGAGCTATTTACTTGTTCAAACAGTAGCTACCATCGTAAATAGTATGTATTTTATTAGAACAATGCGACCTCGCCAGGACCAACCAGTACAACAATTAATAATGAGTGGAATAATAAAAAAAATCTCATATATTCAATAATTTGGAGTACTCGCTTGATACAAAAATTGATTCATTTTAGATTAAAACGGTACAATACTGTATTTCTATAAAAAGCCATTAATAATATTGTTTGCTGAGGGAAATTAAACGTTTTTTGTTCATTCATAAAACTGAAGTTGAGATCTGAATTCAAATCAATTCATTTTGTTGTGAATAGGCCTAATATAAACGTGTTAAAACGAACCATTTGTCTAATTGAGATGCGTTCAATACGTGGGCGCAAGTAATGACGCTGGTTGTCAGAAATTACAATAGAAATCAAATAGGGAAAAACTTTCATTAAAATCATGAGCCTGATGCTTAAAACACACCCTGGAAAATGTTAACCATTTGTGATGTAGGAAAAGTTTAACAACATCCAAAATAATGTGTTCTTGCATTAAAAAAATGTTTGCTTATTATTTAGTTTTGGTATACATGTAACCCTTTGGTGAATTGTTTTTTCTAGAAACAGGAGTGCTGAATGTATGAAAAGAAAACCCACAAAAAACAACAACAACAACAACAAAACAAAACACACACACACACACATAGCCAGTATGTAACAAAAACACCTTAATTGCTCTAGTTGAATACACAAAATTACATAACAATAGCAATACAGTTTTGAATTATTTAAAAAACAATTTTTTTACATTAAGTATCATTGTCAGGCGATTTTTAGATTATTTTTTTTTTCAAAAGCACGCCCGCCCATCCAATACAGTGATGTTAACTCTGCAGTGCCAATCTAGAGAATTAATCTCAAGTGTAGATAATAAAATTACGGACATTGTGTGTGACTGGATTTGCTCGTAAAATAACATTGATTCAATCTTAATGATTTTGTCTCAGTTTTAAGACAGAAATGAAATAAGAATGCAGAAACCACTAGATACCGATTCAAATAAAATATGAGTTCAAGCATAACATATTTGCCATAAGCGTTCCAATCGAATTTATTATGACATTTGAATGAAAGCTATAGTTTAAATGTAAAAAAAAGATATTCGATCTATGAGATGAATAAAACATTTATTGTCTTGAATTAAAATTTATTTTGGCAAAAAATCTATGGGACAGGCGATAATCCACGATCCAATGACATTTTCGTTCAATAACATTTTGTTAGATCAAGTTAGGAGCCTACGAAGGGAGACAACCAAGATATGCGTAGACTGAATATCGCGCACCAATCAAGATTTATTTCCCTTTACGTTTCGTCTTGGTGAAAGTTCAATATCGACATTACCTTTAAGCATTCTCAATATTAGACAACCACTTGATTATTTTTCTCTTTTTCAGTTGATCAAATAAAAAAACAAATGGATAACGTGTGTATGCAAGTCTATCAATTGTGAATAAACAGCCCATGATCTCTAAATTATTACATTGGCATATATATAGCCTTCTATGACCAGAGGAATACTACCGACAGGTCAATAACTTTAATTGAATTTAAAGTTTATAAGCTGTTCCAGATCGTAGCACCCACTTATGCAACCCACACAACACTATATGAAGTTGACATGTGCCACAATTTCCTACACGTGTTATAACATTATAATATAAATGATTTTCGAATATATTTCACACAATAATATCGTTTCCATTCGTGATAAGTTTTAACATATCAAGTCGATATTGTATACATTTCCCGTTTCAATCACCGTCTTACTTTCAATCCATATCAAACAACTTTCGATTGAATTACTAGGACATGGACCGTGGACTTTACCCGAATTCCCTGCGATATTAAAAAAAAAAGAAAAAAAGAAGAAAAAATCAATATTGCTCCCTTTGTTAAAAAAGTGTATTCAATACATGGATATCATCTCATTTCACTTGTTTAATGAAAATACGAACCATTTTTTGGTGATAATGATCGAATGCTTGTCTGTAATCTTACACTATTAGATTGACTTCTTTTTGACTTACGTACATGCTGACGTCTATCAATTGTGTTTTACATTGCTAATTTTGTATCTATACATAAAAGGGTAGAAAATAACTACCAGTATATAATCTATTAGTCTTTAACGATGCCCATAAATACATTGCACTATCATGTAACATTTAAATTGATTGAAATAGACTTTTTATTCACTCCTAGGGGTAGCTCATACATCACGTGCTCAAGGTATCGTGCTATTGTACTGTATAATTACGCAACAGGTAAAATCTTGCAGACTAGAATAGGCTCGTGTTACTTTAAGACGATATATTAGCTTAATGAAATATGTACATCGTCCGTCTTATTTTTCAACAATCAGATTTCGGGAGCCAGTTTAAATTAAGTCGGGCATTTTTTATATAATATCTATTATCAAATATGAACGGATGTCGAAATATTTGGCTCTTATCCTTTGGAAAGATATATATTTCAAACATTGATTCTTAAGGTCACCCCCTTGGTAAGTTTTCAACATGTCACTGAATTTTAAATGATTGTCTTCTTTTTCAGCAATAGCATTTGAAGAATACATTTTGAAAAGAAGGTATTTTTGTAAAGAACAATAGGTTCCTATTGTTAACTGAGGACGAGAACCGTTGCATTTGGCTGCTATCTGTGGGAAAATGTGTATTCGCAATAACAATTCTTTAAAGGTCGGATGTCACGTCAGTTTTAGACACGTCGTTGAAAATTTTAATTTAATGAAATTCAATAAATCCAATTGAACTGTATCAAGTCCGGGTGAATGCATTCTGCGACACCTCGAATACATACATAGCGAGATCTCATAACGCTGACACATAAACCACGTATTTACAACACGCGAGTATTATATTCACCACACAATGAAGTCATAGGCGTGGCTAATTTATTTAAACACCGTACTTATTCTAATAACTGATTATCTTATTTTTAACAATTAATTTAGGGTCATTAGTCAAATTAAAGAAATAATTTATTCTATGAACAATGGGTATTGACTTCAGACATTTGTGAAATATATGTGTTTATCATATTAATAACGTAAAGTACATCAGCGTGCTTCAATAATGTCGGAAATTCTAATCGATCGGGTGGGCGATTTGGGTGTATACGGTAACTGTTGCATATCGGTGAATCTCTTACTTATGGTAATCATCCGAACTTCTATTTAACAGACTATAACTACCCTGCTTATCGCGAATGGAAGGACTTTATCTTCCGAAGTACAGTGTAAAAACACAATGTAGCTATCTCCTGACATCTTCGGTTGTCTTAGACGGTGATTAATGGACTACGGCCCGAAGGCTGTATAACTTATGTCCAATAGTAAAGTGTTACGTTGGACTATATTTTGAACAACATGTCTTCTATGACGTTTGCACACAACGATCGAAAGAAACATTAAAGTTACTGGAATCACTGGTTAACATCAAATTAAGTCGTAATGACTTCCGTGATGTATTTAGCGTTTTGCGATTAACTTGTTTCGCTTTTTAAACCTGATTATTCCTGATGTACGCCATTAATGGCCTTTTTTAACTTATTTATTTTTCTAATTCCAACAAAAATAAAATGATATGCATGCATTTGCTGTAGCTTCCCCCAAAATTAAAAAAAAAAAAAAAAAAAAAGAGTGGGCAATCCTAGCCCGAATTTCCTCTGGCCCTGACACCATATCTGGTGTCTAATCTAATGACCCATATCTGGTGTCAGGGCCAGAGGAAACTCGGGCTAGGGCAATCCATGCTTATAACATTCTGCATGAAAATAAACAACTGCCCCTACCTCAGTGTATAATGTGGTATCAGTCGCGATGTTTACACGTGATTTTCCTGACACCTTTAAATGTATTTGTAAACAATATCTTACGACTATAGTTGATACATGCTGTTTCACGAACAAGGCTTCGACCAGCGAACAAAGGGCAGGGCACGAGGAACGATTTTAATATCCAACACCCAATCATTTAAAGAAGCACGTCAAATATGTTTTATGAGAAAGGTTATATATGATAGCCTGTGTACGAATTGACTGACAGACACAGACGGGCAGAGAATCAGAAACTTAAATACAAACCTCTGTCGAGATTTTGAAGCAGCAGACTGCGTTTCCGCAGCCATGGCAGGATGGCTTCAATTTCGACCTCATTCCTTTTATACATCGGCTTTGTGATGATTCCGATCACCTGATCTACGATGGCCGCCATCTTGAATCCTGTTGTCTTGGACTCACTTAAGGAATATATTACTTATGATTCCGATCACCTGATCTACGATGGCCGCCATCTTGAATCCTGTTGTCTTGGACTCACTTAAGGAATATATTACTTCCTTATAGTGTCGTTCTCATATCTACAGCGGGACACGATGGTCTATCCATGTCAGCGGTCACCAATACTGCTGAAACATAAGTAAAAAATTCACTTTAAGCTAGGATATCGCAATATTATGACTACAATGAAAATCATATCTTGAACGTTGACACCTGCGACTGAAACCTTGACGCATACGACAAAATTATTTACACATATGATGATGAAACGTTGACAACAACGAATGAAAACTTGACACCAACGAAAGAAAACGTTAACACCTAAGGCTGAAATATTGACCAACGACTGAAATATTGTCACCAACGACTGAAATATTGTCACCAACAATGAAATATTGTCACCAACGACTGAAATATTGGCACCAACGACTGAAAACTTAACACGAATGAGGCATTGACACTTACGACTGAAACGTTGACACATACGACGGACACATTGACACTTACGACTGAAATATTGTCACCAACGACTGAAAACTTAACACGAATGAGGCATTGACACTTACGACTGAAACGTTGACACTTACGACTGAAACGTTGACACATGCGACTGAAACGGAATTTTATGAACTATTCCATGAACTACACTACAGATCAGCAGGTTAAAATCCGACCAACGATTTGTGTTTCCCCAGTTAGATGTACATCTGACAGATTACCAATAAAATTTTATTATTTTCGAATTACATAAAAAATATCTTTTTCTTGTTTTTTGTCATTTGAAAACTTCAAATGGCACATGTCGGTTATAATCGCATAACCTATAACTTTATTACTATACTCATTGTCGACTTGATTCGTAATATAAAAAATCTATAATCTGCTAAAACATATCTTTGGGATATGAACATCAGCATTGATCGAGCATGCATGGTATATGGCGTCATTATCGTCGATGTATGTATATCCAACAGATAAAACAGCATCGTCGGGGATACAGTAGTATACAATAAGGTATATCACAGGATAATTTCACAAAGCTTCAAGTATCAAAAGGACGAGATACCGCAGACATCCTAGACTAAGAGCAAGACAATAGAACCGAGAAATTTACATAACAATAGACGGATGACAGTATCTTTACATGACAATACAGATTCTAGATCGGGTCGATATAGAGTATATGGAAATGCGTGTATAAATCGATGTTCGGTTTCATATCACAAATATATCTAATAGTTTAAGACAGAATAATAAATGTACATGAGCTGCGATTGCTCCACACAAAAATATCGTCTGTTTTAATTGATATGACTATATAATGTGTGAAGAAAAGTCGTGTGAGAGTACTATGTTTTACGTCTAACATAACGTGAGAAATGTCTTCTTTTTTATGTTGAAAATCGTTAGGTCAGTATTGAGTTTGGAAACTATTGAGATATTGAGGTATAATAAGTTTGCGGAAAACGACCCTAAATATCGACTTAATAACGATTATGACAGTGAAAACAATACAATGTAAGGTATTTTTCAAATTCATGAATTTACTCTAAGAGTCGGTCCCGTGAAATCTAGACATACCTGTATATGTTTCACGTGAGGGGCGTAGATCCTGTTTTAAAAACCTGATATATCGGTTACATTGTATTTAGGAACTATATGTATAACATTATTTTCTATGTTTTTACATGGAACTTGACCAACATATAAATTGTACTAATAATCAAAATCATAAAACTGTAATACGTAATCTGTATAATATTTCCCAACTTCAACCTTACACCGTTATAAATCTATCCTATATTCCCGATAGTGGCACGAGGCGCCCTGAATTAGTAACCAGAAACCATTTCAATAGCTCCCCACCCTTCTTATTGTGTATTGATAAAACCTTTATGATATAGATACATTTGTATACATTTATATAACATACATTACCAATCAGAGAGATAAAGTCCATAATCTGAGCCTGTTTGTTAATCTTGAATCGAACTATGCGATGTCGTCTTCACATATTTGGAGTCAATGCCTTAACTTAATTTCCATATAATTATAATATTAACTTAAACAACCACATATGTAGTAGTCTATAAAGGTTCCTGGACTGTTGACTGGAACTCTTATAGTTTAATGTACATAGTATACTACACTCCTGGTACTTGAAGTCAATACAAGGTTCAGGGCGTTGATTTGTATGGAAGCACATCATCTCAAGTGTTCTTGTGGTGTCGTCGAGGTGTGTCAATATTAGATTGAACTAGTGTTAAGGAAAGGCAACACTTAAAGGGATATGTTCGTTTCTGTGCTATACAGGAACAAAAATGTACCCATGGACAAAAAATAAATATATTCCAATTTCCTTTCTGTACCCTTGCATAATATGTAGACGACAAAAATAAATAAATGGAAAAAATTAAAATGAATGACATGCAACAAAATGCTTCTAATACGTTCTACGACGGGAATAAATCACAGCATACACAAAAGCTACCAGCAACCTGTCATATTACATGTTTACTGTCTATTAAATTGTATTTTCAGTATGATGCAGTATTTATATAAGCTTTGGCAAACCGGAAGTTTACATGCCTCGATTTTCGTTTCCATGCGTACCTCCACACAGTAGTTTTTTTTATAACCCGGAACAGAGCTATCTATTAAACTGTCATAGTTTTCCCCTAACTTAAGGAATTCTTTATCTCAAAATTTTCCACAGGGAAAGCATTGTTGGATTAAAGGAAAATAATCGTAGATGTGTATATTGTCTAATTAGTGAAATATTCCCTTTATGATGTCAAACTTTCCATATATACTTTTTATTATAAAACCAGCCCAAAGGATTACGTTTTGTTTGTTCTAATTATAGTAATTACATATTTGGCATTTATACCAAATTATACAGCGTTAGTAATCCATAATACATTCACCTGGTGTTAACTTATAACCAACAAGTTGTACCCAGCTGAAGGAACGTGTTCCTTTAATATGAAGACGTATATATGCTAATGTGTTCGTAAAAGGTATACACTTCTATTTACATTTTGTTTTTAGATATTCGATTACGTTAGAAATCGACATCTTATCTTCATTTTTAGAATATTTAAGGAGCCCCTTCAAAACAACCTTGGGTCATGATATAGCGTTATGGCCACAAGTCCTACATAAACGTGTTTGGTTTATTGCTTAACGTCCTATTGACAGCCAGGGCCAATTAAGGACGTGCCAGGTTTTGGTGGTGGAGGAAAAGCTCGAGTACCCGGAGAAAAACCACCGGCCTACGGTCAGTACCTGGCAACTGCCCCACGTAGGTTTCGAACTCGCAACCCAGAGGTGTCGGGACACATTAACCACTCGGCCACCGCGGCCCCTAAACATGTATTACAAATGAATCATGCATATGTTTAGTTATATAGCTTGACATTGTAAATCTAACAGAAATCACTTACATACTTTGGTTGATTATTAAGTAAACAAAAGATCCAAAATTACAAAATGAAGTTCACATTACAAGATATAAAAGGTAATCTTTAACAAGCTTCTTATCATTTATATTTAACGAGAAGTTTGATTTATTTTGTTTACTTTTTTTGCATCAAATATGCTATTACACTTGTACATTATATCATATTTCGTTTTGCTAACAGTGTCTTCTTTTTATTTATCGCAGTCACGATCTCTCTTCAGGTTTAGAAAGATGACCTGAATCTCGTGGTATCTCGTAAGAAGTGATTATAATGTTTTCAACTCAGACATTTAATAGGGGATATTGAAGAACTCAGATAAAAATAAGTATTATCAAGATATGTTATCTGCAGTTTAAATAAGGGATGTAAATGTTCTATAAACAAAACAGTAAAGGTATATAAACTGTACCAATAGTATCACTATACAAACCGTATTGATAGACGGACTACCCATAACATCACGAACTACCCATAACATCACGGACTACCCATAACATCACGGACTACTCGTAACATCACGGACTACCCATAACATCATGGACTACCCAAAACATCACGGACTACCCATAACATCATGGACTACCTATTGTGTCACGGACTACCCATAACATCATGGACTACCCATAACATCACGGACTACCCATAACATCACGGACTACCCATAACATCACGGACTACCCATAACATCACGGACTACTAATAACATCATGGACTACCCATAACATCATGGACTACCCATAACATCACGGACTACCCATAACATCACGGACTACCCATAACATCACGGACTACCCATAACATCACGGACTACCCATAACATCACGGACTACTCGTAACATCACGGACTACCCATAACGTCACGGACTACCCATAACGTCATGGACTACCAATAACATCACCGACTACTCGTAACATCACGGACTACCCATAACATCACCGACTACTCGTAACATCACGGACTACCCATAACATCATGGACTACCCATAGCGTCACGACTACCCATAACGACATGGACTATCACTTGCGTCACGAACTACCCATAACGACATGGACTACCCATAGCATCACGAACTACCCATAACGTCATGGACTACCCATAACGTCACGACTACCCATAACGACATGGACTACACATAGCGTCACGAACTACCCATAACGTCATGGACTACCCATAACGTCACGAACTACCCATAACGACATGGACTACACATAGCGTCACGAACTACCCATAACGTCATGGACTACCCATAACGTCACGACTACCCATAACGACATGGACTACCCATAGCATCACGAACTACCCATAACGTCATGGACTACCCATAACGACATGGACTACACATAGCGTCACGAACTACCCATAACGCCATGGACTACCCATAGCATCACGAACTACCCATAACGTCACGAACTACCCATAACGACATGGACTACACATAGCGTCACGAACTACCCATAACGACATGGACTACACATAGCATCACGACTACCCATAGCGCCATAGACTACCCATAGCGTCATGGACTACCTATAACGACATGGACTACATAGCATCAAGACTACCCATAACGTCACGAACTACCCATAACGTCATGGACTACCCATAGCATCACGACTACCCATAACGACATGGACTACCCATAGCGTCATGGACTACCCATAACGTCATGGACTACCCATAACGTCATGGACTACATAGCATCACGACTACCCATAACGTCACGAACTACCCATAACGACATGGACTACCCATAGCATCACGACTACCCATAGCGCCATAGACTACCCATAGCGTCATGGACTACCCATAGCGTCATGGACTACCCATAACGTCATGGACTACACATAGCGTCACGACTACCCATAACGACATGGACTACACATAGCATCACGACTACCCATAGCGTCATAGACTACCCATAGCGTCATGGACTACCCATAACGTCATGGACTACACATAGCGTCATGGACTACCCATAGCGTCATGGACTACCCATAGCATCACGACTACACATAGCATCACGACTACCCATAGCGTCATGGACTACACATAGCGTCATGGACTACCTATTGCGTCACGGACTACCCAGAACGTCACAGACTACCCATAACGTCATGGACTACCTATTGCGTCACGGACTACCAACAGCGTCAGGACTACCCATAGTGTCATGGACTACCTATTGCACTATGGAGTCGCAAAAATAGTCTAAGACTCAGATGTTGTGAGAAACATGTATAGAAACCTTAGTATGTGGTAAAGAGGACCTTATACTTTCTATGAGGCACTATGAGACTTTTGAGACTCCTCGCTTTTATCGCAGATTGCCAGATTCCGACTTGATGAAGATGTCTTATAGTGGACTTCTCTTAACACATATAATCGTACTAACGTTAATCCAAAATTATGACAGTTTTAAGGATGATCGTTTTACCAACACTCTGGTAATGACGAAAATGCATATGTAATTACATATGTATAGCGATATGAACAGCACGAAGAAAATTGATTAAGCAGTTTTAATACCTACAGGAAAGAC
Source organism: Pecten maximus (assembly GCF_902652985.1). NCBI lineage: Eukaryota > Metazoa > Mollusca > Bivalvia > Pectinida > Pectinidae > Pecten > Pecten maximus. The sequence continues at coordinate 13,205,236 of NC_047029.1, read as the reverse complement.
GATACGTATAATCACTTACTAGATAGCTTTCATTGGTGACAGTTTTACGTCAGAGCTGGTGTACCTACCCTGTGTTATCCGACACAATACCTTCAAACATAACGTAAGTCACCGTTACAGGAATATACTCAATTGTGGTCTTTTATGTATACATTTTAATTATCTATGAATTATTCCATTACAATGTATAGAGAATACAAAATGTGCTGTGAATGGATTGAGAGTTAGCTACATCAGAGCCAAAATGAACTAAACTGCATCAAACAGCTGTTTGGCCTTCTAGGACCTTTCAGTGATGTTAAGGACATCATACAGCTGTTTCAGCCTTCTTGAACTCGTCAGCAATGGTAGGGACTTCAAACAGCTGTTTTGTCCTTCTAGGACTTGTCAGTGTATGAAGGACATCATACAGCTATTTCGCCCTTCTATGACTCGCCAGTGATGTTTAGGACACCATACAGCTGTTTCGTCCTTCTATGACTCGCCAGTGATGTTAGGGACATCATACAGCTGTCTCATCCCTCTAGGACTCTTCAGTGATGTTAAATGACTAAAGTGTTGAAACCTTGGGGGCGGCGTAAATGGGGCGAAAGAAATGTCAAATGTTGACGGGACGATACAATAGCCCCATAATTCGATATTTTTTACATGAAAATGAACAGTCATTAAGTACATATAAACTATAGCACCGTTTGCCCATCAATAAAACGAGGAGTGAAAATGTTACAACCGAGACAATGAAAGTCCACGATGTTGATAGTAAAGGCCGCCATGTCTGCCAAACAATTTAGCAGTACACTAATACTTTTTGTCGTGCCGTATATACAATGTCATGATTGGAACCTGTAAAGGGAAGGGTTTGTCGTATATAATGATGGTTGTCGGATAAATGAATGCCAAATAGGTTTTTTTCATCACTTTTTTTAGGTTAAAATATCATTCAATTATCTGAAAATGAAACTAAAAATTGAAAAAGATGTAAAACGTTTTTTCTTTAAACATTTATAGTAGACATTTAAAATGTTGATACTGATTAGGCAGTACATGTACAACAACAACAACAGAAAAACAAACAAACAAAAAACAAAAACAAAAGAAATGCATCATCCCATATAACAAAATGATTATGAATCAATTTCTAAGTAAAACATTGAAATTATTAACAATATCATAGATAAGAGACGAGCAATACAAGGTTATAAAGACAATATAAAATATGTAACAGTTTACGGACAAATCATCTTACCTAATTTTTTTTTTTTTATCAAAATCCGTTCTATAAAACTGTAATATAGAAGGATTCGCGGTCGGGATCTGTAGTGGTTTTTTATATTGAACGTTGATCACCAGTTTAATGGAAATAGAGACATGCTCCTCAATATTTGTCCTTGTTTGTTATGTTTACTTCCTCATTTCTGTCCCATCTCACGAGGACGGACATTATTTACCTGTGTTATGATTAGGTTACTGGACAGCGTACGACCACAGATTCACATTATCTTCTGAGAAACTATCTATATAGCTTCTCACTCAAGGTTATCTTGGACATATTTCATCCAGGTAGCTTTATAGTCACAAATCAACGACAGTCTTAATCCAAGATCAATATCCTTGCTTACTCTTTCCAGAAAGATCACGTTTATCCCTGGACCAATATTAAACCCACCTTAACCTTAAGGATGATTCAGAAAGAGTTATCACAATACGAGCGTTTTCCTATCCGTCCTCAAGTTACGATACTCTTGCCCGCTGAAATTAACATATATCCATTTATGAAGAGATAATTTGAGCATATGTCGCACCCAGGAATAAATCCTCAACTCCAATCACTGGATATTATGATATTAGTTTACTTCACAGAATTCCTCACGATCATTGCATTGTTTATATCGATCATTGTTTTGTACTGCATGTAGTCTGGATGATTTACGCTGCTGTTTCCATGGCGTAGTGGTATAGGTTCGGACGCGAGTTAAGTGTGCTGTAGCTACCCAGGGTGTAGAGTATAGTCTAATAACTATTAAGTGTACAATTTACGGCTACATAAAACAAGATAGACGGGTTTAATATCCAGAGGCTATAAACGTCCAATTGGTCTTTTTAAAAGTTATTGAGTACAATTTAATGTTAAACTGACAAACATTTGATACCATTTTAAACATCACCCCTAACCCGGGCCATTGAGTAATCATTCTAACCGAGTTAAGTATTTAATTCCCTCGAACTCTGGTCAAACATATCTCTATACGTAACACGCTAATCATAAGATGTGTATCAAGTTTCTCGTTATTCTCGGCTCGCATTTCTTATAATAAAAAAATATAACTCCTTATTATTCATTACAAGTCTTTGGTCTGCTAATCACAAGGTAAGTCGATATATTGGTAGTAGATGTAATATCGTAACCTATTTTTTTCCGTCATGCCATTATGAACGTCAAATTCTACTAAGGCTTTAAATAAGCGACTTAAGAAAACGTATAGAAGTCAGTCTACCGTGAAATACTAAATATACTATAATCTACCCAGCACCATCATCTCATTATTTGTAGATATTATTTCTTTGCATATGATTATTTTTCCATTAATATTCTTACATATCAATATTTGTATAATTTATTGTATTGTATACATGTAGATGTTATATGTACTGATGAGCTGTAAAGCTTAGAGTCAATAAAATGAATTGAATTGAATAATGTAAAAGTGTTGTCAAGACATCAAAGGTTTTATGAAGGAAACACAATGAACAGAACTTTTTAAAATGTTGATTTAAGTTATAAAAACAATAAGATGCTACATATTACAGCTAGGTCGTCCTTCTAACACTCGTCTGTTCCGTCCTTCTAGAACTCGTAATGTTAGGGACACCATTCTGAGGTTTCGTCCTTCTAGCAATCGTCATCAATGTTAGTACTACATGTTGTATCGAATCACAAATAAAATAGAATTTAAACTAATGTTAGAGACATCATACAGCTGTTTTGTCATTCTAGGACTCGTCAGGGATGCTAGGAACATCAGACAACTTCCCTGTCTTCTAGGACTCGTAAGTAATACTAGGGACATCATACAGCTGTTTCGTCTCGTCCTTATAGGACTCGTCAGTCATAGTAGGGACATCATACAGCTGTTTCGTCTCGTCCTTATAGGACTCGTCAGTCATAGTAGGGACATCATACAGCTGTTTCGTCCTTCTAGGACTCGTCAGTCATAGTAGGGACATCATACAGCTGTTTCGTCCTTCTAGGACTCGACAGAGAACAGCTGTTCCGTCCTTTTAACAATCGCCCCTGATATTAGGGACATACTACAGCTGTGTCGTTCTTCTAGCACTCATCTTTGACGCTAGGGACATAATACAGCTGTTTTGTACTTCTAGGACTTATCAGTGAAGTTAGGTACATCATTCAGTTTTTTCGTCCTTCTAGCACTCGTCAATAGTTAGGTACATGATAAATGTTTTTCGTTCTTCTAGCACTCGTCAATGATGCTAGAGAATCACACAGCTAGTGTCTACTTCTATCGATCGTCAGTGATGCTAGGGAATGGGTGAAACTTATCAACGTATGTTTATTTCTCTTGGCGGTCCTGATTGAAACGCACAAGCGGTTTTTCTGAGACATATAAGTAAATGATATTGATGTATATGTACTTGATTTCAAGTTTCTATCGACATGGTCAATAAAGGTTTTGTTATATTAAAAGATACACATCGTCAGTATACTTATTGGTGAAATTGAAGGACTGTTCAATGTCTGTGTTACCTGTTCTGATAAACTCTTCAATAAAATCAGCTCCGTGTGAAAATAAAACGAACCGGCCAAGAGAGGAGTACATATTGTTCCCAGGGAAATGTTGGAAGATCTGGTCACAAAACTCAATAAACATGTTACCGACCAAACATTCATTTCATCTTTGGGCCCTATAGTCGTATGTTCACATCACGTGTAACGACGCTTGCCTCTCTTGGAAAAGAAAAGCACTCGTTGGCAGGCGTTCCTTAAGTTTGTAATGGGGAATGGAAGTGTAACAAATAAAAAAATTAAACATTTTGATAGAAAAAATGTCTTTATGAGCGAATGTTCAAGATTAATCAAAAGCTTTTTGGAGTTTTTCAAAAACCACATGCCATTTATTTTACTTCTAGGGTAAAATTATCCCAATGGGATTGCAGCTTTAATTTAATTGTACACTGTACGAGGAATGGAAATGAGAAGAGGAGTTATACATCAGAAAATGTATTTTTAGACTATTTCAATATACATGTACATTGTCAAGCGGATTTAAGAATGCATTTTTTATACGTAATCTCACATTTAGTAGTTTTAAAGTCCATAAGTTCCAGTTGATTAACTTTATATTTTGAGCAGCTAAAGTACAGTTTACCCGTAATCTGCTAATCCGCGGGATTATTGCATCAAAATATTTAAAGCTACAAGTTTGTTAATTTGATTTTTTTTTTTAAATGCAACTCAATTTCAATCAAATTGTTTAATTAATTTATCAACTACATGTACTTCAAAATAAAAAAAAAGTGTTTTTTGGACATATCTTTGGGATTAAAAGTGAAATCGTTAGGTATGATTCAATGTCAATTTGTGAATTTTAGTATTTCAATTTAAATACAGTATGACATAAAAACGTAACTCAATTTTAATCAAATTGTTTGATTTATTTATTAAATACATGTACTTCAAAATAAAAAAAAAGTGTTTCTTGGACATATCTTTGGGATTTAAAGTGAAATCGCTAGGTATGATTGAATGTCAGTTTGTGAATTTTTAGTATTTCAATTTAAATACAGTATGATTTTTTTCATTATTTTAAAGTAAACAATGACATTTGCGTCATGATAAGTGTTATACCTACATACATAAACGTATGATTATGTACCTAATGATATCACACCTGAGCTAATTAACGACCTACACCTTTCGGATTAGATACAAGTTATATACACTTACCACTGAACAAACATCCGCAGTACAATCCATGACGTCATCGTACATCCAATAAAAAAAAACCCACTTTAAAACCTTCGTTTTACAGAATCAACACCATAGGCTAAACTGTCCCCAACAGGCTCTCTAACGATAGAGTCCACGAAACCTGAGTAGAAGGCTGAACTCTGCCAACACTCAGATCTGATTTTACCAGCGTGTCAAGAAAATATTGAAAAAATAAATCAACACTTCGATCAGACTAATGATGTCCAATAAGCGTATAATACACCCGTGTGTTTGTATTGTAAAACCTTTTCACCGAACGCTATTGTGGTCAACTCCGGCCGCTCGGACAATGCACTTATGAGTTATGATTGTGTAGTGTGCGGTCAGTGTATGGTCAGTGTGTGGCCGGTGTGTATTCTGTACATGTCCCAATGTTTATCATCCATTTACTTATATACACAAAACGTTCAAACATTTCTTTCGTGTGCTTTTGAAAATCAAATTTCCGACTGACAACTCAGCATACTTCATATCATTTGTATAACTATCACATCTGCCCGTATTAGAATTAAATATCCGCTTATGATTTTTTTTAAACCCTGTATTTCAAATATAGTCCATTAGATTGTAATGATGTTTGATCAGTATAAAAATCGTAGATATTTCAGTTATATATTAGTAAATAGACACGTAATCTATGATACTGTATCTTATTGTTTTAACAATAATAGCATTGAGATAAAAAAAAAAAAATCCTTACACTAGCATAAAACATAATTACAGGTCAATGTCATAAATACAATGTTAAACGATATAGATATATAATATATATAAAACATCAAAAACAATTAAATAACAAACATGAATGAATGAATGAATGAATGAATGAATGAATGAATGAATGAATGAATAAATAAATACCCTAGCTAATAGAACATTTAAACACCAATATATCTTCTATAGATGTTGTAAAACGTGTCATACCTGTACATATGACTCATCTATATTGGTATAATTTGAAAAACAATTAACTTGACAAGATCTAATGTATTCCAAGGCAAAAATGTACAAAAGAAAAGAATGGAAAAGAAATGAATATCAAAATATGGTTGTTTAGATTTGTTTTAATATATCGTGTCCTTTTTAGCTTCATACAATAAATGCTGTATAACATGGGGAAAGCTTACATCTGAAGCGTATGGAACTAGGGCCACCGCTATTACATGTGTATACTAAATAATTACGACATATGCGTGTTATGTTCATTGTTTTGTTGTTATACATGTATTTATACTGATGGACTGTAAGGCCTAAAGTTAAATAAAAATTGAAATTGAAAACTATACAAATATTGACACCTACATGTATACACACGTTCAATATAGATCGGTAAGTGTCGTCAATGAAGCAGAGGACTCTTACTATTCCGAAACACCTGGTCTTTCCATTTGTATTGGTATCCACACAAATCTGGATTTTGTTTATATTTGCCCTCATTATGGACAATCGTTGAGGGATTACTTTCTAGTGAACTTTACATTGAGATTCTTTACATTTTTAAAACAAAAACCTCTGTGTTTTTTTTATCTCGGCAATAGGTTGTTCATTTGATCTCGATTGCTGACATTTAACTTTTCTCAATGTGTTTAAATGGCAGAAAATCTTCTGTGTGGGGTTTCCTTGACAAGAACATGCAAAAACAATACAGAATGCCGGCGTTATATAACAAAATCGTAACTCTATTTCAAAATAGAAAGCAAGGATGCAATATAAACAAAATTAAGATTTGCCTGGATACTTTTGAAAAAAGAAAAGACCAGGTTTGTGATAAACATATTTTACTTTAATTTCCACTTCATTCCAAATTCCTCAAACTCTTAAAGATTTTGTTTTATCTCATGCGAAGCAGAAACGCTGACAAAGGTTTATTAGAAACATACATATTGTTTTCAATGGAAATGTTTGGAAGCAATGTACATATTCTAATATTTTTTAAAGTATATATTTAAACCTAGGCTTGTTTGTATAAACTTAGCCGGAAATGAAACCTTGCGGTCAGACTGGACGTTTGAATAATGTCCACCATATGAGCAAATGACCCCGTCAAAAGGGTAAATTAGATCGCTTAGTCAGCTATCAGTGTTCAAATAAAGTCCCCTTAAAACAGCAGGAAATTGGCTCCAGGGGCAGTATGTTTTGACAAGTATTAAAGTAAAGAGTGATATATTTATTCTCGAGTGTCGAAGGTGTTGACATAAATACGCAATTGTGGAACTAATGTTCGATCACTTGTGATAAGAGGAAAGCATTCACCCATTTCCAGTGGTATCAGCTGCTAGAATTTACAAGAAAATCCAATAAAATAGCTTTCTAGTTCGAACACTGCTTTAATTCCTGAGACAGAAGGATTTTAGTCGAGACTGTAGAACTTCGAGATGTCGGGGGTTCGAGATAACACAGTAAAATAGTATAATACATCCGATAATCAGTTGTACGGGTCAAATCGGTGGGAAGATATGATTTTCTAGACGGCCTTTAACTTAGAAACCAATTCAACATGCCTCATTTTTTTAATGAAATATCCTACATTTGCGATATATTGAGTATGAGAAAATGAAAAAATACAAATATCTAATTACACATTAGACTATATTGTCATTATGATATGATGTTGTGTTTTATCATGTCTATGCTGTTATGTAACGTCAACCTATATTATATAGGTGTCAGATTTATATAAGTGTCTTGACACTTGTTTCTGATTCCTTTTTGTATCATTTATGTGTTGTATATATATTGCAAATGGAAATTGACAAATAAAATACAGTTTAAGCTTAAACTACCTTTGTACAATTTAGAAAAGTGAGCCCGTTGTCGGTATACTATGGCTGTTTGTTTAGGTATTGACATTTCAGTATGACAGCACTATAAATTATCTGTCGACGTCGTTTTCATAAGATAAGGCCTTACCTGATAAGAAGACGTAAAACTCCCAAAAATATATAGAAAACATTTCCTTGGAAAATATAGATAAGGATAAAAATGTCGGCTACAATGTTATATTATTCATTTTCTTATTTACCATTGTAAAACAATCTTCTGATTAGGTCATTAAAATGATGCCTTAAAACATGTATGAAAGTTTGTTCTCAAATTCAAATTCATTTAATTTCGCTTTTCACGTGATATTGAACAGAGAAAATATATTTACAATATAATACATGCAATTATTTTAGTGTTAGCAGTCGATAAACAGCATTACATTTACATTTGTATCAAGGGGAACACATGCTGCAATTATTCTTATAGTACACATTTGCATAAGTGTTTTGATATTAGTTGTATTGATCAGTTCATTAAACTTGACAATATTTGGTCTTGACTAATAGTATTTGTCTATATATAAAATTCTATGAGCAGAGAATGTTGTACATTTAAGTAAATAATGAAATTCATCACGAATTTGTTGACTATTACAATTCGGACATTTTCTTTCTATATACACTCAGTCTGGTGCCAACTGCTAGTTTCAACAATGAATTTATCCAGCATACAATTAGTACATATCTATGGCGTGAAACAGTATACGGAATTGAAAGGGAATCGGATTTCAGTGGACAGTGGTCATTTTCAATGTACCATAACGTGATTTATTATCCATCTACCACTTCACACGGGTTTTTGACATCTGTGAATTAAAGCTATAAACACGTTTCGCCCTTTCAACACTTCGCCCCTTTAAAATGTTGTGACGGCCAATGTAGACTTTAAAATATCTTGATCGATAACGTTTTTATCTCGGTTTATATAGGGTTGGTACGAACTGAGTATCGTCCGTCAGAAAACAAGTGGCATCTCTACCGACTACACGATCTAAATTTTAACTGATAATCCCACTTTCAAATATATCAACGTTTATTTTGACGGGAAGTTTAAATTTTGGATTAAATTTAATGCTGGTTGTATAAAATGTATGAAGTATTGATTTTTTCTGTGTATTTTTTCCCTGTCAATAAGTAGGGTATAGTTTTCAGCGATAGCATATCCAGGTAATTAGTAAGATGATAAAGGGTTTGATTATACTTAATCCCAACAATGTTATAAAAAGACATAGGAGGTTCCCTAGTTGCTAAGATAAAATGATTATTGAACCTTTAAATCTGTATTTAAGCCATTGCCTGCACCGACCTCCTTTGCCTTACAGTGTGTGTGACCAGGTGAACACTGTAAATCTTATACCTCGTGTAGATGTCCTCATTAAATCTAAAAAGAACACCCGCATTAAAATAAAACCGTAACTATAACAAAAAATCGATCAAACAGGGAGAATACGGACACAATATAGATTTGCATGGGGACTCTTAAAACAATACAAGGAGAATGTGATTAATGGAATTTTAGAGATATCTTTTACATAGTATACTGTGCTTGTTCTATGTCTCATCGTGGTATCACTAATATATGTACAGCACTTCTATAGAAGTAGACGTTTTCCTGTGCATATGTACCATATTTCTATAGAAGTAGATGTTTTCATGTGTGTTATCAAAAATATATGTACAGCACTTCTATAAAAGTAGACGTTTTCATGTGTGGTATCAATAATATATGTACAGCACTTCTATGGAAGTAGATGTTTTTCTGTGTGGTATCACTGATATATGTATACTGCACTTCTATAGAAGTAGATGTTTTCCGTGTGATATCACTAATTTATGTGCAGCACTTCTATAGAAATAGATGTTTTCATGTCTGGTATCACTGATATATGTACAGCACTTCTATAGCAGTAGACTTTTCCTCTTTGGTACCAGTAACTGATGTACAGTTCTTCTATAGAAGTAGATGTTTTCCGTGTGGTATCACTAATTTATGTGCAGCACTTCTATAGATGTAGATGTTTTCCTGTGTAGTATCACTAATTGATGCTCAGCACTTCTATAGAAGTAGACGTTTTCTGTTGGGTATCACTAACATATATACGTCACTTCAATAGAAGTAGACGTTTTTCCTGTGTGGTGGCACTAATTTATGTACAGCACTTCTATAGAAGTATTTTTTTCCTGTTTAGTATAATTGATTTATGTACAGCGATTCTATAGAAGTGGATGTTTCCTACGTGTATTTGAGCAATCAAAGAATATATGCTCTGGTTTATGGTTAGTTAATAGATCAATTGTATCACTTTAATATAGTCCTTCAATACTGGTACATTTACAGTATAATCGATATCAATTAGCGACATGGAGTTTCACTTTTACGTAACTACAATGTGTATCAAGTTCCTGGCGAATAGAATGGAGTAATTTAATGCATCAGCTGATTGTCGAACCACCTATTGTGTCATAAGTAGAGAGAGAGACATTCATGAATTAACAATATGATTGATATTACGTAATCAGTAGAGTCTCTTCGAGTGGTTTTAATATCTAAACCAGCCAGTACATTAACAGTTACATTATATAAAGATTGAAGCATATCTGACTGAACAGCATTAATTACATATAGTGAAGAGGTTTCACCATATGTGAATCAAAGGCATAATATCGAAATATAAATGAAATGGATATCGATATTTTGCCATACATAAATGTGAGGCATTATACCGAGATATCGCATATACAAATGAGAGGCGTTATATCGAGGTTTCAATACACATTATTATAGACAAGGAACGGCATGTCGCGTTTTCACCATATATGGAGTAGGGACATTATAGAATTGTCACCATATATAGAGTTGGGACATTATAAAGTTGTCACCATATATAGAGTGGGGACATTATAGAATTTTCACCATATATAGAATAGGGACATTATAGAATTGTCACCATATATAGAGTGGGGACAATATAGAATTTTCACCATTTATAGAGTAGGGACATTATAGAATTTTCACCATATATAGAGTTGGGACATTATAGAATTTTCACCATATAAAGAGTAGGGACATTATAGAATTGTCACCATATATAGAATAGGGACATTATAGAATTTTCACCATTTATAGAGTAGGGACATTATAGAATTGTCACCATTTATAGAGTAGGGACATTATAGAATGTTCACCATATATAGAGTAGAGACATTATCACCATATATAGAGTAGGGACATTATAGAATTTTCACCATATAAAAATGACAAGATTCACTGTTTATGGCGGTTATTTTCCGCCAACTAATTTACATTGTGCCGCTAATAATTAACTACCAATTTTCAAAATACAATTTTGGTTTATTTTGTTTAACGTCCTATTAACAGCCAGGGTCGTTTAAGGACGTGCCAGGTTTGGAGGTGGAGGAAAGCCGGAGTACCCGGAGAAAAACCACCGGCCTACGGTCAGTACCTGGCAACTGCCCCACGTAGGTTTCGAACTCGCAACCCAGAGGTGGAGGGCTAGTGATAAAGTGTCAGGACACTGCAGCACCAATTTCAAACTACAAAAGTCGCATTCTTGAAAACATTTTTAGAACACATTATTAACTTATATCAATTAAAACAGACGATTTTTTTGTGGTGCAGTATACACAAATAGCCAGGAACCATCACAGACCCTTTGGTATATTATCAGTCACAGGGACTTGAGAATTTGTTACAGTCTACATGTATTTTGACCTTCCCTAGTGTGTATAGCACATTTTCAGACGTTTTGGGGGGCTAGATTAAAATTCGGTAAAAATGACACCCCGGTGTTCATATATACATGTATATCCGTCTCAAAATGTGCTATACACACTTGTGAAAATCCAAATAAATGTAGACTGTAACAAATTCTCAAGTCCCTGTGTTCTCAGTACCCGGATGTAACCAAACCAACAGTGTAAACCTACCACCATCCACAAACTAGTCTAGCAAACCATACATTTCATCACAATGGTGAAATGTGAGTCTACCGCTGACGAAATAAAAAGACCACTGACCCTCATACTTAAGTACAGATCATCGTTAATATTGCTTTAGAGTTAAACAAGGATCTACGATTACGTGCTTATTTTAAACTGTCCATTTAATGTTTAATTAACAAGCATTCAGTCGTTAAATGGATGAATTCATGATTGATCGTATCCTTTTCATGATATAACAATTTAAACATCTGAACAAACATTGGTTAATTCCCATACATAAATCCAAGGTATACAGTCACGAAGCACCTGCAATTCTACTTTGAAATATTAATTACAAATTTACGTTCTACGTCGAGACAAAGAATATATAAATATAGTGTCTTTGTATTGAAACCAATGTAATTAAGTGTACCGTTTCCATCGATAGGAGTCTTTTATTATCTTCATTTAGGGTTTAAATTTAATTGTAAAGCTAGCTGAAGACTTATACAGCTGTATCTTACAATTTCATATACGTTAACAAAACACATATATAGATAGCATCTCCAATCATTTATCATAGATATGTACTAAATTTTATACATCGTAATATAACATTGCATATGACTTGATATTTATATCTATATTAAAATGCAGATAAGCTTGGCACAGAACTTATTTACACCATGATCCGGAACATTTAATGAAGATAGATTTTGTGTACATATAACATATCTTAGTTTTAGATATCTTAAAATCTTAAGCTAATTACAACATACATCTTGAAATTAATATATAGATGACCATCATTTCATGTATTTGTTTATAAAACGACAACCAACTGTAAATGGTACAGTGCATGTATCATGTGATTTTACTAACAATCAAACCAATTGTAGATTATCGTACGGATTTCGCTTAAACTAAATGTAGATTCAGTGGTAACACACTTTCCTTTCACCTAGGCGGCTGGGGTTCGATTCCCCGAACGGACATGGAAAGTATGGGGTCACCTGCCCGACCACGTGGGTTTTCCCCCGGGTACCACAGTAAGACCCCTCGCGCGCTTCCACCCGCGTGATGATAAATATAAGTTGATATAACATGTTTCGCAATTGTTGTAAAATAAAAATAGTTAACGTTTTTTTTTTAATGTAGATAAGAATGTCATGTAATTCTTATATTGTAGGGGCCTAGACCAAAAATGGTATGTGCATACCAAGAACTTGCCGTGGTCTTAGTAACCAACATCTTACAGCAATGTTGGCCAATCACGGCATTGTTCAATGCTAAGGTATATGTATATAAAGGCTCAAATGGAACCCGCAGTAATTCGGGACTTACTACAAAAAGTGAAATGTATTCGGTAGATTTATTTCGAATCTAAAAGCACGCGGAATATCTTATTAAAGGCGCACGCGTCATCCCAATCACTCGTAATGGTAACAATATTAATTAAGATATAAGCGCTTTAGGACATTCCTTGATATTAATAACTTTAAAATAAATAAATAATTCTCTCAAGCACGTGAAATGTCAATAAACTCATCGTGCTATCCGGGCAACGAGTAAAGAAAAGGCACGCTCTAGATCGTATGCCGTTGTAAATAAGAGGGAATTCCTTTCATCGCGTGACAGATTTGTCATAGAACTTATAGATTTGTTTTCCTAATTGGCAATTTTCTAAGACTTATCTACATATAGTGATGTGATTAGATTGGCATACTTTCTAAATTAATTAGTACATTTCATCAAAAGTATAGGCAATTCTTTTAACTAATCTGAGATAAATAAGAAGAAAAATCGCTATGTCATGCAAAAACACTTAAGTTAAAATACTTTGAATTGTGATGTGAAGATTGTACATACCTTTAAAACAACACACCTCTGTCTCAAACATAGATAGCCATACTATCGAAGATGTCACAGTTGATTGCTAAGTTAAAAAAAATGTCAAACATCCATTCACAAGGGAAATTTAAACTCACAAAAAGTAATCCAGCATGTTACACAGACAGATAATTATTCCCTGAATGAATTTCACGGGTTGCCATGTAAATTTCCAACTCGGACATAAATCCGTTTCCGCCCGGTATGTGTAGCGTACATTTCATTTCTCACAGGAATATATATCGGCCCATGTAATGCATGTTAAACAGATAGCCTTCCTGACAGCCGGTGGACAGTGTGTATAGCCAGATAGCATGGGTGATTGGGTGTTTAAATCTACCCCACATGAACCTTTTGTTGGGTGATGTAGTATTGTATAAGTATCCACGGGCATTTATTAAAGACGTATACATATGTAAAATAACATGCATTAAGGGTGCTTACCCCGAAGAAAACCAGGCTATGATTTACCAATGCATGGCGCTATTTTTCCTTCTGTCGGACTGTGTGAACTCAGAGAAGAGGAGAAAAGTTTATGACAGTTAATTTCGGCCATTTTACATTGTGGACAGCACTTAAGTTCTCGGTATTGACTTTTGCGAACTAAATTCCATTTTCTCTTGGGTGCTGGACGTTTATGACATCACCGATTTCTGGTTTGTGCATAATTAGTTTGTTTGTTTGGTGTATCGCCTGGTAAACAGCCAGTGTCATTTTGAGGCGGGATCTCCTTGTAGTAGTTGGTGACTACCTCACTGAACAACATACGGGAGGTCCAACGAAACAACAACGACAGAACAGACCGGCCCGTTTCTCAGCTTCCAAAGATACACAAACCGACGGGCTGTGCGTAAGACAAGCGCAAATGACTGTACATGCTGTCTGCCTGGAAGCGAATGCTAGACTTGTACCTGGAATCATCTCTCCCAGGTGACAGTCCCAGACATTCGTGAAACATAGAGTTACTTCATCGAGAATAACAGCTGTTTAAATGTTGATAGTAAGAGGCAAATCCGGGGTTTCGTCTGTATGTTCGTGTACGCTATTTTCGTTTCTGTTCGTGAACTTGTCTGCGCATGCTGGTATTGATAGTCGTTGGCGGCGATTAATTTTCCCACTTCGGGTCGAAATGACATTTTCAAAAACTTTCATTTTTAAGAAATTTGGTTATCTTCGGGCTTTGAGTGTTGTATTACGGTAAAGTTTATAACTTTTACTAGCTGAGAAAAAATACAAGTTTCCCGTTTACTTTAGTTTTTATAGCATCAACTGATTTCAACGACGGAATGTCCCTTTAATTTAAGTTTTCTGTCCCCATCACAATACCCTTACCTCAATCCCCTTTTTTCCCGTCTTGATCATTCTGTACGAGCGAATTATTGGTGTATAATAATATAGACAGCCGTCCTCATCTCAAACTGGCTCTTGCGAGGACGTTTAGCAACGTACAACAACAACTTCAATTGTACAGTTGAGTGACTATGTGTTTTTACAACAGCAACCATCATCAATCTTTATTTACTCCTTATGGAGATTAATATTACATGAAAATTGAGAAAAAAAACAACAAACAAACATTTACTTCAGCAAAATAAAGTTATGGATATGATAGATAAAATTGAGATTTTTTTTATACGGTTCATATAAAAACTCCAAAGTCGGACAGAAGGTGCATGTAAACTTACAATATTACTCAAAGGGACATGGTTGCCCTGTCGATTCAGGTACAAACCAAAAATAATTTTACTGTAGAAATGACCGACCAAGATTCCTTAAAATATATCCGTATAGTAATTAACTAGAAACGTTGTACATATTTAAGTAACTGCAGGCGACCGCCCGGCTTATCCTACTCTACACGCCTGGGTGCATTCAATCAATATCTATTAGCTATTTGACCTCATCGATATAATATCGATTTAATTGATCTGTTGATCAAGTTTTGCTAATCTTCAGATTATATGTAAGATCGAGACGGTTTTTAAATAGAATTAAACAACAATATTCAAATAAAAGTTTCTCTGTAATATTATTTATATTTCTATGTTGATTGTAACCAGGTCCAGGGTGGTGTGTACCCATTTAAACCTATTTTACAGAGAAGCATGATATATCTGTGAGTGTGATTGTAGTATATGGATGTTTGATTAAGTAACGGGTTCATTACTTTATTAAAGGACTTTCCTTAACCTGGCAATTTCCGTGAGAAAACATTTTTTTATGGAAGTCACCGTTTTACTAACGAAAGGCATATTTTGATGCAAAACCTAAATAATCTTAATGTTACTATAAGTTTAGAAGTTATGTTAAATGGAAACTCACAACTTTCATTGACCTTAATAGAAATACCTTTAGATATGTGCAATGTTTTATCAAATCCAGTAATATGTTTTGAATTTGTCAGTTTGGTAAACCGTATATTATATCATTTTTTCATTATCCATGTAAATGTAACTATACCTTGTAATACACTGTATATATGTTGGGAGAAGGCGTTGATAAGTTGTTGTAACTTGTGCCTAATCCCGTGTCTATGTTTTGACAATAAATATGTTTAAACTAAACTAACCCTTTAAAACTATGGTATTTTTCTTAGTTCAGGATACTAATGAAACTGACACCTGGCATATTCTGACGTCAATGCCATGTTCAGGAGATCAAATGAAACTAGAGTTTTTAAACGGATACATCATATATGATATGAATTTCATAATTCCACAACAGAAATATATGACATTTAAACTCAGCCATAACAAAATAGTAAACAATACCCTCTACCAGCTCATGAAGAAGTTCACGTGACGACGGATACTGTATATAAATCACAAATTCGTGCCAGCAAACGCGTGTCACCCTGATAAAATTTCTAAAGACTTGAAATAACATCTAAGATTTTACAAATAAAACAATAGACAAATTTGATTTAATTATACAAGTGCAATGAACTAACTTTGACATGCGTCTGCGATATTTGTATATATTTCAAATGAAGATAAACATATTGGTTGCGATATATTTGTTAAATATATCGTATATTGTGTTTTCATAAAGGACGCCAGATGATGTGACTATCGGATAAAAAGTCGCCCGGATCAACAAAAGTCACTTGAACCTCAACATATACATAAATATATCTAGATCACGTGGTATATACATTTAGGTGTATATGACTTTTAATTAAGATACGAATTATTCGTTTTCTCAAGGTCAAACAGTTCATGTTTAGAACTGTGACTGTATAAATCAAATACGGATTACGAAATAGATTTCATTATGCCTGTGAAATGAGATATTTATTCAAAAGAACAGCATGTCTGATCATTAGTAACTGAATCCTATTTCTGAAAATGAAATCGACACGACACAGAAATGTATTCGGGGTATAGGCGTCCTAGTAACGGCCAAGGTCATATCTTACACACAGTAACAACTTTTGAAGCACCTTGATGCATGATCTATCGTTTATTTAAACTACATATGTACATGTAAATCAGTATCCTATAACATGCTATTGCTGACAAACTTAACAGTATTGTTATATAGATCTAGGACAATAACATCACGAGCTTTTACATGTGTAACAGAGCGATTGATTACTTAAGTTTAAATCACTGTCTCCGTTAGGGATCGAACCCGGGACCTCTGGCTTACCAGTCTTATGCTCAACCGATCGAGCTAAAGAGAAGATCTCTCTAGCCGAGCGGTATATTGCGGCTAGACAGATGCCAGGGTAACACATGCAATTTGTATCCTCGTTACATTTGTCCGTACCGTCCTCTACTGGTTCCTTCGTCATGACCTTACCGTACCGTATACTACGGATTTCCTTATTTAAGCATTTTGATGTCGCCTTTTTTAGTTTCATTGAAGTATGAAAAAAAATGTTTGCAAAGTGTATGAATCCTTGTATGAATCCGCGTAATCTTTGTAAATTGTATTTGGTTAGTGGTATGATGACGTAATGATAGAGAATATGACATAACCAATGGGTAACGACTTAAGTTTTACTGTGTTGAAAATAAAAACCCACAAAAATAATGATTTTGCAGTAAGAATCCTGTCTTATTACACAACACATGTAACATCACCCAGCAGAGATCTGGATTATTGAAGTCCCACTGCTTGAATTGTGATGTCATAACTGCTCACCACGGAAAGAATGGGGGAATGAGAATATCATTTAAAACAAAATTATTTCTAGTCTTCTGTTTGTTTTCATGAATATTTGCTGAGTAATCTTAGATATGTGATAAATAGAATCTTACACTCGTTTGAATTCCTTTTTCCCTAAATCTCAAGAAATGGAAATGAATGTAAAATCCTGTTTCTGTTTCGGGGAAGTTTTTTTTTCAAAGATTTGTTATTTCTTTATTTTTCTTCATGAGAACTTTAAAGATTTTGATAATGAAAACATAAAAACTTGTTAATGTAACACGTATTTGTTAAGGAATAAAGTAAAACTTCCTAGATATTTATTCTTGAAACATATATGTGAAATATTGTCTTATACAAGGAGTTAATTTTTACCAATATATTTCTACAAATGAAAATGGTAAAATTAGCTTATGAAATGTAAATAAAATCGTACATTTAATTTGTTTTACTTTTTAAACAAAATACACAAGAGATTGACAATCAAGAAATGCTACCACAAATTCTAGTTAATGAAACAGTGCAGAGAGTTACCTCCCTTCATATGCAATAATTTTAAAAATTGAATCTACCATTTAGCCAGTATCCGGAATCTTTTAATTTTAATTTTGCATGTTAGTCCATCACCGGAAGTCGTTTTTTGTTTAGTTGAGAAAAAAAATATGCAATAATTTTAATTTAGTTAATTTATCAATGATGAAAAAACCTTCATTTTCTTTTTTAATTACATACACTTTTGTTTTCGTTACAGATCCAAGCCATTGGGGTGGTCGGGTGGCACAGTGGTAACACACTTGCCTTTCACCAAGGCGACTGGGGTTCGATTCCCCGATCGGATGTGAAAAGGTATGGGGTCACCAGCCCTGACTACGTGGGTTTTCCCCTGGTATTCCGGTTTCCTCCCACAGTAAGACCCCCTCGCGCAATTCTAGCCGGGACAAGGCATCTCTTGACCTGCGATTTTTTTAATTGTGGATTTAAAAAAATTGTTTATGTTTGTTGTACAGGTCACTTCTACCTTGTTGTAGTCAGACCATCATTGCTGCATTGATCAATAAAAATACATAGCTATAAGCTGCTTGAGTTGTGTTGATAAAATTATGGTACAGGAATTATGACGACGTCATAATGGTCAATTCGATAATTGATATCGGAGGTGAATAATACAGCCGACGTTGGTTTAAGTATAGGATAGCTCGACCTTTTTACGAAATTGACCCCATGTGGACGTTCAATAAATACTCAGATGTGTTTGTACAATGACAGAATTAACATTGTTCATTTTCGTAACCCTTCTTCGACTTAAACACAATTTAAGTTTAGATGTTGTGACTGATATTGAAATTTGTTCCAAGTATAAATACATCGGACTGTGGTTCCATGGACATCTCGATAGATCTCGCTGTACGAGAGTTGTACAAGTCTGCGAGTGGAGCTCTTTACTCAAAGTTGTCCCACGCGGGAGGTATGACTTACTCGATTTATGCCAAATTGTACATTTTGTGTGTGGAGCCTATTATATAACTTCGCGAGTGGACAGTACTACAAACCAAGGATTGTCGATATTTTCTTGGAGAATATCAGTTTTCCAGTAACTTGGAAACAAGAGATGACTTGGGATGGACGTCAACTACCACGAAACAGACTATTGCTGTTTTAAGACTTTATTTCAGAATAACTTATATGTAAAGTGATAGGACATTCGTAAAATTAAAAAAAAAAAAAATCCAAGTCCCTCCGTATTAAACATCTTCGGACTCACGGGTACATAATCTAATAGTAAAGGCTAATTTAATGTACAGTTCCAGCAAAAAAAAGTTCTTTAACTGGCAAATGAGAAATATTAAAGAACAATTACAAAATATTTATGCTGACACCTGGCAAATGGTAATAAATTACGTTTATATAGAACCTAAAAGAATGAGCCTACAACAAGCAATTATGTGAAATTTGTTAAATTTAGAGAGAATAGGTCTGTTGTGCAACTTCAGAAGTGGGTCACTTTCCCTGGAAATTGAAAAGAGGACGGCATGCCAAGCTGATTTTACCAACAAAGATAGAATCTGTAAATATTGTTTATTAAATGAGGTTGAAAACGAAGTTCACTTTTAATATAATGGGACTTTTACGATGATTTACGCTGGCCTCTTACTTTGATAGTAGGGTCAGTTTAAATCAGTTCCAGTATCTAGCAGATAAATCTCTACTAATTTTTTTTTTCGCCAACCAACTTTATGCCATGTGTAAGAGAAGAAGCAACTTTTCGTATTTTGTGTAATTCATTTAACATAACGTGGATACTTCTTGTACCATTTTCAGTAGCTTGGGGTACCCGTACCTTATTAGTAACTAATTTACAATGCAAGTATACGGAGTGTGAATGAGTCATAAATGGCTGGACATAACTTACTTTTGAGAAGAATATTTTATGATATATTCTATATGTTGTAAGATGTTAGACACTTTAATAACCAATTGAACTTGAACTTGTAATTTGACAAAGTGTGCCCAATATATTTGTCCGTTAACCTGGAAAAATACCTACTCCATTTTATCGGGCCTTAGTGTAACGGACTGTATGCATCAAAGAGGTCAAACGATAGTAGCTATTTTGATTGTCTCATCGACAGGTGTTGGAGTAGCCCGAGTTTCCTCTGGCCCTCACACCAGAGGAAACTCGGGCTACTGTTAGAGGTAAAACAGTCATCCACTGCGGTAGGGTGTCTCATTGACGGGGGGGGGGGGGGGGGGGGGGGGGGGGGGGGGTAAAACAGTCATCCACTGGGGTTAGGTGTCTCATTGACGGGTGTTGGGGCAAAACAGTCATGCACTTCCATCATTTGTTTGATTTCAATTGAAATTTATTCTAACTTTGTTAACATTATCAACATTGAATGACAGTTTGATGGTATACCTAATATTAACCATGTAAGGCATACCATATGATATGTTGGCCCTGATTGACCCACTGGGCTCATGGGCGAAATAAAAGAAGTTCAGATTGACTGAAATATTTCAAAACTCTGGTGACTGTTAAGGCCCACGGGTTTCTTGTTTAATATGTATCTGAAGGCAAATTATCAGGCTTCTGAGTCTTTATTAGATTCACTAAGGATTTTGATATATTTGACCCATATGACCTTTATAGAAAATTGATGACATGAGGACATTTTGTAATTTAAAAGTACTTCTTCCTTGTAAAACAGACAGACTGACTGACAGAGCACTGACGACAAATCCTTCACCATGCCATAAGCTCACTGGTACACTGTCTATATATATACAAATGTACCTATATATATACAATTGTTCTGCTTTCTACCATTGCAATGTACAGAGGATGCGATTTGCTGTTAGACAATCACACAATTTAAATAATTACCTGACCAATATTGCAACATCATCAATGTTATTGTTGAAATATTAGAATATTGATTGAAACATTATTTCCCCTGGTCAATTTACGCTTTAATGACATAGATTACACAACAGACAATTAAGAGTAATATTTTATTCAAACGTCAAAGATAAATCCTTTATATTTCATTGTGCTGATGCATTAACCCCAAAAGTCAAATACAAATGAAATTATGAATGTAATTTTTGATACCTAACATTCTGAAGAAAACACATATCTTTATAACTTGATATTCAAAATATAATTTTTAGCTTTAACCTTCACTTTTAACTAGCGATTGTGCAAGAATACATAATTACTTACTCGATTGATTGCTTCGTCAATGTTGAGGTTCAATGCAGCAAAAAACTTTTGAAAGGTGCCTTCATAGTCATCTTTGTTGTACAGACCTACTATTGCCTGTAAATTTATTTTCTATTTTTGTTTTTTTTTGTATTGCACTCAAATTAAATCAAATAATATACAGTATATTCAGATCTGATGTTTGATCATGGGGTTTCACTGTACAGTGTTCAGTTTTAAGTGGTAGATACAAATCCGACTACAATTTCTGTCCAATGCTTAAGAAAACAAATATATAACATGGTAAATTTTATATATTTGAAATAAAAGTAAAACAAATGTCAATATCTACACAATGAAATCACATGGCATATTTTTTCTCATTGTTAATGTGAGTACACATATTGTCAAATTACACAAATATTATATCAGTAACAAGGAAGATCAAAAACTTTTTTTTTTCCATTTCATGAAATCGTACAAAACAATACAAAGAAACATATTTTATATAATTACATTCAAAATTTCAAACATCAGAAAATACTTAAAAGTGAATTTTATAATATTGAATATTTTAGCAAGCTTGGTTTGATCCACTGAAAAAACATCTCGGGCAACATATTGAAAAACAAAAAGCACAGTGTATGCATCAACGCATAACAAATGGAAATAATGATATTTGGTGAGATTAATAATAACTGATGTCAGAATATGAAGGAAATAATTTAGTGCAGAATATTTATCAATAGAAATTGAAAGAAACAGCAACTCAGATCAATAAACTTCCACGAAAAAAAAAGAAAAAAAAAAAAGAAAAAAAAAAGAAAAGAAAATTCAGCAATGAAAGAATGATTTTTGCGTAAAACACATCAAATAAACATGAAAGCATACTTCTAGCCGACCTGTGTGACTGTCTGCTTAGTGTCAAACCCTACTCTGCATTGCCAATTAATGGACATAAAGTAGTGGAATACTTAAAGCCTGGAAAATAATTATTTCAAACTCAATCTGTTCAAAGAATTCATGGGCTATCAATTCCAATTTCATAACGATAGAGTGGATTTTTTCTTCTACTCTTGAATACATATATACAAAAAAACTACCAAATTTGAATAATATAATCAAAGATCGTTGTCTGTATCACAGTCATTTGAGCATACTATGATGTTCACAAATCACTCGAGAACTTCCGTGGAGAAGACCAGTAACCCGACCATGTCCAGCGATGTTCACTTCTCAGTAGACTTCACAGTTCCTTTCAGAGTACTGAGTGCACACAGAGTTGCTGGTTGTCTCACTGTAGCCGGCCATTTTGTCTACGCCAGAACCTGATAATAAATTACAAAGAAGTCAGAACTAATTACCAACTTGTTAATTAAGATAATATATCTTTGGTGTGTTGTGTTTATACTTTTGAACATTTTTTTGTCTTAAAGGGTCCAGAGAGTTGTATGTGCCAAAACTAACAGTTTTATTTAGATAAGAGCTTACTACCAGTAAACATTGCTTGGACTACCAGTAATCAAAGCTTACAGATTTTTGTCTATTCTAAAGCTTACAGGAGTTTGTCTGGAACATTTGAAGTTTGGTATTTCATCAAATTTGAATGTATAAATTAAAATCTAAAATAGAATACCCTTCAAATGTTTTTTTTTCTTTTTTTTTTTTTTTAAATTACATTTTTTGAAATATTCTGACAAAGACAAACCATTTTGAATTTCTTTAATAAAGTATGAATTTTCCCTGTCCTGACTTTATAGTGATGTCAGTGAGCCAGGAAATAACAGCCTGGTGTTATCAATTTATCATGACTGAAACTTTTACCTCAT
Source organism: Pecten maximus (assembly GCF_902652985.1). Taxonomy (NCBI): domain Eukaryota; kingdom Metazoa; phylum Mollusca; class Bivalvia; order Pectinida; family Pectinidae; genus Pecten; species Pecten maximus. Next base: position 13,181,890 of record NC_047029.1, on the reverse strand, counting down.
CAACAGTTGGTCACAACAGCCTCAAGGTCATGAAAACCAAAACAGTTATCTAATTAACAGTTAAAATATCTTTACCTTCAATTAAGTTCTAAACAGTCGTCTAATTAACAGTTAAAACATCATTCTTTACCTTCAATCAAGTTCAATGTCATTGTAACGGAAACAGTTATCTAATTAACAGTTAAAATATCTTTACCTTCAATTAAGTTCTAAACAGTTGTCTGATTAACAGTTATACAACGTCTTTACCTTCAATCAAGTTCAATGTCATAGTAATGGAAACAGTTATCTAATTAACAGTTATAAAACATTTTTACCTTCTATCAAGTTGTGTAAGTTGCAGTAGTTGGTGCCATAGTCGAGTACTGCATACCAGGTCTCAGATGTGGAAAATCCCTGGGGAAAAATTATTCAAATTCATGATAATGGTTAAAGAAATGATCAAATGAGACTTATAAACATTGAATATTATGATCAATATCAAATTATTATCAAGTGCTGCTAGAACGCTTGATCAATGCCACCTTGTACTGAAACACAAATTCAGATCATACTCAGATGACGGCCTCATTACTGGTATTTTGGATGGTAACTCCCTGTTTCTTTATACAAATGTACTACTGGGTATAAATCATCAGTTTTATCCATACTTCAAAATGCTAATCAAACTTGAAAGAGCAGTTCAAACTGGATAACAGGAGGTTATTGAGAGCTGAAATGGTCACGATTTCCCCATAGGAATTAAGACATGTAGAGTAAATTCAACAGCAGGATAATGTGTTAGATACGAAAAAGTACATATCTACTGGTAGTCTGAATTATTCTGACAATTTATACGGCTTTTTATATTGTTCTGGGGGATTAATGTCAATAATTCAGGCTGTTCTACAGGCAGAGAAAACTTCTAGCTACAGGTCTGGAACTTCTATTTTCCCTACCCTGGACAGGGATATCCACAACTTTACTGGTTTGAGATTTTATCTCACCCTAGAGTAGAGACAAGCTAGACATGCTCTTTGCACATTTTCAACAATTGTGTGATGTCGCAGCAATAATACACAGACATCACATCGACAATTGGATCATGTCATGAAACTTTGTCTAGCATTGATGTAATGTCAATTTTCGATACATACCAGGGTAAAATGGGTAAGAGAAATAATAATCATTCACCCCTTTGGATCTCAACCCTTGTGCTTTGCAACTAAATTAGAATCTTCATCCTCGGGTTGAGATCCCCTTGTCTCACTCCCAAAGGGAGTGAAAGATTCTTTTAATCTGCAGGTGGGGAACTTTTATACCTACAAGAAGCTATATAGGGGAAGACTTGAAATTACAAGTACAAGATATGCTCACACCCCTACCTTGATTTGGCATGACCCATCTGTAGCACTTTTGAAGTCAAATGTAAGGTCATCTATGTAGCCCTTCTTAGGGGTCTCATGGGTCGCTGTTATCTTCACCCCTGGACTGTCTCCTTTGAGCTGGAACATGAATATGTTGTCTGTTCATCAAAAAGGAAATTACATTGTTTACTAATGCTTGGTTGTAATATCATTATTTCTTGCACTGGGTTCTAAATTGACCTTCTGATGGTATCCCCTCTCTCTCTCACTCTGTCACAACACAGACAACCTTCTCCTGATTGTATCGCTCTCTGTCTCCCTCTCTCTCTCACAGCACATACAACGTTCTCCTTATGGTATCCCCTCTCTATCTCCTCTCTATCACAGCAGACAACCTTCTCCTGGTGGTACTCCCTATCTGTCTCCCTCTCTCACAGCACATACAACGTTCTCCTTATGGTATCCCCTCTCTATCTCCTCTCTCTCACAGCAGACAACCTTCTCCTGGTGGTACTCCCTCTCTGTCTCACTCTCTCACAGCACAAACAACCTTCTCCTGGTGGTATCCCTCTCTATCTCACTCTGTCACAGCACAAACAGCCTTCTGATGGTATCCCTCTCTGTCTCACTGTCACAGCACAAACAGCCTTCTCCTGATGGTATCCCTCTCTGTCTCACTCTCTCACAGCACAAACAACCTTCTCCTGATGGTACTCCCTATCTGTCTCACTCTCTCACAGCACAGACAACCTTCTCCTGATGGTATCCCCTCTCTATCTCCCCTCTCCAGCTTGGTGTCCCGTCTGTCTCCCCCTAGCAAAGGAACAAATAAATTAAAGAAGCACAACCCACTCTCTATATATATACTGTGCCGTGACATTGTTAAAAGTTTGTGTTACAAACCAGATAGAGACATTTCTGTGATTCGTTACACATTGATCGTCCATTCCAATCATTTATCTGTTGAACAATTTTGGTCTGGACGTCATCACAGGATGCATTGACAGACCTGTAAATGTTAAATAAACACGATCTTCAATCAGTCAGTGATAAAACCAGATATGGTGCATTATTTGTTGTAATATTATCATAAAAGCATTACTTTTTCACATATCAAAACTATAGATCGAGAGGACCCCTTAGTCATCCATGGTCAACCATTGTATTGTTTCATAATTTAGTCATATGTACGATTTTCTTTGCCAATTCTTTATGCTTTAATAGTTTAAATAATTTATAATTTTAAACATGATCCATTCCCACAGAAACAAATATACATTTTCTTTTAACCAGCGCCTTACCAATCTATCTTACAGGAAGCGTGTAGTGGGTAGAAAACAGAATATACAGCTACAACTGAAGCGACCACAACGAGCAACACGGCGAAGATACTAGCAATTACAATGCACGCCTTTCCATAGCAAGGACACGTCTTCCAAGTTTTGGTGCAGCAACACGTATTTGTAGAGTCCGACTTTGACTTTCTTCCGTCATTTAGACTTTTATATCCTGGACTTGACGACATTTCTGCAGGAGTAATTCGATTGTGTCCTCGACAGTCACGAGTTTTGTGATTCTGACGTAAACAATCACACGTGACTGTCTTCGACGATATTTATTTTTGAGACGGCCCCGCAATTGTATAACTGGATAATAGAATCCTGGATAATATCCGAGGTGCTCCGAAAGGAATGTTTTGGATAAAATGGCTGAACAGGTAATGCGGAGTCAGGGTTGTTGGAGTATTCACAATTTTTTGTATGATTGAAGTTTCTGAACTTGTTACTTTTTAGTCATACAAGTTCCTTATACATCTATGTTTTAATTAATTTATACAAATTGTAATTATTTGGTAAACTGATAATCCATAATGTATTCATAATGCAGCGTCTGCTGCAACTGATTTTGAGTTATTCCGGATGTCTGACATTAGTAAGAGACCACATGAAAGTGCTTGCTGTTTAAGACTTCACGTATATGTGAACGTATAAGACATTGCAGACCATGCATGACATTTGCAATGTAAATCACGTTTCCTGGTTTTCATTTTTTTTGCTGACCCAAGGGTGATATAGGCCTGATATATTGCACAACCCAAACACACTTTACATCGTGTAATATGACAAGTCTTGATAGATTTACTGTTAAACAATTTGAAATGATAAGAGTTAGTTAAAGATCGGTATTTACCTACAAAAAAAACAAGACTCGAGCATGATGCATGATATACATGCTTTCAATCAAATTAATTAAAATCCACTGGTTAAACTCAAATATTACTCGACAAAATACCTGTAATTCTATTGCACATATTCGTTATATACATGTATATTATTGGTGATCTAATTGCAATCTCAAACCACAGTGCAGTGTTGTTTCCTAATCATTGAGCATTTTCATTTAAAGTGATTTATATCTGAAACTTTCGTTACATTTCAGAGTGTTGACGATGTGATAGTGTGTCTGATGTCAATGGGGTTTGACTGGCAGGATGCTCAAGATGCCATCCAATCAGGGAAGATTAGTGTGGAGAATGCTGTCGAATGGTATACAGCTGATACACAGTGACATCTGACATTTTGAACATCACAGCAACCTTGATATTTTAGCTTTAATAATATTTTAAAAGATTTGATCATAAATGCAATGCCAGTATCAATATTTTTACCTGTTTTGCAGTATTGCTGATAAAAGCAAGAAATTTCATGTTTTTTTTGACACAAACATAAGTTTGAGTCTATGTCAGCGCTTTTGAGGTGTAGCTGACAAAATCTACGATGCCCTCTGGCGGATACTGCCTTGGCCAATCTAACCGTTGCTTTACAGTAACTCCGTAATGCTATGCAGTAAATATTTGTAAATATCGTAAATATTCACGATAAAAAATGACATATTGTAAAGTTCAGCTATAAAAAAATCACCTTTTGTTTTGTTGACACAAACGTAGACACAAACGTAAGTTTGAGTCTATGTCAGCGCTTTTGAGGGTAGCTGACAAAATCTACGATGCCCTCTGGCGGATACTGCTGTTGGCCAATCTAAACGTTGCTTTACAGTAACTCCGTAATGTTATGCAGTAAATATTTGTTTAACTTCACGATAAAAAATGACATACAGTGAAGTTCAGCTATTAAAAAAAGACCTTTTGTTTTGTTGTATTTTAGAAGCTGACAGGACAATGTGGTTTTTTTTTTGGCATTTTCGTTCGCTCTGACACAACTTCCACTGCCACTTCACAATCATATTCTATCGCAAAAAAAATAGTCCCGTGACTTACGGAGTCAAATGCACAGAACCTCACAAATAGATAGTTTTCAAAGTATTTAATTTAAGTATGTTCTGTCGATGATACGTAAGAATATTTTTCCGCGTTGAACGCATTAGATTTCACGCGGAATGATACAATCGATTTTTCGCTGGCGCCATATTGCTGCTTACCTGTGACCCGGAAGAAAAATCTACTAACATCACGCTGAATTTTCATCATCGACATCTATGTGGTTTTTTTTCTTTGGTGGCATGTTACTGAATGGGTTATAATATTGATAAAGTTTCGTCGGAATATCGTTGTTATTTTGTACATTGAAAATCACTCATCCAGCATCCGATTTTGTCCGCCATCTTTCAGTAATATAATGTAAACAATAATAAAAGCAAGAGTAGGTGATCAAACCCAACTTTGACTCAAAGTTGGGTTTGATCACCTACTCTTGCTTTTATTATTGTTTACATTACTGAAAGATGGCGTTTGACTGTCATTTTCTCACTGAAATATTAACTTGCATGTGATTGATGTAGTCTGCAGATGGTTAGATTATATAGACTACTCTAGATGTTTTTTTACGAAAGAAAAAAGTTGTCTATTCATCATGACAATATCACAACAACGGCAGTCGAGTACCATACGCATGTTTGCAAATAAAAAGTTAAATAAATTCTCACTGAATAGGGTTTCGAAAAGGCAAATGGACTTGTGAATATTAATATTGACTTCGGATCTATTGATTATATCCTACGTAATGCACATGAAGTTTTTCGTTTACAGAACGCGTACCGCATTAACGTGGCTGTCTGCATGCAGATGTAGACGTCACTGAAAATTTCATCTCTAATTATAGCGACTGATTCTTTTTTCTAATATTCGTGATGGTTTAAAAAAAAATGATCTATCATTATCATTTGAAATATTACATAACAGTCGAAGCATATTATAAAAAAGAAAGGGGTCTACGATGTACATCTACATAGACCTTTATTATGTTTGGTGGAGTTTTGAATGCTTCAGGGACGGTTAAAGGGCAGTAACTCTTTAGAAAACACCATTTTTCATGGAAATGTACTGATTGCTAAATTTAACCAGAGATATTTAAAGGCAGTGGAAATGTTATATTCCTACATCTGCGGTTTTTAGCCCACCATCATCAGATGGTGGGCTATTCAAATCGCCCTGCGTCCGTGGTCCGTGGTCCGTCCGTCCGTCCGTCCGTCCGTCCGTCCGTCCGTCCCTCCGTAAACAATTCTTGTTATCGCTAATCCTCAGAAAGTACTGAAGGGATCTTTCTCAAATTTCATATGTGGGTTCCCCTTGGTGCCTAGTTATGCATATTGCATTTTGAGACCAATCGGAAAACAACATGGCCGACAGGCAGCCATCTTGGATTTTGACAATTGAAGTTTGTTATCGCTATTTCTGAGAAAGTACTGAAGGGATCTTTCTCAAATTTCATATGTAGGCTCCCCTTGGTGCCAAGTTATGCATATTGCATTTTGAGACCAATCAGAAAACAACATGGCCGACAGGCAGCCATCTTGGATTTTGATAATTGAAGTTTGTTATCGCTATTTCTGAGAAAGTGCTGAAGGGATCTTTCTCAAATTTCATATGTAGGTTTCCCTTGGTGCCTAGTTATGCATATTGCATTTTGAGACCAATTGGAAAACAACATGGCCGACAGGCAGCCATCTTGGATTTTGATAATTGAAGTTTGTTATCGCTATTTCTGAGAAAGTACTGAAGGGATCTTTCTCAAATTTCATATGTAGGGTTCCCCTTGGTGCCTAGTTATGCATATTGCATTTTGAGACCAATTGGAAAACAACATGGCCGACAGGCAGCCATCTTGGATTTTGACAATTGAAGTTTGTTATCGCTATTTCTGAGAAAGTGCTGAAGGGATCTTTCTCAAATTTCATATGTAGATTCCCCTTGGTGCCTAGTTATGCATATTGCATTTTGAGACCAATCGGAAAACAACATGGCCGACAGGCAGCCATCTTGGATTTTGACAATTGAAGTTTGTTATTGCTATTTCTGAGAAAGTACTGAAGGGATCTTTCTCAAATTTCATATGTATGTTTCCCTTGGTGCCTAGTTATGCATATTGCATTTTGAGACCTATCGGAAAACAACATGGCCGACAGGTAGCCATCTTGGATTTGGACCATTGAAGTTTGTTATCGCTATTTCTGAGAATGTACTGAAGGAATCTTTCTCAAATTTCATATTTAGATTCCCCTTGGTGCCTAGTTATGCATATTGCATTTTGAGACCAATCAGAAAACAACATGGCCGACAGGCAGCCATCTTGGATTTTGACAATTGAAGTTTGTTATCGCTATTTCTGAGAAGGTACTGAAGGGATCTTTCTCAAATTTCATATGTAGGATTCCCTTGGTGCCTAATTATGCATATTGCATTTTGAGACCTATCGGAAAACAACATGGCCGACAGGCAGCCATCTTGGATTTTGACAATTGAAGTTTGTTATCGCTATTTCTGAGAAAGTACTGAAGGAATCTTTCTCAAATTTCATATGTAGGTTCCCCTTGGTGCCTAGTTATGCATATTACATTTTGAGACCTATCAGAAAACAAGATGGCCGACAGGCAGCCATCTTGGATTTTGACAATCAAAGTTTGTTATCGCTATTTCTGAGAAAGTGCTGAATGGATCTTTCTCAAATTTCATATGTAGGTTCCCCTCGGTGCCTAGTTATGCACATTACATTTTGAGACCAATAGGAAAACAACATGGCCGACAGGCAGCCATCTTTGATTTTGACAATTGAAGTTTGTTATCACTATTTGTCAGAAATTGCTGAAAGGATCTTTCTGAAATTTCATTTGTAGGTTTCCCTCTGTGCCTAGTTATGCATATTGGATTTTGAGACAAGTCAGAAAACAACCTGGCTGACAGACAGCCATCTTGTATTTTAACAATTGAAGTTTGTTATCGCTATTTTACAGAAGGTACTGAAGGGATCTTTCTCAAATTTCATATGTACGTTCCCCTTGGTCCCTGGTGTTGCATTTTGGGACCAATCCGAAAACAACATGGCTGACAGACAGCCATTATCGCTAAATCTTAAATTTTATATATAGGTTCCCCTTGTTTGAAAAGTACTAGAGGGCTGTTTCTGAATTTACACAGATTAGTAAGACTTAGAGGAAGGGAAAAGTAGAGAAAAGATCGATCTGACATGGAACCTATAAAGATCATTCAATGGTGGGCGCCAAGATCCCTCTGGGATCTCTTGTTTCTGTCTTAAATCATTTCAGCTTCTGAATTAAATTAACCTTTAAACTAATGCACAGTAAAGTATTGATAAATCAATGCAAATAATTTATTATAACTTAGATTTATTATTATTATTTAATCTTTTTTTCTTTACAACACTAGTACATATTATTTGAGAAGAACAGCAAAAATTACTAAGTTCATTATTCTTCTAAACAACAAAAATGTGTAAAACTTGTTTGTGTTATTGTGCATATATCCTATTGTGAAATAACTTGGCATGATTAAGATAATAGTATTGTCTTGATGGCTGTTACATACTATATCATAGGTTGAGTTAAATAATTATTTTCTTCTTATCAATTATGGTCAATGGTGAAAACACATTTTTTTCATTTTAATTGTTAAGTCGGTTTAATGTTCAAATTCAGATTAATTTAATTAAAGCAACTATTAATAATGTATATATGTGTTAACTTTTCTGACAAAGTCTTCAAGTAACCTGATTATATTTGACAGAGAATCAAAATGAGTAATTTTGTTGTTAAGAATAGTGGGCTTAGCCATTTACAACTGTTTAGATTCTACTTAATAAGGTTTGATTTTTAACATTTTGGCAAATTTATCTTATCAATATCCAATTTAGTTTTAAAGATAAGCAGTACTTCCATATTTATGAAAATAAAAATTACTTCAGTGTTCTAATAATTTAAACACATGAACAATTGAAAGAAATACATTTGTATGAAAAGCATTCATAATGGACTTTGAAGAATGCTACTACATGTACAGTTCATCCAGTTTGGGCATTCGAACTACATTTTCATCTGACAGATGCTGCAGATTAAAAAAAAACCTCTGATTTTGAAATCGATGATATCAATACATATAGCTACATTCACATCTCACTAACATTAATTAACATGATATATATACCATACATATATATATGTATCGTGCAGTTACAGTTATGTATATGGTACATATACTATTGCGGAGAAAAACAAAATTCCACTTCAAATTGATTTGAACTGTACATGTGAATGAATGTGTTTTTGTTGTATAGATTATTTGTAGCTACACAGTATGGAGTGTAAACATATAACGTAGAGTGCTATATGAAAATCATGTTCACTTTAATGAGCGATTAAGAAACTGTCTCAAGTCTGAGCTGATATGAGCATCTAATTCTAAGTTTTGAATATAGTGCTTAGTTTAATGTGGCCGTTGTGATGGTATACCCTGCCCTGTCTACATCCGCATTCTACGCCTCCAGAGTCTGTTTATCAGACCCAGGTGTTTTTAACCCACCATCTGATGATGCTATTCAAATCGCCCTGCGTCCGTGGTCCGTCCGTCCCTCCATCCGTAAACAATTCTTGTTATCGCTATTTCTCAAAGTACTGAAGGAATCTTCTAAAATTTCATATATAGGTTTCTCTTGGTTTCTAGTTATGCATATTGCATTTTGAGACTTATCGGAAAACAATATGGCCGACAGGCAGCCATCTTAGGTTTTGACAATTGAAGTTTGTTATTGCTATTTCTCAGAAAGCACTGAATTGATCTTTCTCAAATTTCATATGTAGGTTCCTCTTGGTGCTTACATTAGTTATGTATATTGCATTTTGAGACCAATCGGAAAACAATATGGCCGACAGGCAGCCATCTTGGATTTAGACAATTGAAGTTTGTTATCGCTATTTCTCAGAAAGTGCTGAAGGGATCTTTCTCAAATTTTATATGTAGGTTCCCCTCGGTGCCTAGTTATGGATATTGCATTTTGAGACTAATCGGAAAACAACATGGTCAACAGGCAGCCATATTGTATTTTGACAATTGAAGTTTGTTATCGCTATTTTACAGAAGGTACTGAAGGGATAGAACAATCTGCCACAAAATATCATTCAAAACCTTGACATAACATCATTCAAACCAGGGCTCACACACACGATAAAATCCTAAAACAATCACACAAGTGTTTTTAACCTGAGCTCTGATCTAAAAGCTGGTAGCTAGATGGGGCGCTACATCAAATGTATAAATATCTTTTCAATGGCTAATGATAATGATAATTTGTGAAGCGCTCAAAAGTTTGAAAAGAAAGGCCTCATTAATTTTACAGGTAATCTAGGACCTTCATATTACATCTACAACTACGTATACATTAACCCATTGAAGATGTCAAATAAGATTACCCGAGTACCTATTCTGACAATTAGCTGCCAAGACGCACTTGCAATCAAAAGTAGATATGAATTTCTTTTCTTGCCAATATTTTGTCCTAGTCCTAATCAGGTATTGGTGATGTTCCATACAAAGTTGACCATGTCCCCACTAAACAAAAGCAGTTAAAATAATTTGTTTTCGTTTGTGTCTTCAGTACTTTCAGTACTTTGATTTGTTTTTGTTTTTTTTTTTAATTTGAAGCTTTTGTTAAATTTCTCACTTTTGAAAGTTAAAGATTGCAAATTTAATAAAGTTTTACTGTAAGAAAAACATAACCAATTATTTGATATCCATGTTCATGAATTACATGTATGTCTCAATTTGAAAACAAATAGCAACAGTATCCAGTTTGTATTTAAAATACTCTTTCTTACGTTTCACTTTGGTCATGCAGGCTGATTGCAGGCAAACCAGGATTTCAAAAGGTGTCTGAGGGAGTGCCAAGTCTCAAACTACGACAGGTATAGTATACGTCAAGTTCTCAGCTTTTACAAACATGTAGCTGTTTATCTCTGGACCAACTCTTACTACATTATCATAATTCTATATATGTTGTATTATGATAAGTTACAGAGAAATAATATGAGCGTAAGGAAATGAAGACTGGTAGGGATTGCCTGACTAGAATGGGTAGTCTTGTAAATATCAATCCCCATACATAGTTGCTAACTTTTTAAATTTTTACATGGGTGATTAATTGTGCTGGTTCAGAATTTGAAGTCTCAGTCTACAGATATAGACCCTGGTGACCTATTGAAGATGACTTTTGTCTATTGTCATTGTCAGTTAAATGTCATACATGCTTGTGAACAGTCACTGAACACAATAACTTGAATAAATATGAATGGATTTCATGCTTGTGAACAGTCACTGAACACAATAACTTGAATAAATATGAATGGATTTCATGAAATTTGGTTTGCAACTTCTATCAATAAGAATTAAGATCTTCAAAACTTTGACAATAGGACTGGTTTGATTGTAACTTACAGAGTTGTGGCCCTTTGTATTTTTATTGCTGTTGGACCTTTTGAGTAAATATAAACAGATTTTCATGAAAGTTGTTATGCAGGCTTATGTCAATATGATCTCAGACGTGTTCAACAATTGGACTGATTCATTTGTAACTTAGAGAGTAATGGTCCTTTGTAAATTTCAAATTAATGACCTTAGCCTAATTTCAAGGTCACAAGGGTCTTAGAGTATTAGTTATGGCCCTTTGTACTCTTTGCGTTACTTTGTCTGTGGCATACATCTTGCACATTCAGTCTTGTCTAATTTTTCACTTTTATATACTGTGTAGCCCTGGACGGTTGCATTTATTCTTCACTGAAGATGTGTAACATAATCCATATGGACAGAGTTATAGCTCTTTTGTATGTTTCAACTACCTTGTATTACTTTTTAAGTTTTAAATCAAACAATACCCTTGAAATATATTTCTTTGTCAAAGCAATATATGTAAACATGCATGAAAACGATGAGTTTAGATAGATATATGACCTTAGTATTATTATTACTGCAGAATCATACCAAGTATAGTTACCTTGGTAACTCTTCTTAAATGACAATTAGACTTTGCTAGATGTAGCCATTTACTATAATATTCTTTTTTAATTTTAGGATGGATCAGAGTTTGAAGAAGGTAGCAACCCATTTGTTAGCTCTGCTTCAAGGCCATTGGATCCTGCCTCCATTGAAGAACAGGAAGTCAGCCCATCAGATGCTCAAGGTCAAAGTTCAGTTCATGACGAAACCCAGTCAGTGCTTAGTCGACTACATTTGAGTGAGGAGCAAAGAAAAGCCAAGCAAAGATTTGAAATGAAACAGATGGATGAGGCTAGACAAGCTGCTTTGAAAGATAAACAGAGAAGGAAAAGGGTACGTATATAATATTGAATAATTTATAATACAGATAGTCATATTATGTATTATTGTATCAGATAGTAAAAATTGAATAAAGATCTCAATAATAACATGATGAAATTGTCCAGCAAATGTAAGTGCTTGGCAGATCCTGAAGTAACTGACTGCTATGTTAGTAAAATAAATTGATTTCTTGTAGACGAATATGAAAACAACACCAAAATAAATTCAACCCACACATAAAACACCTTAATCATCCTTTAAGAAATATTCAGACACTGAAGTGGGCCGTTTTGAGAACAAGATCTACTATATCTTTTTTGTTCTTACAAAAGTTAACTATAAAGGAGATTCTGAAGACAATGGTCCAATCAGCCAGAGGCCTAGTTACTTATTATAGACAGATATATGTACATGTATTTCTGCTTTTATTACCCATCAATTAATATAGACTTTATTTTTATCCATGAACAAATCTGAACTATTGTCCAGAAGTTCTGTGAAGATGTGTAACTTATTTAACAGTCTTGTCTCGCCTTTTTCTAAACAAAAATCAAAATGTTTTATGTTTTCAGGATCATGCAAGGGTCTTAAAAGAGATTGCTGATGACAGAGAGAAGCAGAAAATGTTTCATCAAGGAGGAGGTACATCAGAGACTGCAGCCACAGAGAAAAGTCCCAGTCCTGGTCAGGACAGTGTACCTGTGGAAAAGACTCCAGCCCCTACAACTTCCACATCATCTGGGGGCAAATGTCTACTGCAGGTAAGACTGACTAGAACTACTACCCATACAACTTCCACATCATCTGGGGGTAAATGCCTACTGCAAGTAGACTGACTAAACTACAGAGTTGAAAGGATTGTAATGTTACCCTGAATGTTTAATCTTAGAGATGATCAAGTTTTAGCTATGTGCCATCTTGCAATGCTTAAACACTACACATAATGTATTTTGTAAAAGTGATTATTATGGAAAAAATGATTATGTTTTAAACTTCTTGGAACTTCGCCTTAGTTTAGTGCAAATTAATTATATACGTACTTCATTGTAGTTCACACAAAAATGGAAACATTCTGCACCAGCAGTGAATTAATATCTAAATTTTTACCTTTATTTCAGATTCTTGGAAATTTAAGTAACAAATACTAATACTTAAACAAGTTTTTAACAATATTTTGTCTGTTGATTTAAGATCAGGATGACGGATGGTGGATCTGTACGTCAGTCCTTTCCTGCCTCGGCTGGACTGAAGGAAGTGTGGCAGTTTGTACAAACACACCAGAAGAAATCTCTCACTGGAATGTGTTTGATTCAGGTACCCAACACCGAACCTGATTTTTATATGAAATTCCCTGTAAACCTATATACCAGCTAGGTTAGATATGTGACCTAGTTACTCAGTGTATTAGATATATTTTTTCCTCGAGCAATATAAACTGTGCCCCTTATATTTAGTTACTTCTCCACTGCAGCAGAGACACAAGGTGTAGCGAGACTAGACTGGGTCAGTCAACTGTGACCAGGTAGCTCAATTGGTAGAGCATCCGGCTAGTGTTCGGAGGTCCTGGGTTCGAACCCCGGTCTGGCCGCTACATTTTCTCCTCTCCTGTTACGCAAGGATCCCGTTTCTATTTAATAATATCACATTTTGAGCTTCAAGATATTCCTTTAACAAAATAGCCTGCCTCATTTGATGTGTTGGTCAGATACTGGCACGGGGCAGTTTTGTTATCGTTCAAAAACACAAAAATAGTTGTCACCAATAAAAGGTATTAAAAATAGAAATCATTGAACAATATTAAAACATACAGAAATCATTGAACAGTATTAAAACATATAGAAATCATTGAACAGTATTAAAACATATAGAAATCATTGAACCGTATTAAAACATATAGAAATCATTGAACAGTATTAAAACATATAGAAATCATTGAACCGTATTAAAACATATAGAAATCATTGAACAGTATTAAAACATATAGAAATCATTGAACAGTATTAAAACATATAGAAAACATTGAACAGTATTAAAACATAAAGAAAACATTGAACAGTATTAAAACAAAGAAAACATTGAACAGTATTAAAACATAAAGAAAACATTGAACCATATTAAAGCATATAGAAATGATTGAACAGTATTAAAACATATAGAAATCATTGAACCGTATTAAAACATATAGAAATCATTGAACCGAATTAAAACATATAGAAATCATTGAACAGTATTAAAACATATAGAAATCATTGAACAGTATTTAAACATATAGAAATGATTGAACAGTATTAAGACATATAGAAATCATTGAACCGTATTAAAACCTATCGAAATGATTGAACAGTATTAAAACATATAGAAATCATTGAACAGTATTAAAACATATAGAAATCATTGAACAGTATTTAAACATATAGAAATCATTGAACAGTATTAAAACATATAATCATTGAACCGTATTAAACATATAGAAATCATTGAACAGTATTTAAACATATAGAAATCATTGAACAGTATTAAAACATATAGAAATCATTGAACAGTATTTAAACATATAGAAATGATTGAACAGTATTAAAACATATAGAAATCATTGAACAGTATTAAAACATATAGAAATCATTGAACAGTATTAAAACATATAGAAATCATTGAACCATATTAAAACATATAGAAATCATTGAACAGTATTAAAACATAAAGAAATCATTGAACAGTATTAAAACATATAGAAACCATTGAACAGTATTAAAACATATAGAAATCATTGAACCGTATTAAAACATATAGAAATCATTGAACAGTATTAAAACATATAGAAATCATTGAAACAGTATTAAAACATATAGAAATCATTGAACAGTATTAAAACATATAGAAATCATTGAACAGTATTAAAACATATAGAAATCATTGAACAGTATTAAAACATATAGAAATCATTGAACAGTATTAAAACATATAGAAATCATTGAACAGTATTAAAACATATAGAAATCATTGAACAGTATTAAAACATATAGAAATCATTGAACAGTATTAAAACATATAGAAATCATTGAACAGTATTAAAACATATAGAAATCATTGAACAGTATTAAAACATATAGGAATCATTGAACAGTATTAAAACATATAGGAATCATTGAACAGTATTAAAACATATAGAAATCATTGAACAGTATTAAAACATATAGAAATCATTGAACAGTATTAAAACATATAGAAAACATTGAACAGTATTAAAACATATAGAAAACATTGAACAGTATTAAAACATAAAGAAAACATTGAACAGTATTAAAACAAAGAAAACATTGAACAGTATTAAAACATAAAGAAAACATTGAACCATATTAAAGCATATAGAAATCATTGAACAGTATTAAAACATATAGAAATCATTGAACAGTATTAAAACATATAGAAATCATTGAACAGTATTAAAACATATAGAAATCATTGAACAGTATTAAAACATATAGAAATCATTGAACCGTATTAAAACATATAGAAATCATTGAACAGTATTAAAACATATAGAAATCATTGAACCGTATTAAAACATATAGAAATCATTGAACAGTATTAAACATATAGAAATCATTGAACAGTATTAAAACATATAGAAATCATTGAACAGTATTAAAACATATAGAAATCATTGAACAGTATTAAAACATATAGAAATCATTGAACAGTATTAAAACATATAGAAATCATTGAACAGTATTAAAACATATAGAAATCATTGAACAGTATTAAAACATATAGAAATCATTGAACAGTATTAAAACATATAGAAATCATTGAACAGTATTAAAACATATAGAAATCATTGAACAGTATTAAAACATATAGAAATCATTGAACAGTATTAAAACATATAGAAATCATTGAACAGTATTAAAACATATAGAAATCATTGAACAGTATTAAAACATATAGAAATCATTGAACAGTATTAAAACATATAGAAATCATTGAACAGTATTAAAACATATAGAAATCATTGAACAGTATTAAAACATATAGAAATCATTGAACAGTATTAAAACATATAGAAATCATTGAACAGTATTAAAACATATAGAAATCATTGAACAGTATTAAAACATATAGAAATCATTGAACAGTATTAAAACATATAGAAATCATTGAACAGTATTAAAACATATAGAATCATTGAACAGTATTAAAACATATAGAAATCATTGAACAGTATTAAAACATATAGAAATCATTGAACAGTATTAAAACATATAGAAATCATTGAACAGTATTAAAACATATAGAAATCATTGAACAGTATTAAAACATATAGAAATCATTGAACAGTATTAAAACATATAGAAATCATTGAACAGTATTAAAACATATAGAAATCATTGAACAGTATTAAAACATATAGAAATCATTGAACAGTATTAAACATATAGAAATCATTGAACAGTATTAAAACATATAGAAATCATTGAACAGTATTAAAACATATAGAAATCATTGAACAGTATTAAAACATATAGAAATCATTGAACAGTATTAAAACATATAGAAATCATTGAACAGTATTAAAACATATAGAAATCATTGAACAGTATTTAAACATATAGAAATCATTGAACAGTATTAAAACATATAGAAATCATTGAACCGTATTAAAACATATAGAAATCATTGAACAGTATTAAAACATATAGAAATCATTGAACAGTATTAAAACATATAGAAATCATTGAACCATATTAAAACATATAGAAATCATTGAACAGTATTAAAACATATAGAAATCATTGAACAGTATTAAAACATATAGAAATCATTGAACAGTATTTAAACATATAGAAATCATTGAACAGTATTAAACATATAGAAATCATTGAACAGTATTAAAACATATAGAAATCATTGAACAGTATTAAAACATATAGAAATCATTGAACAGTATTAAAACATATAGAAATCATTGAACAGTATTAAACATATAGAAATCATTGAACAGTATTAAAACATATAGAAATCACTTGAACAGTATTAAAACATATAGAAATCATTGAACAGTATTAAAACATATAGAATCATTGAACAGTATTAAAACATATAGAAATCATTGAACCGTATTAAAACATATAGAAATCATTGAACCGTATTAAAACATATAGAAATCATTGAACAGTATTAAAACATATAGAAAACATTGAACAGTATTAAAACATAAAGAAAACATTGAACAGTATTAAAACAAAGAAAACATTGAACAGTATTAAAACATATAGAAATCATTGAACAGTATTAAAACATATAGGAATCATTGAACCGTATTAAAACATATAGAAATCATTGAACAGTATTAAAACATATAGGAATCACTGAACAGTATTAAAACATATAGGAATCATTGAACAGTATTAAAACATATAGAAATCATTGAACAGTATTAAAACATATAGAAATCATTGAACAGTATTAAAACATATAGAAATCATTGAACAGTATTAAAACATATAGAAACTATTGAACAGCAGTCAACTTTGAGACAATTATTGACTCCTAACTCAGTGTAATTTTAATTGGCAATCGGCTAGCCAACCTGTTGTATTAAATCAGTATTCAATAATTGGTTGCAATGGTTTTGGTGTACAGAATGTCTAAGTATGATACCTATTTTCAGCCCTTTCCTCACCGAGAATTTGGGGAAGCAGACATGGATATGTCTCTACAGGATCTGGGCTTGACTCCCTCGGGGTCACTGGTTTTGAGGAAAACAGAGAAGAAAGATACAACAACCAAAGTAACAGGTCAGTTGTAAAATAAACTTAGGGTGGGGGTTTGATGGGTTGATGGGTGGGTAAGGGGGAGGTCTTAATGAGGAAGAAAGCTATAGAACTCTGAAAACCTTGTAGTCTGCCAGGAACCTGTTAACATATTTTTTTTTTGTTTTTATTTTAATTTTTCAGACTCATCAGAAATGGACACAGAGGAATCTGAAAGTGCAACTGGATCTAACAAATTCAGCAATTTGACCTATGGCACACCAGGGGCAAAGGGAGGTTCAACAGGACTAAGATCCCATGGGAGCCAGGCTCCACCTCCAATGTTACCCCCGACATTTGGTGTTGATGTTGGGGGAAGTGGAGGTGGCTTTGGAGGGCCACAAAACCTGCCTGCTGGAATGCCACAGATGCCACCTATTGTGGGCATGAACCCACTCGGCATGCCCGACATTGTGCCAGGGCCGTCACAATCCTGGGGTCAAGGTCATGTTCTGGGACAGGACGATGATCAGCCAGTTGTGCCAAATTTAGGTACAATACAAACTAATTAGTGTATTAAATGAAATCAGTCTGAAACATTTTATTATAAAGAAGTATTGAGTTAACATGCGAAGAATTTAAGTAAAATGTATATAAGTGATTTTATCCTTCAGATGTGGTGGCTGAGAGCTATTCAGTAAAATACTTGACCAAGGGGGGGGGGGGGGGGGGGGGGGGGGGGGGGGACTCCAAATGTGTCTAACAGAGGCCACCATTAATGTGCTTTAAATCAAAGAGTTTACAAGCCTTCACTCCAACACACTCCATGCATAAAATTGCTTTATTTCTGCAGTCCTCCCATGGGGTATACATTTTACTGAAATAGTCCTTTTACAGTAAAACATCTACCCCGTCCCAGGACTCCAGGTTTGGTTAAGCATAGGATTCATTTAATAAATTACATAGAAGTAATAGGAAGGTAATTCAACCATGTATAGAAGTGAGTTATTGTGGAGTCCTGGGGTCAGGTAGATATTTTACTGGAATAGCCCTCACTGTATGACATTGTCACTAGTGTTGATTGACCTCTAGTCTGTACACTGAAAGTTTTCCTCTCATGAGACCATGTCACTGATATATCCTGGATAACATTTGGCATTTCAGTTTTGCATATTTACCACCAAAATGATGGGAGCATGCAGCAACAGTATGTGTTGAACCAAATAAGTTTTGGTTAATTCTTTCCAGATTAATTTTAAACTTTATCAAGATTAAAATCTTAATAAAGTTATCTCCCCTATTTATATTATTTGTTTGATGTCATTATTTACTGTGTATTATTGGTTTAGAAGATGGTGCTGAACCAGAGGAAGATGCTGACAGTGATGAGGGACCAGATGTCGTCCAGGGACTTGGCCAGTTTGGTCATGGCTTTGGAGGAGGTGGAGGAGGTGCTGGTGGCCTGCCCTGGGGTACGTCATACTTGTCGCCTATTCATTGGCATTTGAACCTGAACAGTTGATAGAGCTCAGTTACTCATTGAATCTTAAGGGTTATAATATCTGACCCAATTAGGGACTCTAAGAATAAAGAAAATCTAAACATTCATGATATAACACTATTTGAATTAACCCCTTCTCATTTTGGTTCCTATTATCTATGGAAGAACCACAAAAGTAGAAAATAGTTGCATGATTATGAAAGGCAGGTATATAAGTTAGGCCTATTTAACCTTACCATCAAGTGCTCTGTACTGTGGAACAATAATTGACAGAAGAGACTACAAGTAGATGCAGCTGTATTCAAGCTTATACATAAATTACATACATATGATTGTGTTATGAAGGTAACGACCTGGGGATGGGCTTTGGAGGAGGTGCCCATATGCATGCTGATGAGGCTTTTCAGGGAGTAGGGCAGCGTCTAGTCCCCGAGGGACATCCTCATCAGGAAGAGAACCAGAACAAGTCGGCACGCGAAATGGCATGTAAGGATCACAGCCTCCTTTAATTAACAGTATGATAGGCATGTAAGGATCACAGCCTCCTTTAATTAACAGTATGAAATGGCATGTAAGGATCACAGCCTCCTTTAATTAACAGTATGAAATGGCATGTAAGGCTCACAGCCTCCTTTAATTAACAGTATGAAATGGCATGTAAGGATCACAGTCTCCTTTAATTAACAGTATGATAGGCATGTAAGGATCACAGCCTCCTTTAATTAACAGTATGATAGGCATGTAAGGATCACAGCCTCCTTTAATTAACAGTATAATCAGCATTTTATGATTACAATATTGTAGAACCAAGACTGACAATCTGAACTTATGTCAGATTTTAGATCCATAAACTTGGTTAAGCAAATTGCTCCGCAAAAGTGAAAATAATTTTTCTTGATGGTAATTGGTATTTCCTTGATCAAGGGTATAAGTTGTACAGCCTGTTTTGTTTAATTACAGCTCAGAAAGCAAGAGAGCGATATGCCCAACCAGTGGCAGCCCCTTCACCACCAGAAAACCAGGGGGAGGCAGCGTCTCCTGCCCTGTTCACTGTACAGCCACTTTTCTCTAACTGCTTGTGTCATGTGTCCAGACGGCTCAAGGATCCACGAAGCCATCTCCATTCCCTTGGGGGTCTGTCTGAGGATCTGGCTCAGAGACTTTTAGAGTACCTCATCAAAAACAAACTACTGTCGTCGAAGATACTCAACGCTTTCATCCCCTGGTAAAGTGTAGTTATTTAGTAGCTGTTTTGATAAGTCAGAGTTGTCGCCCCTTAATGATTCAGAAGGTCTGTTAAACTGTTGCCAGTAGTGATTAAATGTTCTAAAATGCAAAGTAATAACAGTTTGGACAGCTTTTCAAAATGTTACGAGTAAGCAGTTTTATCACAAAACTACAAACTTTAATGTAGATTAGCAGATATAGTGACTACAGTTTAAAGGATCTCCATTAGCTCTTTAATATGTTTATACAGTCAAACCTGTCTATAATGACTACTCAAGAGAGACATCAGAAATGGTCTTAATAAACAGGTCGAGACTTTCACACCAACAAGCTGATTTCGACCCACCAAAAGTCCCTTGATGTATAAAATAAAAAGATGATGTAGCTTATATGTATTACATATTCATGTAAAAAGTCTTATGTGTAATATGTGCAATACAGTGAAACTTGGCTTTACTGACAATGTGGGACCAAGTCAGTGTGTCGGGTACAGTGAAACCTGATTTTAACGACAATTATTTTTTCTGACAACCTGAATAATCTGACTTATATTGAAAACGACCGAATAAAAATGTCCTATTCTGACAACCTAGCAAGTTTGTTGTCACACAGGTCATCAGATTGTACAGCCATTATTCACACAAATTAGGTTTCATTTTATTGTTGCATTTTCGAATTTTCACCTGGAAATTTTGAGGCATTTCAAATTTTGATAATATTTTTCATTTACTTTTCAGTTACCTCCGAAAGGTAATCCTAGATTGTTACCCATACACCTCAAACGAACTACTGATGTCTGTCAGGTAATATAAAGGTTTTACTGGTGTTGAATCAGACTGATTTAGGTCTACCAATAGTATTCTTTGTATGGTTGTATGATCTGGTATCCTATTTGAGAGCTCATGAAAGGTTTTTAAGTTCATCATAAATGTATTTTATCAGCAAAAATACTTTAAAATAAAATTTTAATTTAAACATTTAAAAAACATTTGTT
Source organism: Pecten maximus (assembly GCF_902652985.1). Taxonomy (NCBI): domain Eukaryota; kingdom Metazoa; phylum Mollusca; class Bivalvia; order Pectinida; family Pectinidae; genus Pecten; species Pecten maximus. The sequence continues at coordinate 13,160,454 of NC_047029.1, read as the reverse complement.
TTCTCTTTCAATATGATAGCAAACCTTTTGTCCGAGGACAGAGAGTTAATTAAATTCTTGTAGTATACGGAACGGTTTTTTGACCAGTTCCAATGTTTAATAAATAAGAGTTTAATACTGGTTTTAGATGAACAAAAAATTTCCTGTTTCAAATAAATTTTACTATTAATATTATGCACACTGTTTAAAGCTATTTCTAGTATTTTATTGTGCTATTTCTGCTAATTGTTTACCACTCTGACTTCTTTAGGTTTCATACCCATCTAGCACACCTCAGTCTGCGATCATGTACCCTTATCACAGATGCTGGTCTCAAACCCCTCATAGGTAAGCCAGTTAACTTGCTAATTATAATCTCATTTAAAGATAGTGTAATGAAATAAAAATGATGCTGAAAATTCTGTAGAGGTATCATAAAATTCCATCAGTCTATCATATTTGTTGTGTTTCATTCAAGGACTTGTCCATGCAAACTTTTGAAGAGACTTCAATCTACATGAAACTTGGGTAGAAAATTACAATTAAAATCTATAATTTGATTTAAAAGTATTTAAAAATGAATAAGTATTATTATTGGTCTTTTTTATCCCAACAGTCTTAAAAAAATTGAAACACCTAGACTTGAGCAGTTGTAAGCAGATATCCAACAAATGTCTGGCTGTTGTTTCTGGTAAGTGGACTTAGGACAATATAACTTGTGCTTGAAGACAGTTTCCTGTTCTTTTTGGGCAAAGAACTTTTGAAAACATTTTCTCAACAAATTTTCTTTTCAATGTCTTCTTTTGTCGTAGAACTAAACTTTTCAGTGTGTTTAAATGGTATGCTAAATATGCTGTATTGTTACAGGTTGGTGTCAAGGATATGTAACACAACAGAGTTAGACTATAAGTGTTTGTAATATGTCACATTATGTTTTTATTTTAAGTTGGTGTTAAGGATATGTAACATATTTTTGTTCCAGAGTTTAAATGCCTGACAGCACTGTCACTAGAGGAGACGGGTGTCACAGACTCGGGTATGATCGAGTACCTTACATCCTGTCCGTCATGCCTTCAACATCTTAATCTCAACAAAACACAGGTCACAGAGAAACTACTTCCATATCTGAAAGGTAATTCTCTTCATCCTTACATCGATCATAGCCAACATTTAAAATACAGAAAAATCATTCAACACTACATTGTACATAATTATGTATTTAATAATTTTGTATTTCATATTTGCTAACCCTCCCACAAGATCAAATTATATACCCAGTTAGATTTCTTTAATCTTTGATCAAGGTCAAAGTTCACATGACCTCTTAATAACTTCTGTACAAATTTACTCATAAACCCCTGGAGATTTACTTTCAAAATTATTGATGAAGTGTATATGTGTGGAAAGTAGTATAGGGTACAACTATATCTTTGTGACCCAGCTCACTTTTTTTGTCAACATGACAATAAAATTAAGTTCATCATTTTTAAAATATACTTAAAATATATGCGAAATCAACTCATTGGAAATTGTGAAAATTTGGCAAGTATGAAATTTGTGTTGTCATATTTAGAACTGTAGAATATATACAGCAGATGTAGTTGTTATCAATTACCTTTTTTGCAGATTTGTAACTATTTCATCCAAATGACTTCCCCCTTAAATGTTTTTGACTTGCCATGACAGAGTCCAGGGGAGCTATTGCTATACCCCTGGTGTCGTCGTTTGAAGACAGCTAGGCTAAAGTTTTTATAAAGCATTATCATTAATAATGAGGTATTTCACATGAGTGTTCTTTATGACAAGACCTTTCCATTGGTACTACATTTGCAGACCTGATCACCTCGACAGTGACCTTTGACCTACTTTAAAAAAAAACTTCAACCTTGGCCAGAGTTTGTTCACCATACAAGATAAAGCTGGCAACAAGACCTTTTTTCTATTGGTATTACATTTGAGGACCTGCTTACCTTATGTGACCTTTAACCTACTTTTCAAGAACTAATTTTGAATTTCAACCCACTTGGAGAGCTATGTTGTCTGATGACAACTCTTGATATTGATATTTTGCAGATTTACCCGCCCTCAAGAGTTTGTATTTGGAACATACACAGGTAAAATTGTTACATGATTAAAAAGGTTTTAAGTGAAAGTAACAAATCAAACTTCATTTTCATGTTAGTAAGACTTGTGTTGAAAATAAGATTGATAATAAAATAGTCTTTAGAATTGTATATCATATAGCTATTCCATTTTTCTCCATATAGAATTGTTTTGAATTTTATTGAATCTAATTCAACATTGAACATTATGAGTCCACTACCGGTGAAACTGGGGGCTTACAGTTTTCTTCTCCATCAGTCTGGTACATATGCACATAAACACCAAAGATTGTCAGCACTCTAGCGGTTTCATTCCTTCAGGGATTTTGATCGAAATTCACGCAATGATAAAGGACCATAATATCTCGGACAAATTCAAGTTTCACGGTTTTTGGGTCAAGGTCAAGGTCAATAGCTGTTACTATATTTAGTGGGGGCAGGTTGGGGACATGTATTGGTTTAGCAATAGCCCAGTATGGTTGTTAGATCAACTTTATCATTTAAAGGTACTAACAACAGAGTATGATCATTAATTTAGTACAGTATCAATAAAAACTTGGTTAACACCATTAAAATGAACCTTTGGACTTGCACAACCTGAAAGTATGCGGTATACAATATTGTTGCAATAAGTATTTTGATTACATAGCCAAAAAGAACTGTAGGATTAACTGACAAAAAATGTCCATGTACTTCTGAAGTAAAATAGGTAATTCTGTTTTAATGCCCTAGACAGTGTAACTTTAACTGAACAGGTGTGAAAGGTATCTCCTAAAAACCTAGCTCTCTTTCCCACCTTTTCCATTAACCTGTCATATACATCACAGTTTACTTTATTTGAATTTTACTTCAGGTGTGAAAAACATTTAATGAATGTTGTGTTTCTGCAGGTAAGTGGGTTGTCAGGGGTACAGGATCTAAAGCAGTTAGAAACATTGGACGTGGCCCACACTTCCATAGTTACAGACTCCATGTTGTGTGTTTGTCACAGCAAGACACTCCAGTGTCTGGGTATCTCCCACACAGAAAACATTAACGGGGATCAGGCCCTACGCTATATCAAAGGTAACAAATTTATTGAAATTCTTACTCAAGTCTCAAAATAGACATATCGGATAAAAAATGGTGCTAGTCCAAAGTGGTTATTATTATTTTCCAGACAAACATAAAAGTATGCATGTAGTGAACAATTTACAAAATCTTTCTAACAATATGGCTCTGTTTGAATTAAATATTTAAACTTCTTTTAGTTGTCCCTGTTTGACAAATCTGGAATCCTCTCATTGGTAAAAAGTTTAATGGAATCGCCCTTTATCATCCAAATTTCCTGGTTTTTTTATGGCTGGAAAACTACTCTGGCAGAAAAGTACCAATATTAATATGGTCTTTTTATGCACAAAACAGTTTGGAATAGAAAATTCAGCAGTAAAGAAAATACCTCCACTACTGTTATGTTAAAATTATTCAAAGTACTGACATTGTTTGAATGAGTCATATTGAAGCAATTAAATTAAATGTACAAAATTTCTCATGATGAACACCAAGTTTTAACATATAATTTGGAAGAATGAATAATTAAACAGAAAGGCATAAGTTTCTGAATACAAATAAATTATTTTTGTATTTTTGTTTGCAGATTTAAGACTACATGCTCTAAACTTACCTAGCCGTGTAACTACAACAGATACAGGAATGTCGTTTATTACAAGTAAGATGTCTATTGCCTTAAACCTTATTATAGGTGAAAGTTTTCAGTATCAAAACTAAATTCTGTACAAACCGCTATTTCAGTGTTTTAAGAAACTGGTCACTTTCACACATGAACATGTGTTAAGATATCTTTTTAGCTCACCATCATCAAAGATGGTGAACTATTCAAATCGGCCTACTTCTGTGGTCCGTGTTCCATCTGTCATCTAGCTGTCTGTAAACAATCTATGTTTCACCATTACTTGAGAAGAACTGGAATGATATTTTCATATGTAGATAGTAGATTCCCTTGGTCCCAAGTTGTGTCCATTCAATTTTGAGTCTTATTGGGTAAACAAATTGGCCAATAGTCGGCCATCTTGAATTTTTATACCATTGAAGTTTTTATTGCTATTTCTTAAAAAAGTACTGGAGGGATATTTCATATGTAGGTTTCCCTTTGTTCCAAGTTGTGCCCATTAAATTTTGAGTCTGATTAGGAAAACAAATGGCCGACAGGTGGCCATCTTGGATTTTGGCAGTTGAAGTTTGTTATCACTATTTCTTGAGAAATACAAGAAGGATATTTCTCAATATCCACATGTACTATCATGTAGATTCCATTTGGTCCCTAGCTATCTTTAATGGTTTATTTCAATTTCTCAGAAACTTTCTTAGACTTCATATGAATTAAGGTTTTCCTTGTTATCAGATTATTAAGAGGAAGAGAGGGAAAAGTAGAGATTAGATAAGTCTTGAATAATAGAACCAATAGTGGTTGGTGCCAAGATCCTACTCAATCTGTTGTTTCTTCAATATTTTTCTAATTTGTAATATGGAATGTAATAGGAAATGAATAAAATGTCAGTACTGCAGTATCACTCTGAAAAGCAATAAATATCCCATTAAAAGATAATATATATGGCATGCAGTAATCTATTTCAAATGAAATTCAATACATTTGGAAATTTAAATGGACCATTCATTTGTATCCATTTCCTTTTCATTATAGATTTTCAGTTAACAACGTTAGACCTGACAAATTACATCAATATTGGTGATGATGGTATGTCACATGTGGGAAGGATTTCTAGGTAAGTAAACAAACTCGCTCCACAGACTGTTAGTAGTAACATTCCAGATTTATATACATGTACATTTTGTATTTATAACTATAATGTAGTTGGACCTTCGACAAAATAACCATTTTGTAAATTACATCACTTTGCTGAACAAATTAGTCAAAATGATACTTTTAATTTTAAGTATTTATTTCTACAATGATTATTTTAGAGTTTTCGATGCTGAAATTACTTAACTCATAAACTTATCGATACACTGATCAAGACAATCTAACCTGATTTCAGTCTGCGGAGGTTACTGCTTGCAAATACGAAAGTAACAGACCAAGGCATGATGTTTTTAGAAGGTAGGTTACCATGTTTTTGAGGTATTTTAGCTTTTACGAAATATACTGGGTAAAATATTTTTTGAAGTTTGGATTGATATTTCACATGGCTATTCCAGAAAAGAAAATATAAAGATACAAGATGTGAAATGGTAATAAGTTATAAATGAATTGATAAGAATTGCAGTTAATATAAACCTACATCAGAATTCTTTAAAATGTTATTATATAAGTTGAAATCTTCTATTGTCTCTTTGCACACTGAAAGCACTCTCAATGATTGTGCCAATTGCAGTTTTAAAAATGATGTCCTAAGTATATTTTGATGCATGTAAGTTTTAGGGCATTCGCAAAGTTTAACAGATCATCATAATAAACAGTGTGTCAAGGATATTTGTCATAATAGAAAATACATCATCTAAAATGAGCAGTCATAATTTCAGGAAATATTTTCAGCACATCAAGTACTGAAATAAGAAATCATGAAAATAGTTTGGCTTGCAGTGTACAATCTATTGGTAACATGTACATACAATGTATAACATATACGCCATATCTTATTTTTTGTATTTATTCATTTGACAGGACTTACAAACCTTGAAGTTTTATACCTTGACAAAACCAATGTATCGGACCAAGGAGCTGTTGTGATAAAAAGTAGGTATATCTGTATTCTTTAAATTTCATAATCATAATATGTAGTTGTATGTTACCGAGCAGCATTTTCATTTTGATTCAGAATTTTTGTCTCACCTACAACAAAAATGCATGGAAAGCGACTATGGTTTTAAATTTCCATGGGCCATGACATCAACATTTCACATTTAAAAACTTTTCATTTAGGTCTGTTGCTAAAAAGTATATAAAATAAATATTCATCGCCTCTTGTAGGTTTTGGAGGTCTGCGGGAGCTAAGTCTTTCATCCACATGGTGAGTATCTATGTAGGCTTTGGATAAGACAGATAAACTGTATGAAGTATAGAACACTTAAATCCCACATCTATTTTAATATGGAATTTATATAATAATAAAAAATTGAAGTACCAGTAGATGATTGTTAAATGAAACAGACTTTTTAGAATCATGAGTTTATAAAGAAACTTTTTGTTATTTTGACAGGCTATTTTTGTACTGTTGATTCTGCCTGAGTGATAGGTGTACTGTAGTTTTATTATTGCTTACAGTGTAACAAGCGAATTTCTTAAAGAAGGAACTCTGAACCGGTGTATCAACTTAACAAAAGTCAACCTCAGCCGTACAGGTGTGACAGAGAGAGGTAGGTTTAAATTCAGCTGACCAGGTAGGTCAAGGTCAGTCATACTGGTGTGACAGAGTTTAAACTGAGCTAACTTGGGGTGACAAAGGCAAAGTAAGCGGATCAGGTGTGACAAAGGTCAAAAAGTCAAAGCTAGCTTACCAGTTGTGACAGAGGTCAAAGGCAAGTAGGTCAAAGTAAGCCGATCAGGTATGACAGAGGTCAAAGGCAAGTAAGGTCAAAGTAAGCTGACCAGGTGTGACAGAGGTCAAAGGCAAGTAGGTCAATGCAAGTTCGGAGCAATTCCAGTTTGAGATAGTCTTGTGTACTGTGTATATCCAGCTGTTGGCTTAAGCATTTGTGAACAATCAGTACTCCAACCTAACTCCCAATATGTCACTTACCAAGTAACCTACAAGAATTTCCTCTTGTTGACTTGATCAATCAGTAGCTCAAAATGTTTTTGTGCGGAAATGATATGAATGCCTCGCATGAGCACCAATCAGTCCAAAAAGGGGAACATCTCTTCTAAAAATGGCCGGATCAAAGCACTAAGCACAGGTACACAGATCTCTGGTTTTGTTTAATTTGTGGATGTTTAACTTCAGTTGCATATCCAGGATTGTCTTGAAATCCAGTTTGAGCAGTGGTATGTTTCAAGCAATTATTTTTTTGTGCATTTTGATCAACCAATGATGAAATTATACGATCAATTACCGTTCAATATTTTACCATATAAGCAGTCTGCTGCAATTTATTTTTATGCATGCGAAGTGGCAATTAGATTCAAAAGAGAATTTGAACTTACTTGCCCAGTATACATTTCCAAACTTTGTTTATTGCAGGCGTACAATGTATCCAGATGCCCAGTCTGGTTCTCCTTAATCTTGATGGAACTCGTGTTCGGCCATCCATTGATGAAACTCTTCATGTTTCCTGTCCCACACTGAAGAAGGTCACTCTCTCCAACTTGCTGCCATACAACCCAAATGAAGACGAGGACTGAAATTCATATACCTTTTGGACATATATTGACACTGCCTACATGTGATAGTAATATTAACTCTCTGGAACATAAATTCCAATTTGGCGTATGTTTTTAGACTGGGATTAATAATGTTAATCTCCTTTCATAACTGGGGCTTGGTCCGTCCATAATAATTCTTGCTAATTGTTAGGTACTTTTCAAAAAGTATGTATCAGTTAAATTTTTGGAAATGCATGAATGCCCATTTTGGACGTAGTTGTGCAACAAATTTATTGTGGAAGGTCACACTTGCATAGAACCAGATTGAATAAAAGATGTTGTTCCAAGTATGAAGTTTGGTGGTCATTATCGATTTCCGATTTTAACTCTTGATATGATCGAGCAAGGGCCATTCCACTAAATAGGTATATATCCCGAGGGAGGAATCCAGAAAACATAAAAATCATAATTTATGCTTAGTGGGCGTTTGAAAATATAGCTAAATCGCTTCCAGGGCGGTCCCTGTTTGACAAACCTGATCTCCCGTTGGGTAGGTATTTTGCTGCAATGTAGTCCTTAATAATATTTTACTGCGATATTATGAAGCAATATAAAAGTTAAAGAGTGCAGACCAAACTTTTTTTTCTGTTACTGGCAAAACTATTTGTCATCATGAAGGAACGTACGTATAAAGAAAGAAGTGATTGCTCTAAAAGATCAACTTGTCTCGTGTAGTGTCATATATACATTTAATGTAATCGCACTCGGCTTCATCATGATCAAATCTTTTATCTTAACTTTTAAAACTGCAGTAAGATTTAATGATGGAAGTTTATCACAATCAGGCAGACCTGCATAAGCATGCATAACGTTAACAGACACAGAAGCTATATATTTATGAAACATGTAGAATACATTGTAGTTTATTCGTATTTATTTAATTTTTTTCTTAAACCACATCGGCCATTATGTTGAAAAAAAGTTGATTCAGCAACATTTTGATATATTTTCTTTGAAACCCAGTTTCTCGTGTAATAAGTTAATAACACCAATGTACCGGTAGGTTTCTCTTCACGAGTTATGTCCCTTACGGCGTGACATCATTTGACACACGAGTGTGTTCCATGCCAAAGATCTAGATCAATCCCCTATGTTAAAGAATTTTAGATTGATCTAGCTCAAGTCAAACTGCTTTAATGAAGTAGTCTGCAGAAATGTTAATGGTTCTGTGTGTGCGTCAATTAACTTTCTTTCCTAAAGACATTAGAATGTCGAGTGAACTACAAAGATGAAAAGACTGCTCTCACCATAAAATAGACTGTGGAGTCGTTCATAAGAGACCCTCGCAACATAGATTCAATTGAACTTCGGACTAAATCGTTGAGGCTGAAGATAGATGCTATTTCAACTTTCCCATTTTGTTTTCAAACTAGTCAAGGAATTAATTAAAATGCTTTTTCCGGATTTTGGGGGAAGTCACAAATCAATGGCGAGATATTATCAAGATAAATGTAGATCTTACATTGTAATTGTTATGGTGTGACTACGATATACAAATTATTCAGATTGTAGAGTTATAATTTATGAGAATTTCTTTTTCAAATAAATATTGAAGGAACTTGTGTTACAATTGTGTTTCAGAATGCAGCATGTTCTCAAACTCAAGCATATATTGGTACTGTTTAATGCACAATGAACTCCGATGTTGAAGAGGGCTTCCCTATTGAACCTCTTGGTCATGTTATCTGGACACTCAACTCCATAGGACTCCTGTCCCTTAAATTTCTCTGGTTCTTTAATGTGGATGGACATGTACTTTTATATCCATAGCTGACCTATATGTAAATTAAAGCTTCTCTCAATACCTAGAAGATAATTTACATGTCCAGATTTGATTAAAGCATTGACAGCATGGTCTTCACTTTAGTCTTGAAAGTAGGTTTTATTATCATCCATAGTTGCTTGCCTTAATGGCATTTAGATGCCTCTATTTTACAAAACTTCTTTACCTTCATTTCAACTGAACCCTTCAAATCTTTATACAAGCTTTATAATCTTAGGTAGGCGTTTCCTCAACAGCAATTTGATTAGACCCTCAGATTTCTTTGGCTCAATTTTAAAATCCTGGTAGTTAGTTTGGGGGTAATGAGAACTTAGTAGGCTCAGTAACCATAGAAAAATGGTACTCTCTAGTTCCAATCCGAGTTGGTCGCTAAATACAAATTTAAAAGAAAAACATGCAAGGTCTATTCCAGTAAAAATATTTCCAACGGAAGCACGCCAGCAATAAAGAAATTCTAACCATGGTGGCTGCAGGAGAAATGCTTTTTCTCATTATATGGTAGTACATATTAATTAAATAAGGTGTTTTCAATGGTAATCATTTGATAAACCAGGAGTCCTTCTGTTGGGTCAATATTTTTCTTGAATAGCCTAAATATCACACAACAATTAAATAAAGTTTCTAATTTTTAATGAATCTGAAATCTCAACAAGGAAATTCAAGAAAGTGTTGATTTTTATCCTGATGATTTAGATCCCAGACAGCCTTCGAGTTGTATTCCATCCTGTTCGTATCCTGTCTTTTCCTTCTCTGTACACTTCCACAGCAGTTGGTAACATACATAACAATGACATAATACTTACCAATACAAGACTGGAACCACTTAAGAATCTTTCTCAAAGTTTACAACTTGTCATTTCAATACACCGTATTGCTTTAAAAACATGCATCTTCAACAAAAGTTATTTCTAAACGAACATCTTTATGTAGTTCTTTAAAAAAAATGTATAAATATTAAAAGACTTCTCCAGTCAGCTCAGTTACAGAACCTTTTAAGATAGATTGAATTAAATAATATTTTTTGATTATTTATTTTCTTGCAGGAGATGAAATAATTTTTAGAGAACAAAAAAAATATCAATCTTACCCAGACCAAGAAACCATGCACTAATTTTCGGTCTTCCCTACACTTCACACTGTACTTCATTCTTCTTTCCCATTTTAAGATTATAGATGTCTTCAGACATGCTTCAAATTTCATCAACCCATCTTGTATTCGTTTTCCCAATCTTCAATTCTTTTCTATGCATAACGTAGGCCTATTCTCAATTTTGCACTCTAAATCCAGAACCTTTCTTCTATTTTCATTCTTTAAAAACTTCTGACTAAATTTATCCTTTAGACAGAACCTCTTCAATCTTCCAAAATGATTGCAAATAATATGACCACATTTCTTCGTTCTTCTCTCGGAATATTGGTACTACTTCAACCCATAACACCATGTGAAGAACATTGCTCATTCTAGATCTTCAATTTCTTACTTCAATCTTCAATTTTCTTTCTTCATCATCCTTTATAATGCAAAATAGAAGAAGTCAGTGCAACAAAACAAAATAACATTTAAATTGTTCTCCCTTTGCAAGATGATTTCATGAATAAAAAAAAAACTTATCTAGTTTTGCTCGGATTAAATCAAATGACCTTGTACACATTTTGGCCGATATCTTCTATGAATCTATATGAATTCTACTGATCTTAATAGAAAATTTTATAGTATAAACTGTTTTTTTTTTTTTTTTTACAAATATCTATGCATTTAAGCACTTTGTGTATGTATCTATATATTTATACTGAACCCTTACATGTTTAAAAGACCATCTCTTTAATGAAGCTGATCTCGACATGATAGTACAAGTCTGGTAATGTTTCAAACAAGCATAAATGCTGTAATATTTTCTTGATATTTTGAACCTACTTGCATGATTTCAAATATGCACCCTTAGTTTAAATTGTGACGTGTAACATTTTCGTATACAAAAATGTGATTAAAAAAACAGTAAAAATGTAATATTCAACATAAAAGAGCCAAGTGGAAACATACATCCTTAAATGACTTGGTGTCAAGTTTTCAACAGCTGAATGATCAATACAAACAATTTGTGTCAAATGCCCATAAAAAGGATTATATACATCTATCCAAGCATGGACACTTCCATCTTCACAGGGAATTGTAATTTTATACAAAATCTGATATTATTCACAACTCTGCCAAAGCACAACATCAGAAAATCTCGTTATAAATTTGACAAGTATAAATTTTCATATATTGCTCAAAACCCTACACATTTCCTTCATTCATTTCATACACGCAAGATCAATGTTGCAATTTAATTTTAAAATGGTGTTGTTTTAGAGTACAATTTTTTTTTATAACTAGTGACTGTTGTATACTAAACTATTGACAGATTCTAACAAAATTCCCCCAGCCAGCCTATATTTCATATAATGGACATTTTTACTGGCCATGGCAAAAAAAAATCTACCATATTCACATGCATGTGCTGTTAATGTAAATGTCTATCCATGACCAGCTTTGTTTCTCCCTATAGCACATGTCCAGAGAAACAATTTTCATAAAAATGGTACAATGATGCAGGAAATTGTGAACAACATGAAATGATTTGAGAAACTATTATGATGAGACCCAAATAAAGCAATGTCATGAGTTGTGTATCACACAATACCAAGCATGACCCTCTCTATATACACTATAGTGGAACTAACACACGGCTGTAAGTTTCTCTAGGGTGTTAACAACATAATATGTACACAGAATATTCCATTGTCTGCCCATGTTAACATTTCCACATGTAGGAGCCTGCATGGCCCTATGCTCAGTCTTGGTAATGAACAATTTTACATTGTCAGAATCTGCTACCTCCTGTTGAGAGTTTTATATAGCTCTCAATAATGACCACCTGTTAGAAAAATATAGAAAATAGCATGTTTCTAGTTTGGTTTCAAACAAATGATTTATGGATATTAAGAAACAAGTCGTAAGTGAAGGCTAGGGAAATTGTCATTTCCATTTACCTTTGATTCAACATCATTCAAATGTTATTATTCTAGAATTTTTCCGCATATGTATATCACTAAAGTGGGAATTAATTTCATTATGACAAGAATTCAAAGACACCACTAACTTTACTTTGCTACAAAAGAAATGTGTTTGCCTTTTTACTATTCATTCACGGGATGATAAGAACTTAGTGCCTGTTTGACATGTCTTGAAGAACCAAGAATCATCATTTTAAATCATTCTATGCTAGTTAATGAAAATAGTTACCCCTTTGTGAAGCAGAAAACCATCAATTTGAAATACAAGGAATCTGAGACTTCATATAACATGTCTACCTCTGATGTACTTATTACTGCTTCAATCGACTGAATTGTCAAACTTTTAGCAATTCTTCTGAGGTATAATCAGCAACAGTATGCAACACATAGTTCAATTTCTGTAGGTGATCTATATACCCATCAATTTCGTGGTGTTTTCATTTGAAGGAAGAATTAAGTCAAGACAACATTTCATTATAGCAAATGGAAAAAGCATTTTTTCCCACTAAAAATATTTTGTTGCTTGTGAATTTGTTATACTTACGTGGGGAAAACGATCGTGATCTTGATCTGGAATTGTATCGTCCTCGTCTGCCATGGTATGGTGATGAAGATCTCCGACTGCGTCCGCTGCTGCCACCTCCACCACCACCACCACCACCACCACCGCCGCCGCCGCCGCTGCTACCCCCACCACTGTAGCCACTACTGAAGACAGAAATACCAATTAAAAAATTTAAAATCTTTAGATCTATTCAGGCAGATTTTGGATTTTGCAACCCCCCTCCTGAAATGCAGGGTATGACCAACAGGTGGTTCTTGCTCTTGAATTTGAGGAATGAAATAAAATGTTTTTGGTTTTATATTCAACTTTATGAATCAAGTCAATCATCCCCAACTGTTAGGTCAGTAGTTAATTCTATATCAAAATGCATATAACTATTTATTATTGCAAATTTCTTCAAACAGCTTAAACAGACATTTACTAAAGAGCTTCGAAATAACAAACTTCGACTGCAAAATCAACAAATGGCTGCATGTTAGAATGGATTTTACAGTCAAAGTTTGTCATCACCTTTCTTGAAACAAACAATAAAGATGATATGAATGTAATACTAACGCTGTAGGTTTGCCTAGGTATATTCCCGGTGTGGGCGTGTGTGCTCTTTCAGTGATAGAGTAGTCTACTCGGATTCTTCGTCCATCAATTTCACTTCCTGTGCATCTGTCCTTTGCCTACAAAGTAAACATCAATTTATTTTCTTGGCGCTTTCAACAATATTTTTGAAAATTAAGATCAGGCTATAATGATGTGTAATCTCAACGATTGGAAAGTCCAAGTCTAGGCATGGACCTAATTACAAATGTTTTAAAAATTCTTATGATCCCTTTTCTCTTTGTCAATGTAAGACTTTCAAACTTCTTTGGGCTATCTAAGAATGTATTTGTGCCTATGGCCCATGCAATCTTAAAGTCAGAATTCAAATATTACCATCATATTTTAAAATGATAAAATCCATTCCAAGATTCAGCAAATGGAACAAAAGCACTGCTGTGATTAATATTGTTTACAACAACAAGAATAGTATTACAGAGTAAGATAATCTGAATATTGCTGCAACACAAGGATTGTAACAAAATGCATTCATTAAAATCCTATTTATATTCGTATTGGTGAAATATTTAAACCGAAGTATTAACTTTGTTACTGACCTCAATAGAATCTTCGATATTTCTGAAGTAAATAAAAGCAAACCCTCTTGATCGTCCACTCTGTAAAAAAAGTTATGTATAGTTTTAGTCAGATGAAAATTACTTGTTTTTATATACATGTACACATGCTGAACTGGTTTCTAAAGACAAGGTTGTTTACCAAAAAAGGTTCAATATTTGACAAGAATCAAGGTGTTGTCAAAAAACGTAGGATTTAGGTGTATGTCACTAGCATCGATCATATACAAACAGTGAGAGTTCTCCTGTAGGATTGAGAATGTTACATCTATTCATATATATATTACAAGTCCATTCAATAAGTATTTATGAAAACAAATTAGAAATGCCAAACATACCTGTCTATCATACACGACTTGCACTTCTTCAAGTGAGCCATAGCGGGAGAATACATCTCGAAGGTCTCGCTCCTGTGTGTACAGACTCAATCCAAAAATACCTAAGCACCGGGTAGGTTCTGGGTTATCCTGAAACCACAAATAATTGAAACTTGACTCTCCTAAAAATAGCTAATGATGCAGAAACTGGATCCGTCCCAAGGATGGCTGAATTCTCAATCCAAAACATAAGTCCACATAAGTTTTGTAAAGTTAAGACGAAAACTATAAAGTTGTCTGGACAAGATTCAGAACATCATCATAACTATAAGGGGTATAACTCGCATAAGAATTAGCAGATTACAAAAAAAATCAAGCCAATGTGTACAAATTAGTGAGGGATGACTACTTGCATTTCAAACTTGGGTGGAACTTTAAAAGTTGTCTGGACAAGATTCTTACAGACATGGAAAAACCTGTGTCAAGAATACATCCACCCCTATCTGTATTGTGTTGGTATAAACAAAGATATCATTTATATGGAGACCAAGATATTAAAACTAGAAGTGTAAAGCAACAACACAAACCCACACTGTAATTTCGTTAATCCAGACCGACACACACTGGTTATGCAAGACAATTAAGAGAACAATCCCTGCAGCATATGTTTACAACTTGAAGTTAAAAACAAACTTTTGCCAACACCTAAGTATTAATATCTGATAGACCTGCTTTGGTTCACTTTTTATCTATATGGTCTCCATCAATCTGTTCTTGTGCTGGAAGGCAGCACACAACTTCTCTTGAAATAATTCACGGTTTATACTTTTTTCACAAGCAAGCACTGATAAACTAAAAGCATCTTTATCAGGAAACCAGTGGTCTACTAGAACCCAGAACCTGATAGTTATCTTGGTATGGCCGAATATATAAGATTACCTATCCTATTATAACTTATTTCATAAGAAAAGTATTAATTTTCAATATATTACATATCATACCCGGTTTCCTTGGTGTCGTCGTCTATTTGACATTGGAGATGTGTCCTGAAATTATAATAGTTTATTAATAAAAGTCAACAGAAAACACAGCAAAATGTTTTGCACAACTTTTATCAATTTAATGGTCCGTTTGAACAAAATAAAAATTTACATGTTCACATAAAGAAAATATGCCCTGCTCTTTCTGACAACAAATGTTTATCATTTAATACAAACGTACTGAATCAACTATATATAATTCATTTTATTTTTATATCTTTTCTAATACATATTATTAATGTTTCAAACAAATTAGAAGTGATTATCTTACCCTTTTCCCTCTGTATCCTCTCCTAGGTGGCGTTCTGGATCGACTTCTGTATGAATTTCTGCGACCCCTATCATGGTCTCTGCAATTTACATAAATTAAAGTCCAACTTTGCTACACTGGTAACAATATGTTTAAATTAACCCCATCCAAAGTGTATATTATGAATTCTTGAAGAAATGTTTTGCTGATATGGAAAAGTATTCCAATATTACTATGGATAAAATTTTGATTTAAACATGGACATACTGTACTTTCCATCATTTTCATGCTTTTTATTACAACTGCTATCAACAATATATGTTCAGTCCAGTAGGACAACAAAACAACCCAGGGACAAACTCAAGGAAAGGAGAAAAAACTTCTTTTAAAGAATTCTTTTTACCTTCTGCTCCTACCAGGCCTGAAAACAAAACAAAAGAACGAGTTGTGAGAAACAATAAGATAAATTATATTGTTGTAAAGTGATTTTTTTTCTGAACTTCTTAAAAATTTTGTTTCCTGAAAAAATATAACAAAAAACACCAAAAATTGAGTTCTAAAAATTTGCTATCTGTTGTGCGATTTTTTTTATTGTTAGTTTTCTTGAGAACTCATATCTTATATTATACAGAATGAGTCTGCAATAATTTGTGCATAACAGACTGGATGGTGAACTTCACAAGCTCTTTTAGTCCTTACCGTCGTCTCCTGTCACCTCCATATGGACTTCTGGATCTGGAACGGGATCGGCTTCGACTGCGAGATCTATTTATCAAACAGACAAATATTCTAATGTTCATTGTGATGAATTTTTATCGTATCAAATGTTAAAAGTACTTGTGAAATTTATTTTAGTTAAACCTTAAAATTTTCAATTCAATATAACACATGCAAGCATGCACCTTTTCAACAATCATAATTATCCATATTCTACACATTTTCTTATTGGTAGACTTTTCATCACTCATTATGCAATAAAGTCAGACATTAAGTTTGTTACACCCACATCAGCAATTGAATCCAGTGTTTGTTTACCTGCTGTATGAACGTCTCCTTCGATGACGTGGTGATCTCGATCTGGATCGTGGTGACCGTGACCTGGAGTAGCCTGATCGCCTCTGGTTGTTGTAGTTGTATGGAGAGCCAGACTTGGACCTTGACAGTCGAGATGAGTGTACAGATAGTGAATGTGAGGGTTCAGAATTGTTATCATCTTCTCCTATTGATGTTCCTGAATGTTCACCAGTGTCCCTGGATTCTCTGGAAGCTGATCTTGATCTCTGAAACACATACTACATCTCTTGTTACGCAATCATCACTAGGCCTAATGACTATATTATATTGTCAGATTCCATATAAGCAAAGTCATTCTTCTGAAATATTCACATATACAAAAATTGAAGAATATTCCCACAGGGGTCGACATTAACTTTATAAGATAAATTCACTTGTCCGAATGAAATAATCACTTGTCCTACATGTGTTTCTACTTTCCATCTGTTATGTGTAAACAGCGAGATGATTTATTATAGTGTAGAGGTAAGCACTGCAAGCCATAATTTTGACTCATAATAATTACTAACAACAATAAAACAGCTAGAAAGCATTATTACAAGTTATTAAGTTTTACTAAACCATCCTTTTTTTACCTAAAAGCAGATGAATGAAGTACTTTAAAATAATTAACTTTCATGAAGAACTGTTCGACTAAACTATAAACAAACTTACTGCTGTAAAAACATTAAAACATGTCACCGTTTTCTAGGGCACGGTAGTCTGCTTCATCTGTAGCCTCCTTAATTATATCAAAACTGATTCATTTTTATTACGATTCCAGCAGACGGTATCTGTCATAGTATCAATGCTCTCACATGTACAGCATTCGCATGCGTTTCAAACATACTAGTGATACCGATTACATGTTTTCGAGAGCCCTCGGCCATCATTTCTATGTAGTTCCGAATGAAGCTTTAATAAGCATGCAACTCACTTCCGTTCGATGGTTAACACAATTTAAAGGAGTTTTTACTCATTTTACAGTGAGTATTGAATCAGTTTTGACTTCAGAATATAACATAAATAAAACACAATGACAGATTTGTTACTTGTCCCGTCGGACAAGTACTTTAATGATTTCACTTGTCCGACATCAATTTCGTCTGGTACCGGACAATCGGACAAGCGTTAATGTCGACCCCTGTCCCAGGATAAAAAAAATGACAAGTGGAGATACCTTGGGCTGTTACACAGTTCTGGCACTTCCAGTGTCTATCATGGTAAAATGGCAATTATTATTTATCACATTCCAGAACGTCAGATTCATGTGGTTAATTCCGATCAAAACTTCTTACAAGATGTTCGAATATTGTTTAAAAACATTCCCAGCAAGTTTCAGGTGTCACTTTTGTGCGAATGCATGTTTATAAAAAAATTAATCAATATATAAACGTTGTTTTTCATCAGTTTGATACATTACTGTCATTAGTCTATGATTAGACCTTGCTATATAGAGAATACATGGTCAGTGTCTTAAAATATAAGCTGTATTTTGGCGAGGGTATAAAGACAAAAGTGGCGTCTTTCTGTCCCGAGCCAAAAATACAGCTTATATTTTAAGACACTGACCATGCATTTTGAAGTGAAACGGTGTCAAAAATGACAGAAATATGTTCGCCTTTTAAACGTAGTTTCACTTTGAAGTAGGTCAGTCGAACTGAGGCACGTGCTAAGATTCCAAAATACAGCTGTTTTCCGTCACTGCCGTATACAGCAAAAATATATACGGTGGGTGTATTCCGACAATGCGGTGGCAGTTGCAGGATAAAAATTAACATGTGCCCAATCTGTCCGACACAACATCTACAACTCATGATCAACTGTCCAATGATATTGTTAAGGTAGGATATAGCTTGCTGTGAAACACTTAAACTAGAAACATATTGTTGTTAATGTTGAGCTGCCTGCCAATAGCTGTAAATCTTTCAGCAGAATGACATTACCGGCTACAGTAATTTCAACAAAAACGTTTGTGATTCGACTTTGTTACTTCGGAAAAGAAAATGACCTCAACAATTTTCAACAAAATATTTAGTTAAATACCACATTTTTTGTTTGGAGTTGGTTGCGTTATACTTACTTCTCCGTTTTCACTCATAGTCGATGTTTTGTATGGCTAAAATCAGTACAATTACCACAACAACGTGCAACTAACAAGCAGGAATGGCGGCAATGTACGCTGGAAGTGCATGCTGGGTAACCTGTAGTTCCAGGGGGCATAATCCACCTGTTCACAAAATGAGTGTAGGGAACACTACACCAATAATACAAGTGTAAAATATATCAGAAGGGATATTTTCCTCATAAATAGGAGAGAAAAACACATGGGCAAACGAAAAATAAGATATGGTTCTCACAATTAAGGTCAAATTGCACGTAAATATTTTTTTGGCGATTCTGGAAATATAATAGGATAATAGAGCATATTTTTGCAATAGTTATTTACTTTTCAAAGTGAAATACACTTTTTAAGAGTCCTGATTGTAAATGAAATCCTTAAGAATAGTATTCACTTTTTTTTAGTTTGATTATGCACAGGCGTTTGCTGTTCACTTAATAAGATCACATACATATAATCCAAAACACTCCGGATCCATATAAGATTTTAAAAACTGATTTTTATAGCATATGGAGTAATTTATATTGTTGAGGGCAAGATTACTGTAAGTAGAAACCTTTTATAATACTTTATAACTCTCTTTATTCACACAATGGTCTGCTACACAATGTAAATATATGAACAACATCTTGACATATATCATTATTATTCATGAGTGCTGCGAAGCTTCAAAAATATTTGGATAAAGCTCGGCCCTCCCCGGCCCATAGTGGTGAATCCCGCAGACAAGTGCTGTTTCTTTCTGACAGTAAAGGTCTTCGTCTACGGAATGTTGCTGAAGGACCAGTAGAGAAAGGGTTTGTGTGGAACTGTAGACCCGGTAGGAATACCAGGACCACCATCAACTACCTAACAGAAAACGCCGAGTCGCTGATACGCTTATACACCACCCTCACAATCTTAGTGTGGACGGGGACATGCGACCTTACCAAAAAATCTGACAAATTCATCAGTCTTAATGACGGTGCTGTGGGAGATGTCATAGAGCAATTCGGAAGGCTTGTATCCCTCGCTCGTCGCTACAAGGACTCTAAATTTTACTATAACAGTACTTGAGTGCCCGTATTACAGTATCCGAATTTGGAACGCTAACAAAGGACATCCAAATCCTGGTATTTTTGCTGAAGCTGACAAGATATTAAGAGAGAATGTCGAAGTCCTTAACCGAGGTATACATACAATAAACAAGGAAATGAACTCCTTCTCACCAAAGCTATCACTCGATATGGTGAAATCTAGGAAGAGCAACAAAGCATACACTACAGAAAAATATCATTTTCGCTTCTAACTGATGGTGTTCACCCAACAAACCTTCTGGCAAAATACTGGATGAGGAGAATAACAGAATATCTCTCAGCGGACTCATAACAGAGGAAATACTGTCCAAATCGATTAGTGTACATTATAAAACATTAACTATTTATGTCAGCACTGATAGTTGTGTGGGGATTGCTCCGCCACTATCAAGGCTACACAAGTACTACATTGTAAAATCAATACCCTGCGTCTAGAGTTAAAAGATGGACAAAGAAGGACAGTGATTAGTAGTCGATAGATGTTTGGGGATTGCCCTGCCACTGTCTAGACTTATACGTCGTTTAATATATATATAAATACGTTTATATACCAACTGAATCCATAACATGGAAGATCACCGTAAACGTTATAAACCGGAAGACTCTCTCCATATGTGTGGTAGATGCCAAAATTAGTTAGGAGCTGACACGCGTCATATTATGTGTGACAATTGTGGGCTATACTTCTGTCAAAAGTGCACTAAGATATCTGATGCAGCCTACCAATGTATAACCAAGGGAGAGCTAGAGAATATGACTTGGACGTGCCATGTCTGCATAAGGACCAAACCTACGCTGGACCATATAAATAACTCCCTCAAGAGCTTGTGCGAAAAAAATGAGGAAAGGCTGGACGATATTGAACGGAGACTACAACAAGTAGAAACATCTGCTAAGGACACTATCAAGAACAAAATGAAGCATACAAAGGAGGAGATTGTCCAAGACCTTAAAAGCAACATCTTTGACCTTGTAGATGAACGAACCAAGGAGCTACAAGACCGGAAATTGAAAGAACTAAATATCATACTATTCCACGTTCCGGAGAGCAGTACACCAGGCAGTAAAGAAATAAAGGCGAATGATACGAGTGCATTCTCTGACCTCTGTAAGGCCTTATGTGACAGCATCCCTGAAACTGCGGCAAGTTATAGGATTGGGAGATATAACAAAGTCTCCATTAGACCCCTAGTGTTCGTACTGAAGAACAAACAAGATCGTAAGCAGCTCTTGGAGAATGCTCGATACATTAAGGAGAAGGTGCCTGACCGACTCTAGAAAGTAATTTTGACAAAAGATCTTACAAAACTACAGAGAGAGGAGAGGAAGACTAAATATGTAGCCAAAACAAAGGAGAGACAGACTATCACTCGCCAAGAAAAACCAGAAGAACCTCCAATGCGACTAATAACCAAAGCCAGGAGAGCACCCCAACCTGTAGCCCGTAGGAGCGACCTGCTGTTTGGGGATCGCCCCGCCACAGGTCCCCCTGTCAAGCCATCAAATGCTACACCCGCAGGACAAGGCACTAAGGATAAATACCACAGCAAACAAATGACAACATATCCGACAAATTTTATAAGTCCTATTAAGAGCCAATCGCCCCGAATAATGACGGTCAAAGCAGACGTGTATAACAACACTACGCTTCACTCTTCCCATACACTGCTAGACCAGAGCAATGAAGATACCATGGCCTACGCCATCGACTCCGACGATGACCAATGTAACGGGACGCTCGTTGAAAATAATTCACCTTGATAGGACTCTAGTTTTACCATTTTTAATTCAACAGCCAAAAGTGATGAAGTTGGGAGTAATAACAAAATATCAGTTGCCTATACAAACTGTGATGTATTAACACCTACAAAGAAAGTTGAACTAGAAGAATTCATAGACAGAAACAACCCTGATGTCATATGTCTAACAGAAGTCCTACCAAAGATACCTTCCTACCAGTACGACGACCGAATATATCAACTGGACAATTACCATCTAATTAGGGCAAAAAATATGAGGAGAGGGACAATTATATTTACAAAAACTGAAATCAATGCTGAGTATGTCGAAATTGATCCTCTTGCGGACCAAGTAGCCTGCAAAATAAGTCTCAAAAACCGTGACCAACTACTAACATGTAATATCTATAGGAGCCCACACAATTCCGAGCCTGATAACAATAGGATAGTAGAGATGTTGGAGAAGATAGAACAATCCAACTTTTCACATGTTCTCATTGTCGGAGACTTAAATTACAAAGAAATTGACTGGAAAACAGGAACGACTAATGTTGGACATATACACCCTGCACATAAATTCCTATCGAAGATCAAAGACTGCTACTTCTCCCAACATGTACTACAACCAACACGCCACAGAGAAGGACAGAATAGCAATGTACTGGACCTCATCATAACCAATGAGGAGAGAATGATTGAAAATTTAATCTTTAACCCTAGTCTTGGACTCAGCGACCATGTTGTATTATCTTTCGACTTTATCGCCTACACAGAAACAATCCAAAATGATACAAACTCTCCTAGACGTAATTTCTTCAAAGGTGATTATATAGCTATCTCCAACAACCTAAAGAACATTGATATTGCCGAAATTGAGAACTCGCCCAATATTGCAGAAGCATGGGAGATCTTCGATAATTACCTTGCCCAAGAAATACGAGAAAATGTTCCGACATACAAAGACCATCAGAGAAAGTATAAAAAGCCATACATAAACAGGGGATCGAAAGAAAAGATAAGGAGGAAAAATCAGATGTGGACAAAATATCTCCACTGTAAGACAGCACATAATTATAATAACTTCAAGATAGCAAGAAAGCGGGCCACAGAATCTATCAGAAGATCAAAATACAACTATGAAAAGGACTTGGCTGAAAAGATCAAAACAAACCCGAAGTTATTCTGGAAGTATGTCCGTTCAAAAACAAAAACGGCCTCCACTATCGCCAACATCGAAAAGCCTACTGGAGACCTAACAACAACACCAGAGGAAATAGCTAATACAATGAACAATTATTTTGCCAGTGTATTTGTCACCAATGCCCCTATGAATGCCACTCCAACCCTTACTGAGAGGACATACAACAGACCATTAGAAGACATAACAATAACAGAAGAAAATGTTCTCAAGGCCATCTCAAAAGTAAATCCCAACAAATCACCGGGACCTGACAATATACATCCGATGCTGATGGTGAAGACTGCCCAAGAAACTAAACACTTCCTTACCCCCATCTTCAATAAGTCAATCCAAGAAGGGAAACTCCCGAATGATTGGAAAAAAGCAAATGTTTGCCCAATATTTAAAAAAGGCTCAAGGAAGGATCCTTCCAACTACAGACCTATAAGTCTAACTTCCGTTCCTTGTAAGATCCTCCAGCGAATAGTCAGGGACGAGATAGTCAAACACATGGATGAAAATAACCTCTTCTCCAAAGAACAGCACGGTTTTCGTATGGGCCGCTCATGTGCTACCCAACTCCTTGAATCCATTGAAGATTGGATCCCGGCTATGGATGAGGGATGTAATACCGACGTAATATATTTAGACTTCAGCAAAGCTTTTGACAAGGTATCCCACAGCCTCCTGTTATACAAGATTGAGAGATATGGTATCAAAGGAAATACCCTCAATTGGATTAGGGACTTCCTAACAGGAATGGAACAGAGAGTCATAATACACGGACACTGCTCAAATAGTCTACCAGTAACAAGTGGGGTCCCCCAGGGAAGTGTCCTTGGACCCATTCTCTTCCTCATTTATGTAAATGACATACCAGAAATTTTAACCTGCCTAGTAAAACTATTTGCAGATGATACCAAGCTCTACCTGAAAAACAACACCCAAGAAAAAAGACAGGAACTCCAAAACAACATAGACAAAATTGTGCATTGGACAGACAACTGGATGATGAAACTTAATTTTGATAAGTGTAAACATATGGAAATAGGCAACAATCCAAAAACATCAATATATAGAATTAAAAACACCAATGAGGAAGTCCATATCCAAAAAGTCCAATACGAAACAGACCTTGGAGTAAAAATAGACGATAAACTAAGCTTTTCAGGACATTCCAACTCATCAGCAGCAAAGGCTAACCAGATAATGGGAGTAATTTTCAGGACCTTTACTCACATGGACCCAGCAATATTTACCACACTATATAAAACATTGGTGAGACCCCACCTGGAGTATGCGACATCTGTTTGGTCTCCATTCCTCCAAAAGGATAAAAATACGCTAGAAAATGTTCAAAGAAGGGCTACAAAACGGGTACCGACCCTTAAGGATCTACCTTATGAGCGTCGTCTGAGGACATTAGGACTACCTACGCTGGAGTACAGGCGCAAACGTTCTGACCTGATTCAACTCTATACAATTATAAATAATATTGATCACATAGATTCAAGCAGAATGTTTTGTCAACGCAATTACACAGCTACCAGAGGTAATGTCAACAAACTGTTCAAAAAGCAGTTCCGCCTTAATACAAGCAAAAACACATTTTCAAACCGTGTTGTCAACCTTTGGAACGGACTACCAGATGATGTGGTGACCGCAAGATCTGTCAATAGCTTCAAGACCAAGCTAAATAGTCATTGGAAGAATAGCAATGATAAGTTCTCCTAAATGGAAACAGTAGTGTAATCCCAGTATCCCATTTATGGCTGTCTGTACTGGGCATCTTGGTTACCCTAAGAACATTCTATAGATCTAGTAGCCAAGTGCCGCCTATAGTACAAGCACAAGTACAGTGTTTTTAAACAAAATTGTTGTGTAAATAAACTAATTATTGATTCCTTGTCCAAGTTGTGTGGGGATTGCTCCGCCACTAGACAAATAATCAGAAATCGACTATCAAAATGACATTCACAAGTCAACAAACGCTAATGTGTAGGTATATCACTTACACTATGATACACCCTCTATGTATATATACATAATGTACCTATTAATAATGTCAAATTATTGATCTTTTAAATGTAAATAACATTTAGTAAACCGTGCGCGCGCAACCGGGACTCAAAGTCGGTGTAGGGGGGAAAAAGTTCCCAATCAACACCAACATGATATTTAGAAAAAACAATTGATGCCTCTATACAAGATGGAAAACTTACTTTCGAGGCCCTTCTACCAGCGAATTACCAGCGAATATTGGTTATTATCAATTCCTATTGGTAGAACGTCAGCCTTCTATAGTTTTTGATTTGTTAATTGCCATTTAGATATACACGTTTAACAAAATAACCCCAATGTGCGAAAATGATCAGCCAATCCCATTGGAATTAATTAACATATGAGGATTTATAGTTGGCAACTTGTGGACTGCAACAAAGAATTCTTTGAACCGGACGTCAGGATGTTGAAGTGTGAACGATGTCGCACTCACCGTTGCACGTCAAACTTTATGTGGTTCTACGTTGCATGCAAAGAAATCGCCCCAAAAAATGTCGTTACCAATATCAAAATTGAAGAAGGATGTCAAGATATTACGAAAGAATATGTGAACGGGATTCTAAAATTAGAAGAGACAATGGGAACTGAATGTAAGGAGGATAAAGTTAGTAAAATAATACAAGAGACGAGAGGCTCGAGACAAGAAACTTAAACACAAAATAATAACACGAGTCGAGAGGCTCGGGACGGGGAAACTTCAACACAAAATAATACATGAGACGAGAGGTTCGGGACAGGTTCGAAAACTTCAACATAAAATATAATTCAAGAGACGAGAGGCTCGGCACAAGAAAACTTCAACACAAAATAATACAAGAGACGAAAGGCTCGGGACGGGGAAACTTATACACAAAAGGATACAAGAGACGAGAGGCTCGGGACGGGGAAACTTATACACAATAATTTTAGAGACGAGAGGCTCGGGACGGGGAAACTTATACACAAAATGATACAAGAGACGATAGGCTCGGGACGGGGAAACCTTAATTATACACAAAACAATACAAGAGACGAGAGGCTCGGGACGGGGAAACTTATACACAAAATGATACAAGAGACGAGATGCTCGGGACGGGAAAACTTATACACAAAATAATACAAGAGACGAGAGGCTGGGGACGGAGAAATTTATATACAAAATAATACAAGAGACGAGAGTCTCGGGACGGGGAAACTTATATACAAAACAGTACAAGAGACGAGAGGCTCGGGACGGGGAAACTTAAACACAAAAGGATGCAAGAGACGAGAGGCTCGGGACGGGGAAACATATACACATAATAATTTTAGAGACGAGAGGCTCGGGACGGGGAAACTTATACACAAAATGATACAAGAGACGATAGGCTCGGGACGGGGAAACCTTAATTATACACAAAACAATACAAGAGACGAGAGGCTCGAAACGGGGAAACTTATACACAAAATGATACAAGAGACGAGATGCTCGGGACGGGAAAACTTATATACAAAACAGTACAAGAGACGAGAGACTCGGGACGGGGAAACTTAAACACAAAACGATACAAGAGACGAGAGGCTCGGGACAGGAAAACTTTAACACAAAATAATACATGAGACAAAAGGCTCGGGACAGGTTCGAAAACTTCAACATCAAATATAATTCAAGAGACGAGAGGCTCGGCACAGGAAAACTTATACACAGACGAGAGTCTCGGAACAGGGAAACTTATACACAAAATGATACAAGAGACGAGAGTCTCGGGACGGGGTAACTTATACACAAAATGATACAAGAGACGAGAGGCTCGGGACTGGGAAACCTTAATTATACACAAAACAATACAAGAGACGAGAGGCGCGGGACGGGGAAACTTATACACAAAACAATATAAGAGACGGGAGGCTGGGGACGGGGAAACTTATACACAAAAGGATACAAGAGTCGAGAGGCTCGGGACGGGGAAACTTATACACAAAATAATACAAGAGACGAGAGTCTCGGGACGGGGAAACTTATATACAAAACAGTACAAGAGACGAGAGGCTCGGGACGGGGAAACTTAAACACAAAACAATACAAGAGACGAGAGGCTCGAGGCGGGGAAACTTATATACAAAATAATACAAGAGACGAAAGTCTCTGGACGGGAAACTTATATACAAAATAATACAAGAGACGAGAGTCTCGGGACGGGGAAACTTATACACAAAATGATACAAGAGACAAGAGGCTCGGGACGGGGAAACCTTAATTATACACAAAACCATACAAGAGACGAGAGGCGCGGGACGGAGAAACTAATACACAAAAGGATACAAGAGACGAGAGGCTCGGGACGGGGAAACTGATACACAAAAGGATACAAGAGACGAGAGGCTCGGGACGGGGAAACTTAAACACAAAAAAATACAAGAGACGAGAGGCTCGGGACGGGGAAACTTATATACAAAATAATACAAGAGATGAGAGTCTCGGGACGGGGAAACTTATACACAAAATAATACAAGAGATGAGAGTCTCGGGGCGGGGAAACTTATATACAAAACAGTACAAGAGACGAGAGGCTCGGGACGGGGAAACTTATATACTAAATAATACAAGAGACGAAAGTCTCTGGACGGGAAACTTATATACAAAATAATACAAGAGACGAGAGTCTCTGGACGAGAATCTTATATACAAAATAATACAAGAGACGCGAGAGTCTCGGGGCAGGAAAACTTAAACACAAAATAATACAAGAGACGAAAGTTTCGGCACAGGAAGACTTAAACACAATGGAATGGTCAAGGATGTCAACAAGAAAACCCATGCCACATCAACCCCAATTACATTTAAGAAGACTTCATTCAAAAATGTAATGTCGGAAATAAATGACAGAAATTCAAGAGACCGTATAATCTCTTAATATACAGTATCCAAGAACATAGATGGTTGAGTGTCGGGATAGGTCACGCATGTATTTTCTTGTGGGACCTTGGACTTCCCGCGATTCCTATTGAAACATAGTTCATAATTAATTATTGGAAAATAGAAACTTTGTAAATGCAGTAAACAGACATTTTATTAATTAGTTAAATGAGGGAAATGAAGCAAACAAATATGCGCTATTACATCATTTTACAAACATGCATATCACTCATATACATGTATAAATTCATCAAAACTTCAACACAAAACACTTAAATCGTTTTAATTATAATAAAAAGGATGGATATAACCACCATTCTCTGCTGTATTTACTGCTATATTGTATATTCGGAGAAAGCTTTTATAAAATATAAAGGTTCTAATGAATATTGGCTGACATTATAACAGGACTGACTTCTGATTAGCAAAAAAAAAAAAAAAAAAAAAAAGATCGAGTCGGCAAAATTAGAGATCGTAATATTGCCTTGATACAAGGACAGCAACAAACTGGTTTTGACCCAAGAACATAAAGACATTTTTGAATTGTTCCTAATGTCTTAATTCTTAATGTATGACGTGTGCTGCATAATCAATTGAAGACGGTTATCCTTCAGAAACTCGTTCTCATTTTGAATATTGTACACCGAATTTGCGTAACAAAGTACGACATGGCTAATATGGCAACTTAGAAAAACTAACATATCTGAAACTAGAAGGATGTCATTGACTGTCGAACCCATCTATGATGAAAATTACGTAATTAACGCAAATGAAGTAGGAGTGGGAAAATGCACGGCCAGACCGCGGTTCGAACCTGGGACCTCCTAACACTAGCCTGATGCTCTACCAATTGAGCTGCCTGGTCGTCGATGATCGACCCAGTCCAGTTCCGCTACACTCTTCGAATTCCCTCCCTCTTGAAATCGACCCCAAAGACCTAACAACTATAACAACCCAGGGTCGGGTATCCCCTTGTCAAGTATTCACCTCACTATTTTCCACGGTTACAATATTATTATTTCGTGTCGATGGGCGCTGTGTATAACCAAATTAGGATAGCATTGATAACAATTACCACAGACTTACAACAACACAAGTAACAAAACCAAAGAAGAGATACTTCTTCCATCAGGTATCCAAGTAGAACTGGAGCCAGAAGGGCACCTAGATAGGCACTACTACTTAGAAAGCTTGCTATTTGATTACGGAAAGGAATGAGGTTCACATTTATCCAATTTATCAAATTTGGCCACATCAGACCGAACGGAAAACCGATTGCGCCTACTGATATCCATATACCAACATCGTCATACACATGGGCGCTGATAGTTAGTCCGATAAACCCCACAGTGGATGCAATCGTTGATATCACCAACAGCTGGTGAGAGGGAAAATACCTTACAAGAAATATTCCGCTAAAAGTCCCAGTAAGTCTAGCGAAAAAGGCAACAGAGGTAACAGTAGCTCCCAATGTCTTTGTCCAACCAAGATAATTGATACAAAATGTTGCGAGATATCCGGGGAATGTGAAATCGATCGCACTTTGTGTCAGACCGAAAACTCCAATGTTGAACAATTGTAAGCGTTTAACCAATATCGAGCGTTTCCCAATGAATTCTAATTTACCACTGTTTTGTTTCTGTTCGTTAACTGGTCCTGGTTGACAAAACAACACGAAGAAGAGCACAGCTGTCAACACACCTAATACTGCTGATATTGTATATGCTATATATAGCTTTGAATCGCTTTCGGTTTTCAATGTAGAGTTTTCAGTTGGTAGCACCATTTCATTCAGGCGGGACTGGATAGTGCTGTTGATATATGTATATATAGTAGGAGGAGAAAACGTTGAATTCCATGAAGTGTCGTGTGTGTTGACTCTGCCATGGTTGGTCTGTTTTAGTAGAAATGGAGCCGTCACCAAAGGGGCTACTACACTGGCGATAGCAGATGCAGTACTATTGACCATTATATATGAACGACCCCGAGGTGTTGGACCCCATATATCCACAACCTCAGAACCTACAGCTGCAAGAAAAAAGATACTGCATGTTATATGTCTTATAACAACCGTTTTGGCCTCTCGGGTGTAATAGTGCAATAATGTTATGGATTGGCTGACTCAATAACACCTTCATTATCAAACAAAATAGATCTTAACGACTTTGACTGTCTTCCTTAATGAACTACCAGGAAACCGCAACTGGACTAGAGCGAGATATAGTCAATCTTGAGTGGCCGTCGGTAGTTTTGACAATTGCCTTATGCATTCTGACACCTTTAATCAGACAAAATAAATATTACATAGCTTGACGTTTCATTGATCAGGAAGAAAAGTAATGTTTCATGGATTAATTGACAACATTAAAAAAATATTTTCCCTGGATATTGAATCTTTTATGAAGGTATAAACCGATTTATACAAATGGACTACTGATTTATCGGTTTGCATAACTTATATTTCACAGTATATTTTATTGTGGGTTCATCATTTTATAAAAATGAACTGAGATTGAAATATGATAATATTCAATTGTATTTGATGAAAGATAATGATAATACTAATTTACAGAAATAAATATGCTGCAATACCAGCAGCAAACACATCTTACCAACAGAAATAATCCCACCACAAACACCAAGAAACGCAAATGCTGCTACCATCAGTTCGTACTGGAAACACCAGGGAATGACTGCTACTGTAAGACTGTACAGTGACAAGGCAGATGCAAATAAAAGGTACTTGTTCATTTTTGGGTAAATGAAACCCGCCATAATGGAGCCGATTAATTGGCCTGTGTAGAGTGACGTCATAAAAGCAGATCCTTTTTCAAGATCAGCTCCGGAAATCATCATGATATCAGGGAAGGCTGGTCCGATCTGGCCTTTCGTCCAGCCCTACAGGAACGACAGAATATTATTAAAAGTGCAGGAAGCCCATTGCTAATCATAGTTATGAAGCTGACGGGTAGGACCTTTTACACTAAATTACGAATCTAAAGCTTACACATAACTTTGTTTTGAATGCTTTGGGAATCGACGTTTGTAGTCTGATATTTTCCCGGAACATTTTCTGGCCCCTATCAAAGTTAGATAGATAAGATGCAATAACAGAATTGATACAGGTCGCGAAATGAACTCCTGGTCTGAATAAAATATCGAAGACAGTGTAGTTAGTGAGAGTGATAAATTAAAAATTCGAGAATTTGGATGAAATTTGCAACGCAAACGTGCTATTGCATTACTCGATTGCAATATCCCCCTTCGGTTAGTTTTTCAAAGAGCTAGGGTGAACACAATTTTTTCCCATACTTCACAGGGTTATCCGGCGGTTGCTAGGGAAAAGATAAATCGATCTTACACAGGGTGGGTATAGACAGCCGGCACGCGCTATATGACGCTGCTCACAATAACACAACGTCATCATTTTACGTTGAGTAGCCAAGTCGTAAATGATGACGTCATAAAGTTTGACGCACATTCCAAGGAGCATTGAATATGGCGCGATGAAAAAAAATTCATAAAAACTTATGTTTGGTTGCAAGTATGTGAGAAAAATAATCAATCATGGGTCTGTTCCGCGAATAAGGATATCTCAAACCTCGTGTAAGAGGTTGGCTGGCCAGCACTCGGCAAGCCTCGTGCTGACTGGCCAAACTCTTACACTCGGGTTGAGATATCCCTGTCTACGGAACAGACCCATGATATATTCTATTAGTCATACACACCAAAACCATATAGGAACAAGAAGTGCACACGCTCCGTACGATCTGGCACTTTGTGGTTTGACTGTTTATTAATTCATCGGATATGTCTTTCAATTTGTGTTGACTGGAATTGTCATTGTCTTTGATATCGACATCCTGTATAGGGACAGCATCGTGATCAAAAGATTTGATACCACATTTAACTCCCACCTCCATTGTTCTTTCCTGTGATTAAATACAAAACATTTTGTGTTAACATATTAAGTATTCATCAATATTGTAAAATTTCAAAATAGTATACATAAAAGCGAATTATGACTCCCGGCGAGGGCTTGCTTACTTATACTTAGAATAAGCACAAAAAGGTCGAAGTTTAAAACAGTTAAATTGATTTTCAATTTCTTAATTTCCGTTTCTTGTTGACTTTGAAAATGTGGGTCATGTAAAGCGTATTGATGTTTCTGCCTTAGTACATAGTTTTTGAGTTGAACGAGACCAGTTATTGACTAGACTTACCTCTTTATATAAGGTGATGTTTACATGCTGCCGGTGTCATGACCAAGAGATTACACACACTAGTATTGCATGCTTGCAATGATTGCTTTATCTATACGATGATACGTAAAGCGACCTACTTAAGTGACATTATCTTTTTAAGTCCTATATACACAAGGTCATTTGGGGCCAAAATGGGAAAATCAAACATATGCCTTCTATCTGTACTGGGCCATAAGATATTTAATGTTAAGGTCTTCACATGGAGGTGTAATGGCTGCTTGGAGGGAGTGAAACATCTTGTGTGGTATTGCAAATTACAAAGCACACCTTCAACCTGGTTAGTGCACTGATCACCTATGTTACTAAACTGGTGACGGTTTTGATTGAACAGCAGTGCATTATATTTGAATTTATTTCATTTGATTTCGTTTGATTTCATTATTTTATCCAAAGTCACAGGATCTACGATATTCACGTGAAAAGTATTTGTCCAGTTTTCAGTGCAGCGATTCTCACGTTGACTACATTAATTAAAAAAATATATCTGTACATGAATTATATTTTCACTGTCATAATCGAAATATTTATGATTGTTATCCGCCAACTCATTATTGCACCGATGATAACAGACTATTTATTTTCAACAACGCATTTCACGTGTAATATTCAATGTAAAATAGATTTGCATATGTATTTTCCTTAAATATTATATAGTTAAAGCAATCAAAAGAGACGATGATTTTGTATGGAATTACATGTATCGTAGATCCTATAAGTTTTCATTCGAAGAGATTGTATTGACAAGCTGTTTTGGTCAAATGGATAGTATATCCGGCATATATATACCTTTATTCTGAATTGAAGACTTTAACACAAAGACAATATACTGTAAACATACATATTTTAGCGGTAATCTTATTTTAGTGGCGATGAAATTTTAGCACTTTTCGCGGTGGAAACCTTCCGCTAAATCATAATTGCACTATCTATACACTATTTCTATATGAAATAGTTTTGGCGCGCCAATTCATCAATGCGCTGATTGTTATGATTCGGAAATGCGCCAAAATTTGAGTACGCCAAATAAGGTATGTTTACAATATTGAATAGAAACTATGGGAAAAGGTAGTGTTCCAATGTTAAAATGTAAACATATACATTGTATTGGTACACTCACGATAAGTTTAAATTAAAAAAGTGGCTATTGATACTCAAATCTTATGATACAAACCAACAACTTTCAGACCGTTTAAAATTTTGTATATACTAACAGAGTTTAACGGTAAAAGGTCTATTGCCTGCGATGCTATGAGTCACTCCTCACGCTTCAATAAGTAGGATTGCGTTATATATGTATGGCCCATCCTAAGGCGGGCAACAATAATCTCGTCTCTGCGATTGTCTCTGTAGCAAAGCGACCATTCACCGATATTTCCTTTGATTGAGTGCAGTTTATTGTCTACATATTGATTCCATTTACTTTGCCACTGTGATAATAAAAGTTTAGTTAAAATGAATTTTAAAATCATGTGGTAGTATTGATAATGCCACTTTTGCGGCGCGATCTACCTTTTCATTGCCAGATATTCCAGGTTGTCCAGGAACCCAGCAAAATATGATATGGTAATTTAAGGCGAAAATATGCAGTACTTCATCTTTTTTCGAATAGATATATCTGTTACTAATTGCCCTCGTTACATTATTATTTTTAATATGTTCGTTGGAATTTTATACTGGCGGAATGTTTGAATGCAGTATACGCCGGTAAAACACAATTTCATATGTGGGTATGAAGGGTATGGACGTTGTACCCTCGCCTTGAAAAACTGTGGTAAAACCCTTGTTCAGTTTCATGGTTTATGGTTTTGTGACTTCTCGGGGAAACTATCCATATCATTCATTCCAACATATCAAAAAGTCTTATATAATAACAATGGGTAAAAAATGTAGGTTTGACCAAATAACTAGTTCACAACTGTTCACCTAAAGATTTCTGTCCTGTTCCGTATTTGTTGGATTGATTTGAACCTGTATTTAGAAACCCCACGATACCCAAGCAATGTCATCCAAATCACTTGCAAACGTCTGGAAGTATGAAATTTTATTCCATTAAGAGCGATGTGCAGTTATATTATATGTTAAGATTGGCAATGACAGTAAGTGTAACACACATTGCTTTGAACTCCAAGAGAATACAGATTTTGATACAAAATATGAATATAAAGATTTATAGATATGTTCTCAATGTCTCATTTCTTAGTGTGTGGCAGGTGACGGCGATGACGCAGAAGACGTTTATCCTTCAGAGACATTTGTTCTCATTTCCTTTACAGCATGTGTAACATGTGTAACAACTTAAGGCTGTAATATCTCTGAATTGAGGTAAAGGGATCGCATTGAATCTTACGTAATTTAAAACAAAAGAGCCACTTTTCTCGACAGTATTTTATTGCTTCTTAACGGAGGGCCCTGTGTAAAGTAACATGAGGAGAGCATTAATAACTAGTACCACAGACATTGAACAACACAGGTAACAGAACCAAAGTAGAGATACTTCTGCCATCATATATCCAATTAGTAAAGGAACCAGAAGGGCACCTAGATAGGCGCAGGAACTCAGAGAGCCTGATATTTGATTACGAAAAGGAATGAGGTTTATATTTATCCAATTTATCAAACTTGGCCACATAAGACCGAACGGAAAACCGATTGCGCCTACTGATATCCATATACCAACATCAGCATACGCATGCGCGCTGATAGTTAGTCCGATAAATCCCACAGTGGATGCAATCGTTGATATCACCAACAGCTGGTGAGAGGGGAAATACCTTACAAGGAATATTCCGCTAAAAGTCCCAGTAAGTCTAGCGAAAAAGGCAACAGAGGTAACAGTAGCTCCTAATGTCTTTGTCCAACCAAGATAATTGATACAGAATACTGCAAGATATCCGGCGAATGTGAAATCGATCGCACTTTGTGTCAGACCGAAAACTCCAATGTTGAACAATTGTAAGCGTTTAACCAATATCGAGCGTTTCCCAATGAATTCCAATTTACCACTGTTTTGTTTCTGTTCGTTAACTGGTCCTGGTTGACAAAACAACACGAAGAAGAGCACAGCTGTCAACAAACCTAATACTGCTGATATTGTATATGCTATATATAGCTTTGAATCGCTTTCGGTTTTCAATGTAGAGTTTCCAATTGATAGCTCCATATCATTCAGGCGTGATTGGATAGTTCTGTTAATGTATGAATATAAAGTAGGCGTAGACGAAGTTGAATTCCATGAAATGTTGTATGTGCAGGCACTGTTATAGTTGGGTTGCTTCTGTAGAAATGGAGCTGTCACCAAAGGCGCTACTACACTTGCGATGCCGGCTGCAACACTGTTGACCATGAGATATGAACGACCTCGAGGTGTTGGACCCCAAATATCCACAACCTCAGAACCTACAGCTGTAGGAAAGAGAAACTGCATGTTATATGTCATGTAGCAAACGTTATGAATAATCTTCAGTCTGGTATAATAATCCAATAGTAATATGAGCACAAAAAGGTGACAAAAGTGCTTAATCGGCTGGTTAAATAACATCCCGTCTAAATAAAGATACAAAATCTATCTTAACCACTTTGACTATTTCACTTCATGGATACCAGGAGAGCACTGTATTCATCACTTTTGACAGTTGCTTTGTGAATTCTGAATGGCTAATAGTGGCTTGATGTAGCCAAAATTTGACTGCTGCAATATTTACATATTAGATAACTTTAGCTGTTGACATAATCATTACATAGCTTGGGAATTTGAAACGAACATAATCATATTCTTCCATCGATCAGATAAATAAGGCATGATTCATATGCCATCAGTTGACAATCAATATTTTTTCCCTGTTTCATACGTTATCTGTCTATATTCAGAGGTATGCCCCTCAGATTTCTTTTATGAATTCACAAGCTAATCAGGTATAAACCAAACATTTACTTACCTACTACAATAATCCCACCGCAGACACCAAGAAATGCAAATGCTGCTACCATTAGTTCGTAGAGGAAACACCAGGGAATGGCTGCTACTGTAAGGCTGTACAATGCTAAAGTAAAAGCAAATAAAAGGAATTTGTTCATTTTAGCAAAAGCAAAACCAGAGAGGAGAGAGCCAATTAATTGACCTGCGTAGAGTGACGTCATGAAAACGGACCCTTTTTCAAGATTAGCTCCGGAAATCATCAGGATGTCAAGGAAGGCTGGTCCGATCTGTCCTTTTGTCCAGCCCTGCAAGGATGACAAATATTAACAGTAGTGCAGAGAGTCCATTACAAAGCATAGCCATGAAACTGATAGGAAAGGTAATTTAAGCTAAATCATGAATGGTCAAGAAATCAACGATTTTAGTCTAATATTTTCCAAAACTTCTTCTGGCCCATATCTTAGTACAATAGATATGATACGAGAACAAATTTAAACATGTCGCGAAACGAACTCATGGACTGAATTAACATATCAAAAAGTAGTTAGTAAGAGCGTTTAATTAAAGATTTATGAATTTTGATGAGAGGTTGAAAGTAAACGCGCTAATGAAATTGCAATATCCACTGGATTATTATTTTCAAAGAGTGTAAACACAATTTTCATACACACCAAAACCATATAGGCACAAGAAACACACACGCTTCGAATGATCTGCAAATGTGTGTTTTTACAGTTCGATGATTCATCGGATATGTCTTTCAATTTGTGTTCGCTGGAACTGTCATTGTCTTTGATATCGACATCCTGCTTAGGAACAGCGTCGTGATCATAAGATTGTATACCACATTTAACTCCCACCTCCATTGTTCTTTCCTGTTATTAAATACAAAACTGACATTTTGTGTTCAACATATTACGTATTCATCATTATTGTGAAATGTAAAATTCCCAGCTATGAAAATTGAAAAATATTACTATATTACTTATATTTTGCGAAACAAACAAATCATAATTTAGAATAAAGCTACCACGATTTTTAGTTTTTATCTTTTCACGGATACACTGACTCTATACAAATACAAGTCTCAAGAATATCTTAATGCAGGTCGTTTAATCTAACCTATTGAATAATCGGCAATGATATAAAGTAAGTGGCTATTGAGCTGAACGGGACTATTTATTGAATAGACTTACCTCTTTGTATCAGGTTCTACATCATAAAAGTTAGGCTGGCTGTGTCCTGTCCAAGAGGTTACAAATACCAGTGTGTTATCGATATGATCATGCATAACACGACCTACTTCTGTAGGTTAGTGTAATGTCCTGTTGACACAAAGGTCATTTCAGGACAAAACGGGAGAATTTAACCCTTGCCTTCTAGGTGCATTTTTCATGAGTACAGTTGATGTTTAGATTTCCTCAAGGAGATGCCATGGCTGTTTGGGAGGAGTCAAACATATAATTTGGTTTTGAATTACAAAGTACACCTTCAAACTGGATAGTTCACTTATCACATATGCTACTAAAACTATGACGTCACGGCTGGTTGGTTTGTGGGATTAAAAAGCAGTACGTAATATTTGAATTTGATTAAAGTAATTAGATCTCACTATTTCATCTTAAGTCATAGGATCTACGCTTTTCACGGGAAAAATATATGTCCGGTTTTCAGGGCAGCGATTCTCACGGTGACTACATTAGTTAAAAGAAAAACCCTAAGTTGTTTTGTTTTCACTGTCATAATCGTAATAAAGAAAATATCTACAACTGTTTCCCGCCAATTCATTATTGTACCAATATTAACTACCTACTGATTTTCAAAATTCAATATGTGCATTTCCTCAAGGTAGAAGAACGTTTCATAAGTGTTTTCCATAAACATTAGATGGTAATATATCAGTTAAATCAGACGATGTTTTTGTGTGAAAATATCGTAGATCCTTTGCGTTTCACACGTACTTAAGGATAAGTGTGATGTATATATAAAATCAGACAATTATTTATTGAAATAAAACTCTATTGAAAAATGTCATATGTTATTTCAGTGGTTTTTTGCTATAGAATATGGGTTTGACAAGCACGTGGATGGAAATAATTACAGTTGGCACCTAGCATCAGCAACTTGTGTTATAAGAATCGGAGGAGAGGAACTGTGTGTCTTCTACTGTAACCAGTTCCGTAAATACCTATTGAATGGTGTTAATTTCAGCAGTCGGCTAAATATTAAGAGTATTGCATTAAAATAACATTTTTTCAATTGTCACCACAATCATGTTTTCGTGACAAAATATAATCCCGACAGTACGATGGCTGATTTGTGCCATTTCGTTATTTCAATTTTTCGTCCCGAAAAGACGAAAATTAACAAAACTTAAATTTTGTTAGTTTTTGTCTTTCAGTGCGAAAATTTGAAAAGACGAGATAAATGAATCCGAAAAGACGAGAATTAAAGTCGCTAATTTGCGTGCATTTGTTTCGTCTTTTTGTGTATGGTCTTTTTGTCTTTTCGGAGTAAAAAGACGAAAGGACAAAAATTACGGTTGGTTAATTTTCGTCTTTTCGGGGTGAAAAGTCCAAAATACGAAATTTACGTTTTGGCAATTTTCGTCTTTTCTGGGTGCATGAACAGTCGAGAAGACGAAAATCTCAAATCAGATGCGGTATGACAGTGAGCAGCCACATCAAAAATTGTAGAGAAGAGACGCAAGTGAATTTCAACATGAATTTATTGATAAATAGATTACACAGTATAACCGAATAATGAATATAAAACTGCGGCATAGAGATTCCAGGGACCGCAAGTAAGTTCATAAGGAATATCAGGAAACAATCTTATTCTGAAGTATGTTGTTTGGTACTTCCCCGCTAGTATATTATTGTTTGGTATCTGTGGGTGCTGTGTATAATACCATTAGGATAGCATTGATAACAATTACCACAGACTTACAACAACACAAGTAACAAAACCAAAGAAGAGATACTTCTTCCATCAGGTATCCGAGTAGAACAGGAGAAAGAAAAGCACCTAAAAAGACACAGCAAGCCAGAACGCCTGAAATTTGATTACGAAAAGGAATGAGGTTTACATTTATCCAACTTATCAAATTTGGCCAAATAAGACCG
Source organism: Pecten maximus (assembly GCF_902652985.1). Classification (NCBI taxonomy): domain Eukaryota; kingdom Metazoa; phylum Mollusca; class Bivalvia; order Pectinida; family Pectinidae; genus Pecten; species Pecten maximus. Next base: position 13,121,403 of record NC_047029.1, on the reverse strand, counting down.
AACGGAATACCAATAACTCCCACTGATATCCATATACCAACATCAAAATATACATGCGCGCTAATAGTTAGACCGATCAATCCCACAGTGGATACAATAGTGGATGTTAGCAATATATAGTGAGAGGGAAAATACCTTACAAGGAATATTCCGCTAAAAGTCCCAGTAAGTCTAGCGAAAAAGGCAACAGAGGTAACAGTAGCTCCTAATGTCTTTGTCCAACCAAGATAATTGATACAGAATACTGCAAGATATCCGGCGAATGTTAAATCGATCGCACTTTGTGTTAACCCGAAAATGGCAATGTTGAACAATTGTAAGCGTTTAACCAATATCGATCGTTTCCCAATGAATTCCAATTTACCACTGTTTTGTTTCTGTTCGTTAACTGGTCCTGGTTGACAAAACAACACGAAGAAGAGCACAGCTGTCAACAAACCTAATACTGCTGATATTGTATATGCTATATATAGCTTTGAATCGTTTTCGGTTTTCAATGTAGAGTTTTCAGTTGGTAGCTCCATATCATTCAGGCGGGATTGGATAGTGCTGTTAATATATGTATATATAGTAGGAGAAAACGTTGAATTCCATGAAGTGTCGTGTGTGTTGACTCTGCCATGGTTGGTCTGTTTTAGTAGAAATGGAGCCGTCACCAAAGGGGCTACGACACTGGCGATACCGGCTGCAACAGTGCTGACCATGAGATATGAACGACCTCGAGGTGTTGGACCCCAAATATCCACAAGCTCAGGACCTACAGCTGTAGGAAAGAGATACTGCATGTTATATGTCATATAACAAACATTGTGAGTAATCTTCAGTCTCTCGAGTGTAATAGTTAAATAGTAATATGATTAAAAACCATATTATGCGTGTAGTAAATAGAGTAGTTGAATGTAGCCAAAATCTGAAGTCCTGCTTAAATATTTACATTGAAATAAATTAGTAGACGGTTCGAAATATTCTTATTGATACGTGTATCATCGATCAGGTAAAAGGCATCATTGGAAATTATTTCACCTATATATTTTAGAACAAAATGAAAGGGTATAAACCAATCATATACAAATCGACAACTTACCAACTGAAATAATCCCACAGCAGACACCAAGAAATACAAATGAAGCTACCATCAGTTCGTAGAGGAAACACCAGGGAATGACTGCTACTGAAAGGCTATAAAGTAGCAAAGTAGAAGCAAATAAAAGATATTTGTTAATTTTACCAAAAATAAAACCGGCCAGGACTGAGCCAATTAAATGACCTGCGTAGAGTGATGTCATAAAAGCAGATCCTTTTTCAAGATCAACTCCGGAAATCATCATGGTATCAGGAAAGGCGGGTCCGATCTGGCCTTTAAACCAACCCTACAGGAACAACAGAATATTGTAGCTGACAGAATATAAATGTTACACATATGCTTTGTGTAATTTAACATCGAATACATTTTCCTAACTTTTACATAGTTCAGCATTAATGGATTCAAGTAAACTTCTACATTAAGGAACTTTCGTTAAACTTTTCTATATAAAATTTGATGTTAAAGAGTTAAAGACTTTCATCTGTGAAGTGATTTTGAATCTTCTTGATTTTCTTTATTCAAGACCACAATTTAATTTCCATACACACCAAATTCATATGGGCGCACGTAGCGCACACACTCCTCAGTATCTGCAAATGTGTGCTTTTACTTGTCTTTACATCACTGGATGTGTCTTTTGATTTGTGTTCGCTTGAAATTTCATTGTCTTCGATATCAATTTCCTGTGTAGGGACAGCGTCATGATCAAAAGATTGGATACGACTTTTAACTCCCTCCTCCATGGTGCTCTCCTGTGATTTGATGCAAAACTGCTATTTTGTATTCTACATTCAACTATTCCTCATTATTGTGAAATTTAAAACTATTGACCTGATTACTTCTACTTTGCGACATAAACAAATAATAATTTTTGATAAAGTTAACGAATCTTAGTTTTTAATTCAGTTCATGGCTACACATGGATAAAATATCGATACGATTAACATAAACAAGTCATAATGAAAATACAGATAAAATGACTCAGGTTTTATTACCCTCTTTGTATCAGACTTATGAATGTTACAGGCTACTTTTGTAAATTGTCAGATCACATTGAAAAACCTCTCGATGGTCTTCAGTTCAAACTAATTTATCTGAGATATATTCCAAATGACGTTTACGTTAATGTTGTTTGAAATCCACACTGACTCTGAAATAAGTCAAGGTAATTTATTTCTTTAAATTCATTTAAAGAAGTATAGGTACACCAAATGCAACTATCAGCCATGTATGATGGCGCTTTATCTTAATGGGATGACAAAGTTGTTCTTATTTCTTATTCTCAAAAATGTCATCAGCAATATCCTTCAATGCCATTCGTTGTATTGTTTGAGTGAATATCAATTTCCTAATATGCCTCATGTATGATGGTTCCAATGCATACGTGGTTTAATTTGGAAAGATGCTGACCGTAAACATAAATAGCGGTAAAAAGACTATTTGTGAGCTTTTTAAAAGGCTCGTCTCCTTTGACCAGCAAAAAGTGCCATGGTGTCGCCTTGACGACTGGTGATTTTTCGGCGATGGGACGATAATGTAAAGTCAACTATCAAAAGATCAAGCCGCAATTTGGTCCAGTAAGCCTAATATTTCCTAAAAGGGGTTAAATGATTAAAATACTATGCTGCCGAAAACACATGAATTACGATTATACTGCATCCTAGACAAATTCCCTGCCTAACCAAAAAGGTCACATGTATTCGTTCGTATAGTGAAATGTAACTTTCCTGCGTTACGGAGTATAGCAGGAAATATATGTCTTGGAGTTTCGTAAATGAATATTAGCATGTATGAATATTCATGAGTAGTGGCAAGGTGTACGAGATTTGTGTGAAGGTAACACGTGATAAATGGGAATACAGGTGTGATAGAGTCATTCTAGCCAGAGACCCGCAAGACAGAACAACGTTAGAAAAATGGAACAGAGAGAAATAACATCGCTGGTGGAAAATACAGACAAGGACTCGCAGGGCGCCATGCTTAACAGACTAGGGGAGCTAATGACGGCAAAACAAACAAATTTCCAGCAGGAGATGTACGAGAGCTAAAAGGCTCTGAGTGAGGTTCAGGTGGCCAAAATTGGACTTATATCGACTGACACATACAAATTCAACAAAAAGGGCAACGAAGCACAATTCAAAGTGAACGCTAAAATTGGACAGAAGATAAAAGAGGCAGAGGTCGCCGTGAAAACGAGCAGGCATTGGAGAAGATAGAAGAAGGTATGGCTATATGAGAACGAAGACAGAAACCTATAAAATTGGCAGATAGCTCAGAGTTGGGATGGAGAACTGTGTCTGAGAATGACACTAACTCTATAGCAGATAATTCAGACGACGAGAAGAAGATGTGGAAAGCCGAAAGCAGAGCACACAGAAAGTTAAAATTGGCGAGGCGTAATACAACGTACAGGGAACAACCAACCAATTGAAAAACTATATTTTTGAAACAGCCCCTGTGTATAGAAAGTTGAGCTAAGGATAAAATGTCTGGCAGCCACTGATTGGCCAGTATGTTATGAAGTGAGAAAATAGATATGTAGCCTGATAGGTAACTCTCAATAAGAAATGTTGATATAAATTTCGTAAGTCCGATTGATTTTTTCCCCAAAAGTTCAGGTAATAATAATAAACAGGTAAACATTTAAGATTTTTGAGAACTTTTACTGCGAAATTCACCTATTTTCAAAATGGCTACCCTGGAGAAAATTTGAGCTGAATGACCCAACTTTTTTTTTGATTAGGTGTTATATCAGACCCTAAACTTTTGTTATAAACCATAATTGTCATATTGAATACAAGAATTTGAATGAAATACTCCAAAACGTTAACACTAAAGTCTATGGGAAAACAATTGGTTGGTTGGTCTCTACAGGGCTAAACGAACGCACTCATACATTCCAGAGGTTCAACAGACCATTTCAGTGGACAACGTGAAATATAAAACTGGTGAAATACATAGGTAGACTACAAAGCTTTAAGGTCAGGATTCCTCAAATCCTCAGTCGATCCTCATAAAATTCTGTACATGTTTTCTTTTTGAAAGTTTTAAATGTACCTAATGAAACTTGACATTTAGTACATATTTATGTATAACTAGGTGTATTATATGTACGGCCGCTATCGGCCATCGTCAAACTCCAACACAGTGTCAGAATTGCTACACACATATATATAAGCATGTTGATGAGGACAAAATCGAAAATAAATCAATTACAGATTAACCGTTTATCACTCAAACCTCAAAAACAATAGCGATCTGTCTTTTCCATACGTGGCAAGAAATTCATGACTCATTCGATAACATTCTGATATATTCATTGATCTCTCGATTACACACCACGTGAGAATTTAGTAGACTTACCTCTTTCTAACTGATTCCGTTTTATAGACGAAGCAGAAGACAAATGTCATATGTTCGTGTACATCTATGCGGTTATCTTAAACGTACCAGTATTTATCAACATGAGTTTTTATGAATATTACACCATCTTCATGACGATGTATAGGTGACCTATTTAGTATTATTGTCATGCGATCTATCTACAGTGTAAGGACAGCCTAAATAAGGAACACTATACTGAAAATTAAACCTATGAACATCTGATGTTGAATAATGTAATCGTGACAGCTAAATATAAGTACATGTAGGTGTATATTGAGTTGTTAAGGTGGATCATGTCATTTGTACTCCCAACATTACGCCAGCATAAATATTCAATATCATCAAATATGATCAAGGAATCTTAAATACCATATATACCGTATATACTTATAATATTTATGCCAACTAGTTGATGTCAATAAATGACTGGTGTTGATCAGTAATTGAGTTTTTGTATGAAAGTTTGAGAAAAGTCGACTAGCCGACGAATGGCAGTCAGTTGTGTGAAATATAAACCTGAAAAAATTAAGAGAGCTTATCTAAAATTAAAAAAAAAAGTGAAACAGTTACAATATCATCATTGTATTAGTGTTATATATGTCGTGCCGGCTTTATTATTATTATTAAAAACAATGTGAAAAGCTCAAATTAGACAGTTCATATGGTTTTACATGAAAATAAATAATACAATGATAATATTGTAACTGTTTCACAAAAAAATATCTTAGATAAGCTCTTTCTGGTCTACAATGTACACTGAGGTGTAAAGGTGCGATATTGTAAACAAATCGACAAGTTTTCTATATCAGCCGTGCGGAGGTCACACCGAACTCCCCCTTGATGGGAGGCACTAATCGGGCAAGGTGTTTCGAATGGCCTGGTATATGTCAAAACTGAATTCGCCGCAGTTACGTATCTTGATACTTATATGTGAAAAGTCAAAGTAGAATCGATTCATAATGCAATATGTGTGTTAACATAATATTGAGGTAAACTTGAACTGTATTATTGGTTTGTTATCCAAATAGTAGAAACTTCATGTTATTTCTTCAAAAAGTTTAATTACAGACGCGGCATTGAAGTATGTTTATCACAGATCTTGCTACTGTACATTTTTCAACATGTTTTATTATATTTTTTTTTTATATAATACTGATTTTATCTTGCACAATGTACCTGAAATAAAAAGGAAAATACATTTATTATAATATGTACTGACTATAGATAGAATTTTAATAGAATTGAACATGGTATCAAATAAAGAAATATATCACACATTGAAAAAGTTCCAAATATTGGGCCCCATCTCACGTTCAACAACGAACACACAGGTTGTCAAAGTACTATTCAAGCTAATAATACAACTAGTATCATTCAATCATTATCAAAGGACACTTTCAGGAGTATTATTCATAACATACTTATAGGTTCAACACTGGATACCGGATTACAATCATCGGCAATTGGATACGCAAGAATTATATGCTAAAGTTAAGCTAACCTGTCCGTATTCAGTCCAAGATCCTCCTTCAACTTTCGCCATCTATCAATCTCCTGTCTAATATAGATTACTGCTTGTACTCTTTTCTTGTCTGACTTATTCCTCTTACGCTTTCTGGCACTTTCCGTGAGGTAACTTTCATGTCCCCGTTAATTGCCTTTACGTGTTTACGTCCGCCATGTTGCTTCTTTCTCGGCTTAGGCGCATGCGCAGTATCAGGTTACGAGCGGTAATTTATGAATCAGATCGAGACCGCAATGTTTATATTCTTTATTTGTTAGATATCTATCATAAATGGTTGCAGTGACTTTTAATTTTTTTAATTAACATTAAGTGTGAGTGTTGTAACATACTCGTAGAAAATATAACGTTTTATATTCTTTTGCTCTTTAGCTATTCATCAAGAATAATCGGGAGAAGTCGTCTAGGAACACGCATTTCAAAGTACATTTGTATTCTGGGAGTAACACATTTTTGTAGAAAACTGTCCAATTGCGGATACCAGGATTTCCAGAAACTGTCATCTTTCCGTAGCCATACCTAAGGGGGACCAAATAATGAAGTCACAGAAGTCAACTTCTGAAATAGACATTTGCACCTGGATTTAGTAAAAGTATTTGTGTGGCCTCTTGAAACGTGATGTGCCTCATGTGCTATTACAACACAAATTCTTCTTCCAGTTAGTTCAAGTTCCTCCATAACTAAAGGAGAAATCCGGGAGAGCATACGACACTTGATTTCTAGTATCCCTAACAATTTCCCATATTCATCCTTTAGCAAGCCATCTGGACTCCAGCCTAATCCTGGAAACTTTGGATCGGTCCTTAGACAGATGTTCTCCTGGTCTTGGTATGTAGGAAGTGAATGCATCACTCTTATGTTCCTTACCTTAAGTCATAGCTTTAAACTCCTGTCTGTCCTGGCCCCAAACATTCCTGTTGAGAAGATTGAATAGCCCCCGCTTAGATTGGGTGGTAACTGCATCTTTAGCAGTAATTCTGCAAGACCTGGCACGGTGCCATTTTTCTGATTTCGCTTGTTCCTAATATTTGGTACCCGTGCCCTCAAACTTACTTTGTCAACTTCATAGTCCTCATAATTGATTTCCAGTAGATAACTGAACACACTGTTGTTGCCTGTGTTTGGAAGCCTGGCGATGAAACCATTGATAAATTTCATGTCATCCTCCTTAGTTCCGCTTACCCTAGGGTCATGTTTTATGATACGGTCTGGAGCTGATTTCTTGCCGTATTGGGTTTGATGGGTTTTTCTTTCTTTTCCTTCCAACATTCATCCACACAGCTGACTGGTGCAAGCTGGACTGTCAAATGCAATCTGCATGGTATAGTATTCTACTGCGAACAACAGGGCGGATACGTGATTACATCGGCCCTTACATTCCAAAATGGGATTATTGGGTTACGCACTATCACATGTACTAGCTGTTAATTTATCAAATCCGAAATATTCCAGACATTGTTCCCAAATCGGTAACTTCTTACCCCGCCACCTCTCGTACACGTAGCTCAACTTTCACTTTCACTTTTAACAGACAATCGAGGTTCAGTTTATCAATGCATGTTTTTCGATGCTTTAAGTCATAGTCACTTGTGATGCTATGACGACTAATTTAACTTCATAAACACCCTTAAAAAGCTGAATAACATATCAATTATCCAGATTGACATCAAGATCATCTATAGGATACGATACCTTTGTATAAGATCGGACATGTTGCCGGTTGTCGGAAGGCCTCTGCATTCCAACCATCGCTTCAGTTGAAGTGTAGAATATCTCCCAATATTTTGGGTATCTAATGATGCCCCAGGTACGCCGTCTGGTGTTAGTTTTACGCTAAAATAGGACCAGATGTTGCCATTTCACGAATCACTGATACGCAACACATAATTGACGTCATGGCCGATGAGGGCTATAAATAGATTTAGTATAAAGTCTGGAGAACTCTCAAAATATCCTTTAAAGACTACAAAATTTTATGAAAAAAAAATATCGGGAGTGTACAAACAAAAATTAAGAGTGCCGAAATGTTACTATGGGATAGACTATTTGGGACTGTCGAGAAAAAGGTCGACGACGGGAGGCGACTGAATTTGAGTATCGTTGAAGCAATGTATAATGTAAAATATTGTCGACGACGAGAGGCGACCAAATTGAGTATCGTTGCGCGCAATATATTATTGACGACGAGAGGCGACCAAATTGAGTATCGTTGCATGCAATGTATTGTCGACGACGGGAGACGGCCCAATTGAGTATCGAATAGCAGCCATGTAATGTAGGACATACGAGGAATGAGGATGTCCAAAAACAATAGTTCAGGAATTAAGACAATATTTACAAATTGAATAATTAATTAGATGAATTGTCAGATACCAGCATGGGGTCAAATGGAGAACAAAACCTTTAATGTTCGTTCAAACTACGAGGGTAGCGGGTTTGTAAGTTGGTAATCCAGTGGCTTTCACCCGACGCTTCGTTTCATCCCATGTAGGGCAATGATCAATAGAAACCACCTGCATGTCCTTCCAACAATGTCTAGGTGAATTGAAATGCCTTGTCACAAGGACATCAGGTTTGTTTTGATTGATGGAGCAACGGTGGTTGTTGATTCTGAAACAAATTAGTCGCGTTAACTGCCGTGGACCGATAGGGCCGATTTGAAACTGTATTTCAAATCGGCGGATCAGAGTTTTCGGCAGTCTAAAGGTTAAGTGAATACAATTTCAACCGCATTGGTTTCATTGCCATATCATCCACATGGGGAAACATGGGATTGGTCGAATTTCACATAATTTACACGTAGTTAGCAATGTACATGTTGATACCGGCATGTATAACAAGTGAGTTATCATTGAATCAAAGGACAACAAAATGATGTAAATTTGATGTAGGGGTATCACAGCTATTGGTTTTCAACCTTCCTCTTTTTATATGCACTGATGGAAGAAAGTTAAGTGAGAAAATGATTTTCGCTGCTACACAAATAACTGTTAATATATATTTCGGTGCATTTAGAAAACGGATTAAATTTTCCTTAGATTGAAAAACAGCAAAAGAACAATCTATGTGTAATACTTTGCCTAATCAACACACAAGCATCGCAACCCGTGTAGTGTATTAATATAATCTTCCGTGAACAGGGATATCTTAACTCGAGTATAAGAGTTTGGCTAGTTAGAACGAGGACTGCCGAGTGCTGACCAGCTAAGTTCTAACACAAGAGCTAATATATCCCTAAGATATCCATGTTACGTTACAGCCCCGTGTTTGATTATTTATCTTATAACCCAGCAGACGACCATTTCCTTTGTTAACACCGGTTAGAATGTCGGAAGGGGAACGTGTGTCGAATTCGTTATCAGACAGAATTATGGAGCTTGATTACCTTAGCTCAAGACAAAACAAACAATAAACAATTTAGAGTTAATCAACAAGTGCAGGAAAACAGATAAATTCCAATGATGATGTCACAGTGAGAGAGCACATCGAGTCTGATGCGTAAACTCGGCAATTTGTTGAAAAAATGAGAAACCAGAATACGGTAAGAAAAGCTGAAAAACACTCAAATATGAGGCCCTATTAGCTAAAGACTAAAAACGAGAACATTGGAGAACACTAAAGAGGAGTTTACATTTGATACTGTTAACTTAATTGTTACTTAAAAAAATAATGCTTATCGGCAGTATCGGTTGTTGCTGTTTTATCAAAAATTTGAATCAAACATTCAGTGTCTAAGTATATGATAAACAGAATAAAATATGGTAAAATCGATATCACATGTCATATCAGTCCTCGATCAACATCCTACCACAGGCTAAAGTCCTCGGTCTGATATTGGGTCTTCGGGCTGATGTGGCATTTTATATGGATTTTACCGTGTAATATTCTCTATTTATCATATTAGATACTACTATTTACGCAAGGCTTAAATAATGTCACATTATATCATACTTGTCACTGGTGTTTACATTGGAAACGCCTCATGCTATGAATATGTAATTTATTCAATATTGTCCGACATTTGCGATAAAAGGATGTAGTCATTTGTTAGAAAAGACAATTCTAGATAGATATGTGACAAAGTTGATCATCCTTCAATAATGACAAAAAAAAGGTTGTCGAAAGGACATGAAATCAAACAAATCTTCTTTAGAATAGGCTTCATTAGAGTTAAATTCCCATAGTTGTTATCCTCTCGCGTCTACCGTCTAATAATAATGTTACGAGCTAAACATTCAAGGTTCTATTGCATTTATGCAATATCCAGAAATCCCAAAATATATTAAAACTTAGTTGCTAACATTTGTTCTATATTAAACTGTACCTCCATCCATTACAAACGAATCCTTGGCGAAGGAAACAGCTGTGTAATGGAGTTTTATTTACCTACTTAATTTTTTTATGGAAAAAATACTATCATCTCTGTATTCTCATTTCAATGCTATTAAAAAATCTTCATTGTCTAAAACAAATGTTAACACAGACACGCAAAGGACCTGTTGCAGGATGGCCCACGAAGGAATTCTTTGTAAAACATTTTATTTTGATAAAAGATGTCAAAATACACATGGAATGGCCTATAATTTTTAATTTTTATTTTTGGTGCGATTACAGCGCCACCTTTTACTGATTTCGGTTGAAAATTTTACCAAGAGATTTCAAATGGCGCTAGTATCTTAATGAAAAAATATTTTCTGTTTTACCATAAACACACTCGACCAAAATGAACTATTTTTTAATATTGTATGCCCGACTTGTGAATTTATTTTGCGTAATTTACATAATACATGAAAATGGGTGGCAGACAGGGATACTTTTTTCGTCATTTTGATTTCAGTAATTCAGAAAAATATCAACAGATGTATCTAAAATCCCGAGTGCAGACAGTGAAAGTGTTTTAAAAACATCTTTGATATCCTTGTGAAACATTACAAAAATATCAAGATAGTAGGTCCCTGGCAAGTAAGAGAAATATCATGTTTATTTCCCCTACCCCCAAAAATCACAAAGAACGGGGAAAATATTCAATGGCCGCTAACATCTAAGTGAGAACATATTTTTTTTTACCAAAGATGGATTATAATAAACCTGAATGAACTAGCTTTGAGTATCATACGCCCGACTTGTGAATTTATTTTGCAGAATTCACAATATACATGAAAAAGATGGCAGACAGGGATACTTTTTTCGTCATTTTGATTTCAGTAATTCGGAAAAATATCAACAGATGTATCTAAAACCCCGAGTGCAGACAGTGAACGTGTTTTAAAAACATCTTTGATATCCTTGTGAAACATTACAAAAATATCAAGATAGTAGGTCCCTGGCAAGTAAGAGAAATATTATGTTTATCTCCCCTACCCCCCAAAATCAACAAAACCCGGACAAAAAATTCAAAAGCTACTAGTGCCTTAATGAGAGATTATTTGTTCCCAAAGAATGACTTTCTTCAGCAAAATGAACTAGTTTTGAAGAAAATATGACAAAATTATGAATTTCTATTGCATAATTTATGTTTTATTTGAAACTTTTCTTCGTTAAATCTGTGGAATGACTAAAAACGATTCAAGTACATGTATTAAAGTTTAATACATGTACTTGAATCGTTTTTAGTTTAATTTAAACCCCGAGTACAATTTTTCTACGTGTTTCAAACTTTTCTGTCGTGTCATTGTGACAAAATATGATAGCATGAACAAAGTAAATGACTTTCCAGTGAGATTTTTCACTAGTTATTTATTTATATGTATATTTAAGGAAGCGTCCAAAGTCAGAGCCCATGGTAGATGACTCAAATACATATGAGTCTAAGAAAAGCAACTACAATCCTGTTGAGGAAGAAAGTGTCTCAATCGGTCCTACGGTTGATGACCTCTTTTTCACTCCATCCTCTCACAGGAAATGTTGCCTGTGCCTTTCATATACTGAACAAACTGCCACAATTCCTGAAAAGGCTAGGTTCCAATTGATCTTGTTTCACAGGATATGGGTCTCTAAGTCTGCGATATCATGCGCAGACCACTTTATTGGGAAAGACTTGGATCCTAATTTTCCAATTACTGCTGCTGGAAAGGAAAAGTTGTCACTCTATCTTCCAGATAAACATGACGAGGTGATCAATGATCTTCTGAGATTATCGTACCAACTTGGTAGTGGAAAGACATCCTTTTCTTTCAATCTAAAAAATATGGATGACCAAGACTGTCTGGCTTGGACTCGGTGGAACATGGAGCAGCTGCAAGAGCTTCATAGCCGATGTGCACATCTAATATCTTCCCAGTGTTTGTCAACAGAAGATTAGATTATCTCCTCTTGTTTTGGGTCAAACTCAAAACGGACATATCCTTTACACAGTTGGCATCCCTATTCAACCTGCATATATCCTGAGTCAGTAGAATATTCCACAATGTTGCTCAATCTCTCGAGGCGACAGTTGTTCCATTGTATCTGGGATCTGAACATATTTCTAGAGAAAACGCCATCAACCATAACACTGCATTCACCAAGACTTTCTTTAGTGATAATGTCACAGTTGTTTTAGATGGAACGTACATCTATATTGGAAAGAGTGGCGATCACGAGTTTCAAAGAAAAAGTTACTGCGGGCAGGAAAAAAGAAACTATATCAAATTTATGGTGTAGTTTTCCCAGATGGATACGTCTTTGACACGGTTGGGCCATTTTTTGGGAGTGAAAATGACGCTACAACAACCAAGAAAATCCTTGACGGAATTGAAAGCCTGAATCCTCTCCTGCAGCCAGAGGACCGTATCATCGTAGATCATGGATTCAGGGATGTTCTTAAAGACATCTCTGAAGTGGGATATGGACATCACATGTCATCCTTTCTCCAGCCAGGAAAGAGCCAGCATGATTCTCTTGAAGCCAACACTGATAGATGCATCACAGAAACGAGATGGGTTGTTGAGAGCTAGCTATCACGCAAGATGTAAGAAATTTAAATTCTTTCAGACAGAACTCTCATCTAATCACTTCACTGACATCATTGCAACACTCGTAAAGGTTGTAACCGCTTCCCTGAACTTCCTCCGTGGTTCTATATATGAACCTTCTTCTGAACAGGTGCTGAAAGACAGGGCAATGGCTGAACAAATGAAAGGGTTATCAACTAAGGTTAATGAGCTTGCACAAAGTGTGAAGAATGAACCGGCGTTATCCAAACGTGCCCAATATTACTGGCAAAAGCTTGAGGCGACTGATGTTACCTTACCAAAACTCTCTGAGGATTACTTGAAAACATTGGCGTGTGGAACATACCAGCTGAAGTTGGCTAACGGTTATATAACCGAGCATCTCAGTGATGACGGAGACTATGAGGTCATGGCATACCAGCACTCCGATGACCTATCACGCTGTCAGCTAAGGTCACATCATAGATCACAAACCAAATATAACATCTGGATTTTATATCATGATGCACCAAATCCGATACAGGCATACTACTGCACATGTCCTTCTGGTCAGAGGACGGTAGGCATGTGTGCACAAACCGCAAGTGTCCTCTACTACCTCGGAGTGTATAAGCATTCTTCGACCAATCTAAGGAAATCCAGTTTTAAAGAATACATGCTCTAGACAGAATGTCATAACAGATCCATGAAAAATTAAAAAGCAACAAACATTTGTTTCTGCGGATCCAGTACATATATTTGACCATATTGTCGTTATTACTTAAGGTCTAGATTTGAATTACCAGTCGTAATTGTACTATGAGAACTGTTTATATATAATATATATGTATATATACACAAAGGTGTCTCTTTATTCCAAATCATTCGGCTACTTGGCTTTGGACGAGGAAAAGGGAATACATATCACTACTCAACTCGTCATCTTTGCTGCAGTTCAAATCATATGTTTTTCCTTCAAAAATCATAATTCTGAGCACCACCAACATGAAATTTAACCTGTACTAACGTTATCTTTTTTATCATACTGCTTTTTAGTAAAATGGGTATGGTGTTCATGGTGTTTGTAAAGAGAAGAGAGGTATAATGTGGTGTGCAATGTGTACATTGTTTACATTTGTACTTAAAAGTGCGGGGCCGCGGTGGCCGAGTGGTTAAAGTGTCCCGACACTAGCCCTCCACCTCTGGGTTGCGAGTTTGAAACCTACGTGGGGCAGTTGCCAGGCACTGACCGTATGCCGGTGGTTTTTCTCCGGGTACTCCAGCTTTCCTCCATCTCCAAAACCTGGCACGTCCTTAAATGACTCTGACTGTTAATAGGACGTTAAACAAAAACAAACCAAACAAAAACCTTAAAAGTGAACGGAGATATATATTACAGACACCTGATATCTGATGTTAAGAACGCGTACATAATAAAATAATTCATAAATCAACAAAACATCATTCCAGAGGCACTTTATATGCAATAAAAGTAGACATTTTCACTCGAAACTGTAACATGAGAAAAAATTCTGTATTGGCTCTCAGTACTTTGATATACTAAAAAAAATAGGGTTAATGTATCTTTGAATTGAAAAACGGCTCAATGGCCAGGGGTTTAGCTATACAAAATTTTGGCATTTGTTTATATGATTGGTAAAGATGTTTTTAAAAGTAAAAAGTTGTCTGCACTCAAATACGAACATTGTTGAATAAATGGATTTTAGTATAGGTCTAATTCGCAAAAAGAGCTGTCTTTATATTTTGAATTGTTCTCACATAAAAATGAAATACACTTTTTATATAGTTGTTACGTGTTTGTAAGTGCACAAGATCAGGCTTCAAAAAGAGAGTATAGTTGTCAACATTTTGTCTGAATTTATACATTTTCTTAGCTGTTATTGACGGGTCATGCTGCCATCTGGTATATGCTATTGACTGAAGCGCCACCTGTTGGCCAAATGAGAAAATGGTTTCCAAATGTCGAAAAGTTATGAGGAATTGATCATATTTGATGAATCAATCATTTTTAATGAAAAATCTCTGTGGGCCAAAATCACTATATAGCTGCAACAGGTCCTTTAAAACTTCTATATAGATATTTGACATAAGAAGGAGGCATTCAAGGAGATCCTATATCATGTAATTTTATTTATTCATTTATCTATTTATATTTATCTATTTATCTGCATATACTGTTTCGGTTACTAAATTAATACATTAAGTTATTTTTCACCTTTTTTTTTGCGTGTGCCACAATCATTTAACATTCTAATATACACGTCATATGTAAAGTATTACTTACCGAGCTGTCTGATCAAACTGTAACCCTGGTACGATCAGATCTCTAAGGCGATGAAAACTGAACTGACAAGTATGACGTAATTGGGCTTGCGATTCTATATATTGCCGAACGGGTGATCTGTCACTGTTCCGCAGTGTATACCACCGATCTATCAAACCTGATATCCTGGTGAGCTTACTGGATTTCGATGGAAAATCTTACATATCGAGATCATTCCAATTTTTAAAATGCTAATATTAGCAATACACACGGAGTATTATCGCTTTTATACTCAATTTTACAAAGTACATGTATATCTATATGAACATCATTCTGCTTATCTTCAAATTTCAACTCATTCGAACTTTTGACATGGATTATTACTATACTTAATTACTTAATTCCAGTGCATCTGATGAAACCTTTGGAGAAGCGTTTACTATGATAAATTAAA
Organism: Pecten maximus; assembly: GCF_902652985.1. NCBI lineage: Eukaryota > Metazoa > Mollusca > Bivalvia > Pectinida > Pectinidae > Pecten > Pecten maximus. The sequence goes on along the minus strand of NC_047029.1, from coordinate 13,105,764 downwards.
TGGTAAGCTTGTGTGTTTATAATTATAGCCATAAAGAACTGACATAGGAATGTTCTTACTTAACTAAAGATAGCAATACATCCTTCGATTCAGTATGGGAAAAAATATCTATTCTATCAGCTTTACGGGAATATGGGACTTAAAGTGGAAATATTATCATGAAACAAATGTTTCATCGATTTACAAGTAATGCTGACTTTAATGGTTTCAAGTCTAGAGGAAATCTTACCAGGTGGGTCTTTATCCACAAAATTGCATATATTCTGCATTAATGATTTGCTAAACGAAGTAGAATTTAGCAGGAAAGGGTAACATTTCTTTCCTCGCGTATACATATACCTAAAGCTGATGACATATGTATTATTAGCAATAAGGTAAATAGTGTACCGTATCTACTCTCTGTTTGTAAGAGATACAGTAGGAAGTTTCGGTTTACATTATCTTATACTAAATCTAAAAGTGTTATGTTTTTCAAATGGTAGTTGCTACTCCTGCTAAGCGCTCAGCATATTTTGAGTGGGACGACTGGTTCGCCCGTTGTCAGTATAATGTGACCGGGTGGGTGTGATGCTTGGTGTCTTCGGCAGTATGCTTCAGTGAGGTAGCACTATAAATCGGCAAAAGTTCCGGCCTATCACAAGGAGACTTAACAGGAACATACCGCAGCCTCCCAAAACACACATACGCACTCGCCACACGCATGCATGTCGCACGCACGGGAGGCCGTCCTTAAATGACCTTAGCTGTTAATAGGACGTTAAACAAAATAGACCAGACCAATTTTCGTTACGAAAGAGTAGTACCGGTATGCAGTTGTATAGTATTGTAGGTGTTTTGCATTATTATACCAGGCAGTTTTGTTCTAAGATAAGGCTTGAAATCTCAGCATATTTTGTGAAACCTGAAGCATTAGAGATGGTGTACCACTTTTCTCCGTTTAACAAACCGGTTTTAATGTTGTTTGACTTGCTTGGTTTCTCATCATGTTGATTATTAGAGAGCGGATTGCGTGAGAGAGTACAGTGCTTTGCCGATGGTTAGGTACATGTAATCGTATACTTTTGACAAGTTTGATTGATTAAACGCCAGCCCTATCGTCCCCTCGGATGTTGTATAGACGACCAAGAACGGATAAGTACACGTCACTGATTGGTTGGTTTTGTGTAGAAGTATGCATAGGTGTAAGGAAAATGTAAATCCTTGGTCGAATATGTACCATGGAAATGGGCTGTTTAACACGCGAACCTCTCATCAAGCATCTTTCCTCAGTCTGTCTCGTTTTAGCACAGGATTTGTTCCCGTTTCGCTTGATTATTAATACAATCTGTATAATTTTCTAAGTGAATTCTAACAGAATGATGTAATCGTTTAGTTAACGACCACGTAATAAAACATGAACAGTTAAATCTATGAGAAAGATTTGCACACCGATAGGGACTTATCTTGCTTCATATTAGACATAATAGTATCCAACCATCAATTATTTTTAACCTTGCTATACGGTTTCCACAATATAACTGATGCTTTAAAAAATTAAACTTATTGAAATGCGTTATAATGAATTACATGTCTAATTACTGTGAATCTATGCACAAAGATGCTAACAATATCTTATATATGCTATATTATTACTAAAATCCTTCAACACAGTGGTTTCATTTAATTCAGAAGATTAAATAGATAATTTAATTTTGAATACTGAGAGTTATATGCGACTTCCAATTTACACTTTGCTTAATTAACACTTTAGCTTCATTAACACATGAAATACATATATTTATACCCCGCAACGAAGTAAGGGGGGGGGGGGGGGGGGGGGGGGGTATACTGGAATCAGGTTGTCCGTCCATCCGTCCGTCCGTCCGTCTGTTTGTAGACGCATTTTGTCCGGACAACTCCTCCTAAACCGATGGGCCAATTCCAATGAAACTTCACACAAATATTAATGATCATGTATAGATGTGCATGCCACTTTTATTTTTCTCAAAATTATGGTTGCTATGGCAACTGGTCACTATAAACAGGTTTTCTGATAAGAACTATAATTTTAAGTTTGTCCGGACAACTCCTCCTAAACTAAGTGGCCAATTTCAATGACACTTCACACAAATATAGAGGACCATGTGTAGATGTGCATGCCACTTTCTTTTTTTTCAAAATTATGGTTGCTATGGCAACTGGTCACTATAAACAGGTTTTCTGATAAGAACCATAACTTAAAGTTTGTCTGGACAACTCCTCCTAAACCGATGGGCCGATTTCAATGAAACTTCACACAAGTATAGAGGACCATGTATAGATGTGCATGTCACTTTATTTTTCTCAGAATTATGGTTGCATAAGTTTGTCCGGACAACTCCTTCTAAACCGATGGGCCGATTTCAATGAAACTTCACACAAGTATAGAGGACCATATGTAGATGTGCATGCCACTTTCTTTTTTTCAAAATTATGGTTGCTATGGCAACTGGTCACTATAAACAGGTTTTCTGATAAGAACCATAACTTAAAGTTTGTCTGGACAACTCCTCCTAAACCGATGGGCCGATTTCAATGAAACTTCACACAAGTATAGAGGACCATGTATAGATGTGCATGTCACTTTATTTTTCTCAGAATTATGGTTGCATAAGTTTGTCCGGACAACTCCTTCTAAACCGATGGGCCGATTTCAATGAAACTTCACACAAGTATAGAGGACCATGTATAGATGTGCATGTCACTTTATTTTTCTCAAAATTATGGTTGCTATGGCAACTGGTCACTATAAACAAGTTTTCCGATAAGAACCATAACTTTATGCTTGTCCGGACAACTCCTCCTTAATCGAAGAGCCGATTTCAATGAAACTTCACACAAATATAGAGGACCATGGGTAGATGTGCATGCCACTTTCTTTTTCTCAAAATTATGGTTGTTATGGCAACTGGTCACTATATTACTGGGTTATCTTAGTTAGCCTCTAATTAACAGTTCCAATTCACCATTGACTCGTGCAGATTGCGGGGGTATTAGTCAGCCATCCTGGCTACAGTTCTAGTTTTGTATTCATAGTAGTAGACAAATATTTTCTACTTTTTTCTCTGTTATATTGTATTGTATTATATTGTAATGTAGTGTACAATTGAGCTTCACGCTGAAGGCAGTTCACTTTTTGTCTTGATATTGTTTGTATTGTATGAGTTAATCTTATGGTGTATATTACTACAGCTAAAGTGATTGCATGGTTGCTCTGCTTGTTTGTGTTAATTAAAATATTGTGTGATTGTATCACATAGCGGTCAAAAACTCTGAGCTTTTGAAAACGCTTGTTTCCCTTGTCCAGTAAAGAGTGCAATGTTAGTTCCTTGTCTAATGACTTTTCAAAATATCAAAATTTTGTCCCGTAAACCTAATACTTACTAAAAGGGGTTAAATTATTAAAATACTTTGCTTGGGATAACACGAGTATTAAGACTATTCTGCACTTTCTGTACGTAGAATAGAGGGTTACATATTTTCGTTCTTATCTTGAAAACAACATGTATTCGCACGGGAACTTCACCATAACTAGGTTATCTCGATGTACACGCTGAATAAAATATATAGATAAAATGAAATGGAATGACTTTAAATACTTTTTACATTCATGGAGAAAATTCATGACTCATTCGATAACATTCTGATATATTAATTGATCTCTTGATCACATACCAAGTGGGAATTTAGTAGACTTACCTCTTTCTAACAGATTCCGTGTTATAGATGAAGCAGAACTCTCCTGTCAAATGTTTGTGTACACATATGCGATTATCCTAAACTTACCAGTATTTAGCATCATGATTGTTTTAACGAATATTATGTAATCTTCATGACAATGCATAAGGCGAGCTATTTAGGTGGTACAGTATTATTGTCAAGCGATCTATTAACAAAAAGTAAGATTATGTAAGGACGGCCCAAGCAAGTGACATTTCACCGAGAATTGAACATATGAACATCTGATGTTGAATATCATTACCAATATATTGAAAAAAAGAAACCCAAGTTTGGTCTTTCTAATATCAATTTTAGACATGTGGTCTAAATTCAATGAAATCACATACTAACCTACCTCCGTGCAATGTAAAAAATGTTCTTAAAATTCAATCGACCGGGACCCCGCTTGGCGCTGCATGCTTTCAGCAGATATTTCAAGAAAGCGTGGGTACTCTTGCACCATACGTGCTGGTAAATCATTGGAACAGTACAGATCTGTTATACAAAATTATTTTTCGAAGCGATTGAACAGCGAAATTTCACGATTGAGTAAAGTCGGTAGGGGTAAGGCTATTTCAGGGTGATTTGCAGTGTCATGTAGGCCATCAATATGGTGTACAGCAATATCTCGTTTAGATGGGCTTCTCAGAGCCACAGGGAGATTAACCGTCCCAGGAGCGGACGTCCGAGCATTACGTCGCGACGTCAAGATATGTTGGTACGCTACTTTTGCAGAGGCGAAGCCAACGTCGAATGCTTTGGCTGCTTGCACATGCACCACATCGGTTTCGTTTGGCCCATTGGATACGCGTGTTGTTCACTGACGAGTCTCGCTTTACGCTTTACAGGCCAGACGGACAACAACGTGTCTATCGACGTCGTAGTGAGCGATATTCTGACCCTTGCATAACGATAAGCGACAGATTCGGGTGAGGGTCTGTTACGGTTATCCATGGTATTCTTACAACAGTAAGATATCAAGATCATGTCTTGAGACCACAAGTTCTTCCCCTTTTCCATAAACGTAAACTTACGTTGTAGCAGGACAACGCGAGGTCCCATGAATAATCGGCAATGATATATAGTAACTAGTTGTTGAGTTTACCGACCTGCTTTATAAATGTTACAGGCTATCTGTGTCATGACCATACGATTACAAACACTTGTATGTTATCTGTATGATGATGCATAAAGCGACCTACCTAAGAGGTATTATCGTTAAACATCATATAGACACAACAAGGGCATTTGAGGACAGAATAGAAAATTCTAATGCATGCCTTCTAGCTGTACTGTACTATAAATGATTTTAAGGTTTCCACAAGGAGATCTGCTTTAACGAGTCAAACATCTTGCTTGATATTGATCGTGCTTGATATTGAATCACAAAGCACAACTTCAACCTGAATAGTGCTCTGATCACCTTATGTTACAAACTGATGACAGCTGGACGATTTGTGGGATGAAACAGCAGTAAATGATATTTTGTTTTAATTGAACTCATTTAGTTTCATTATTCTACGATTCGCATGTTCAGTGTTTCAAAAAGATGTTCAGATTTCTAGGTTTGTTTGTTTTTGTTTAACGTCCTATTAACAGCCAAGGTCATTTAAGTGCGTGCCAGGTTTAGGAGGTGGAGGAAAGCCGGAGTACCCGGAGAAAAACCACCGGCCTACGGTCAGTACCTGGCAACTGTCCCACGTAGGTTTCGAACTCGCAACCCAGAGGTTGAGGGCTAGTGATAAAGTGTTGGGACACTTTAACCACTCGGCCACCGCGGCCCCTTTCTAAATTTCTAAGAAACAACTACCAAGGTGAATACACAAAATGTATTGAGAAAATACCCGACATTGTTTTATTTTCAAGATCGTAGTTGAGAAAATATCGACGATGGTTTTACGCCAATTCATTATTGTACCGATAACAGCTATGCACCGATTTCCAACATTCAAAAAACGCATTTTTGATTCGAGGAACAAGCAAAAAAGAAAGGGAAGAAAAGTCGTACGTTTTTCACATTATTCACATACATTAATTGTTTTCCCCCAAGTAATAAATAAACAAGCTATCGAAGAATATGGCTGTCTTTTTTTATGTCGGTCCTCTCCCCTAGCCCATTCCAATCACAAGACTTTGTATAATGAGATACTTGTACATGTATCGACCTCATAGAAAAGCCGGTTTAAAACATAAGATACTTGATGAAGGGTACAGAGTATTGTGATAATGTATCTAATGGAGTAAATAAGAAACCGTACACAGATGATTGCTTATTGCCTTTGTTTTAATGTGTAAAGCAATGTATTTGAACCGGGCGATTATTCAATTGGTGTTAAATGTCACGGAATATACATATTTCAGTTTGATTATTTTCTCCCTGACGGATGCTGCCAAGACTTTCTCTGATTATTTTTCGATGCTAATATAACTGTTACGGAATTAAAAGACAAGTATCTAAGTGGCCATCATACAATTAACCGAAACTACCAAAATATATTTTACATGTTGCATTAGGGAACAAAACAAGACATCATACAATTTTCTTCCCAAGCAATTGTGGACGGGATATCTTTAGGACATACAGAGAGAAACACGTAATTTCCTATATATAGCATGCACTGGTAGGTTAAGAAAGATTACTTTCGTGAGCAATATTTATTTCTGTTATTTGGGCACTGTGTATAAAAACATCAAAATCGAATTTCCAGCAATTACAGCAGATTTGAAGCAAAAGAGGTAACAAAACCAAAGTGGAGAAACTTCTTCCATCATGTAGCCAAGTAGAGGTGGAGCAAGTAAAGCTCCTAAACAGGCAGTGAAATTCAAAAAGCTTGACGTTTCATTACGGACGGGGATAAGGTTTTCATTGATCCAACTTAGCAGATTTGGCCACATCAGACCAAAAGGAATGCCGACTACGCAAACTGATACCCAAACACCGACATCAAAATATACATGCGCACTAATTGTCAAACCGATGAAGCCAGCAGTTGAGAGCAATGTAGAACCCAAAAGAATATAACGCGACTTTACATATCTGACAAGAAATACCCCGCTTACTGTTCCCAGAAGTCTGGTGAAAAATGCAACAGAGGTCACCGTCGCCCCTAATGTCTTTGTCCAGCCTAGATAGTTGATACAAAATGTAGCAAGATATCCAATGAATGTAAAATCAATTGAGTTTTGTACCACACTGAAAACACCAATGTTGAACAATTGAAGTCTCTTGATCAATAGCGAACGGTTCCCAATGAATTCCAGTTTGTCACTGTTTTGTTTCTGTTCGCTAACAGGTCCTTGTTGACAAAACAGGATAAAGAACAGTAGGGCTGTCAGCATACAGAAAACTATGGAAAGCCGTATGGGACCCCCGACTCCGTTCAAGATTTTTAACTAAGAAATAATAACACTTGCGCGGAAAATGAAAAGCCGTGCAAGATTGGCGTACCGTTGAAGATAAGCCGTTGAAGATTTTACCGTGAAAGATTTGTGCCGCGTAAGATTTGCCGCGGAAGATATGCTGTAGCTCTAGGATTGCCGCAGAAGATTTACCGTTGAAGATTTACAGTTGAGTTAGATATATATCACTCGGCCATACTCGGCAGTTAAAGATTTTTGCCGTGTATGATTTACCGTTAAAGTTTGTATTACCGTTGAAGATTTTGCCGTTAAAGTTTTTACCGTTGAAGATTTAGCCGTTAAAGATTTTTGCCGTGTAAGATTTACTGTTGAAGTTATTAACGCTGAAGATTTTAGCCGTGTAAGATTTGCCGCAGAAGATATGCTGTTGCTGTAGAATTGCCGCAGAAGATTTACCGTTGAAGATTTACCGTAGAAGATTTACAGTTGAGTTAGATATATATCACTCGGCCATACTCGACAGTTAAAGATGAATTTTGTGTTACCGTTGAAGATTTTTCCGTGTAAGATTTGCCGTTAAAGGTTTTTCTTTTACCGTTGAAGATTTTGCCGCTAAAGATTTTTGCCGTGGAAGATTTACCGTTGAAGATTTTTGCCGTAGAAGATATACCGTTGAAGATTTAGTTCACACAGAAGGTACGTATCATGCGCATGCGCAATGACCTTGTATTAATGACTTTGATAATACAAAATAATAGAGACCTATATGTTTATAACTGCCTATTATAGGTAATAATAACACTGAGAGTGATTTATCAAACACGAATATAATTGATTTAGGTAATTATGAATCTAACATAACACAAAATAAGTTTGAGTTCATGAGATTATACATGTAAACATTTCCCTTTGTTGTGATGGTCACGTGCAGATCGATATATAACACATAATTCCATTTCTTCCTTGACCAATCGCTAACTGTAGTACACATCGATTTTTAAATCGGTAACAGATAGATTCATATTTATCCCTTGACTACGAAACTGTTCTACTATTTCAATATATCAAGATGGATTATTTGAAGGATATTGTACCTAATTGAAACATTATAAATACTATACGAAGAATATTTTCTTGTTTGCGGTCATATTTATCACTGTATATTAATTAAAACACTAGCGGGAGGGGTCAAAATGCAATAATGTCCAGATGGTGTGAACCGCGCTAGTAAATGTAACATATTTGTTGAATGTTATTTATTTGTCTCAATGTGTGAAGATTAATTCAAAATAAATTATATTATGATTGCCATTTTATACCGAGAATAAATAATACATACATACAGATACATTAGATTTATTTGCTTGATTATACTATTGAACCGTTATGTACATGTTTCAAAGTCTGCTCCGCCCAATAAATCACTCCCCCCCCCCCCCCCCCCCCCGGAGAAGGGGTGATCATAAACCTTTGATAGTACAGGAAATAGAAATAAAGGAGGAGTGTGGTGTGTAATATGATAGGATGCATAATTCGTTACACATCGTATCATAACATCTTACAAAAGCTGACTGACCAATCACAAGTAGTCATTTGGTTGTGCAGGCAAAATATTGGCTATCTAATCTACACAGCAAAATGTATGTGACAGGTCAGCAACCCAAACCTGGCTGGCGTGAGGAGGGGCGCAGGTCTGTACAGTAATTTACAACATGACCCCCCCCCCCCCCCCTCCCCCCATCATGATAACTGTGAATTAAAAGTGTGCTTACATTACCTAACTATGAAAAACCAAACAACATGTCATATAGTTCAATATTATTCTTTAGGATTTATTGATGTAACACTAAGGGGAGAAATCATTTGAATGCGTATTATGTGTCAGAAAATAAAGATTTATGTGGTGTATATAATTATCTTCTGAAATTTCACTCACAACTTGTATTAAAGACGTATTATAAACAAAAAATATGGTAAAGAAATTATACTATGCTTTACTCCAAAATCATTTTTATTTTTGAATACAGTTCATATTATACTTTGTAAAGTGTGATACAATTGTGAGAGTGACAGAGTGCGAAATTGGAAATAAATAAGTTTTAATGCCGTATTGTTTAATCTGAAAACAAACCAGGCTAGCCCAGTTCCAGTATCCTGGCTGGTATGTGTCTGTCAACACTAGGGCATAGTAAGGAGATAATTTAGGTCACTTGAGGTCAGTTTAAACAGCCTTAGTGAGATCGTGACCCAGAGTAATATGTCATTTGATTAAATAGATAAATAAGATTAATGAATTTTAGTTTCTTGCATTCAGATATATAAACACAGACGGGACTTGTTCCTTCACTACACTGTAGACCACAGGAACACGTGTGTGTTTCCCCTACAGTGTAAATTAGACCTTCGGGAGCTAGCTGTTGTAGCCATGCATGAAGAAAATTAATTGATACTGACAATGGTCCAGATAACACCAACATACACAAATTGCACCGAATCTCGGCCTTTACAAGTATTTTTCTTGATCAAATCTCTCATTATCGACACGCAGTATTAAAAATCGATGTGTACTGCAATTAGCGATTGGTCAAGGAAGAAATGGAATTATGTGTTATATATCGATCTGCACGTGACCATCACAACAAAGGGAAATGTTGATATGTATAATCTCATGAACTCATAAACTTATTTTATGTTATGCTAGATTTATAATTACCTAAATCAGTTATATTCGTATTTGATAAATCACTCTCAGTGTTATTATTACCTATAATAGGCAGTTATAAACATATACAATTTGTAGGTCTCTGTTATTTTGTATTATCCAAGTCATTAATACAAGGTCATTGCGCATGCGCATGATACGTACCTACTGTGTCAACTAAATCTTTAAAGGTATATCTTCTACGGCAAAAATCTTCAACGGTAAAATCTTTAACGGAAAATCTTACATGGCAAAAATCTTTAGCGGCAAAATCTTCAACGGTGAAAGAAAAAAACCTGTAACGGCAAATCTTACATGGAAAAATCTTCAACGGTAACACAAAATTCATCTTTAACTGTCGAGTATGGCCGAATGATATATATCTAACTCAACTGTAAATCTTCTACGGTAAATCTTCAACGGTAAATCTTCTGCGGCAATTCTACAGCAACAGCATATCTTCTGCGGCAAATCTTACACGGCTAAAATCTTCAGCGTTAATAACTTCAACAGTAAATCTTACACGGCAAAAATCTTTAACGGCTAAATCTTCAACGGTAAAAACTTTAACGGCAAAATCTTCAACGGTAATACAAACTTTAACGGTAAATCATACACGGCAAAAATCTTTAACTGCCGAGTATGGCCGAGTGATATATATCTAACTCAACTGTTAATCTTCAACGGTAAATCTTCAACGGTAAATCTTCTGCGGCAATCCTAGAGCTACAGCATATCTTCCGCGGCAAATCTTACGCGGCACAAATCTTTCACGGTAAAATCTTCAACGTCTTATCTTCAACGGTACGCCAATCTTGCACGGCTTTTCATTTTCCGCGCAAGTGTTATTATTTCTTAGTTAAAAATCTTGAACGGAGTCGGGGGTCCCATACGGCTTTCCATAGAAAACAGACGATATCGTATATGCTATATACAACTTTGAATCACTTCCGTTTGTCAGTGTGGAATTGTCAATGGGTATATCCATATCATTCAGGCCTGTCTTAATAGTCCTGTTTATCCATATTGGCATGACAAACGTTACATTCCATGACGAGGTGTTCGTGTTGGTAAAGCTATTGACCGGCTGCTTCAGAAATGGCGCTGTCACCAAAGGTGCTAGCACACTGGATATTGTGTAAGCGGCGCTGTTTGCCATGATATATGAACGTCCCCGTGGTGTTGGCCCCCATATAGCTACACATTCGGCACCAACTCCTAATACAAAATGATCATAAACAACTTTGTTGATCAGTATAATTAATCAAAGACAATAATATCATCATTAAATCTATAACATCTGTTTCAAATACAAAATTAACAAAGTTAAAATCAAAAACATGTCTTAGTTTCTTATCTGGTAGATAAGTGATACGGTGTGACATTCATCATATTAACACTTCTTTGATGTTCACCTTGTCTGATGTTCTAATCTTATTCAGAACAAGATATCAATTTCATTTTGTTAGGTTGTGTAAGTATTGACATCACCGCATTTCTGTGTTGATAACAAATTACACGTCGACATATGAGAATGTAGCCCGAGCTGCAGACATGCTATCTTGTCTTGCGCTCAACAGATCGAGTTCTCTCTAGCGGTATATTACACCTAGTTACATGTTCTTATTCCAGGAAATAACTTATCCTTCTCACTCGATCGAGCTAAAGAGGGGTTCTCTCTACCTATGTGAAATATCAAGTGTAGTATTTACCAGGGTTATAATATCAGAAACAAAGATGACAACTTACCAACAGAATTAATCCCACCCCAAACTCCAAGAAATGCAAATGCTGCTACCATCAGTTCGTACAGGAAACACCACGGGATGGCTGCTACTGCAAGACTGTACAATACCAGGACAGAACCAAATACAAGATATTTGTTAATTTTTGGGTAAATAAAAGCCGCTATAATGGAGCCGAGTAATTGGCCTGTGTAGAGTGATGTCATAAAAACAGATCCCTTTTCTAGATCAGCTCCGGAAATCATCATGATATCAGGGAAGGCTGGTCCGATCTGGCCCTTTGTCCAGCCCTTGAGAAATTAAAGATTCAGCAATGTACACCATGTATATGCTAATTATTGGATTATTTTTTCAACTTTTCCACGGAAAGAATGATTTCTGTTCCTGTTTATGTAATGTTCTGTTGCTTGTCTCGTACCTTTGTTGTTAAAGAGCACTTAAAATATTTGAGTATTATCATTTATATCTTAATTTGAAGATGCATTGACCACTACCACTGTGTTGAACATCGTCATTTTGGTTCTAAGAGTGATTCACAAACTGATAAATGATATACTCACACTTATCATGAAAGCTGCAGAAACACATACGCTACGTACAACCTGTAGCCGGAGGCTTTTACTGTTCCAAATTCCAGAGCAAAATGTTTCGGTTGAATTGCTTTCATTTTCGATGACATTATCCTCACCAGTTTTCTTCATAGGAATTGAATCAAGATGAGCTGATCGAACGCCGTATTTCAATTCTTTCTCCATATTGTATTCCTGTGATTCGAAAAATGAGTTTGATCTTGAATAGTATTCGATGAAGGTCTGCAACGATATTGCTTAACATAGAACAAATTTAAAGCTTTGGATATATATTTGTATAATGATTTCGCTTGTATAATGATATTGCCTTCCATGTTCTGTAAATGACGGTATGCTAGTTTTTGGTGTAATTCAATAATTTTAGGAATTTGTAAATTCATCCTAATATTTCAATATTCCTTCAAACATTTCACTATATTCCTTCAAACATTTCATCATATGTCGCATCGATATTCGCACGCAAAATCGAAGGCCTTTTGAATGTTCTATGTTACAATCTCCTTTGCTGATATTTTTTTTTATTTAACATCTACAAAAAACAACCTTGAACATTCCATTCAGTTTTGAAAGAACAAATCATGTAAGAAAATACGTTAAAACAACTAACAGAGAATCAATTATGTAAATGAAGAAGTATGATAAGATGAAGAGCAATTATGATTACAATACATTTGTGTATTTTCAATGCAGTTGGATATCAAATATGATTACGTGCAAAATGGGTTGAACCAGGGGAAAGATGATAAATAACTTACTGACCCTTGAAATAAGGAAGACAAGTTAAAAAAATCCATTTCAAAATTTTACAATGGTAAAGGAGACTCATTAACAAACAAAGTGACATATTACATCATCAAAAATTACCACAATTACCCCCCCCCCCCCCCCCCCCCCCCCCAAAAAAGAAGATCGTAACATCGATTGAGAGATTAAATGAGGAAAAAAGTGATATGTGTAAAGGTCATTTAATAGAAAACGAGTGTTTCACAGCTGTTGAATAAATTGCCCGGCTCAGCTAGATTATCAGCAGAATATTACAAAGAAAATTGGCCATACTTAAAAATCTTCTTTAAAACTGAAGGTTACATTCAGGCTAAATAATCAGAATCATAAAGAGTAGGAATTTATCTCATTGAATAAGAAAGATGATCTACATAACCAAAATAATGGGCGACCAATGGCAAAGTTTATAGTGATGACAAAATATATGTACATTAATTCATTTGAGGACCAAATATTGGCTTCGATATTCGACAAATTTTTGATATTATAGACTATGCTATGTTATTTTTAGACATTGCAAAAACATCCGATGCATCATTAGAATGGGATTTCATGTTAAGCTGACAACGCAATTTAAAAATCTTTCGTTTTGAATTAATTTTTCTATTTTTATTTTGAAATGGTTTGGAGATGTTGCCTATGATGAATATATATATATATATATATATCTTCCGGTCACCGTTTCCAAGGAAGTGGTAGGCATTTTAGTTGAAGTCTGCTTCAATACGAGACTCGGGGATCTGTGCTTTTAAAAGTGGCATGCACGTCAGATGTTTTTTTTTTTATTTCAAAACGAAAGCTTTTTACCTTGCGTTGTCAGCTTTAAGTAAGCCCACCTATACATTTTGGGTAAAAGACTTTTTTAATCAAACACTCAATTGTGATATATCATGTTTAGTTCATAACAACGGATGGTTGTCAGAACCAATAACAATCACTCACGGAATTTGTCAAGGTTGGCCAATTTCAGCAATTCTCTTTTGCAATTACTGTGGAAACATTACCTATTAAAATAAGACAAATAAAATTTGGTATACAAATTAAACAAGTAAATAAATCATATTTTGCGGATGACAATACACTGTTAAGGAAATATTATTGAAATAATTGGCAGTCTTTCATGCTTCATATCAAATACGAGTAAGTCATAGGGCCTTTGGCTTGGTGATAACAAAGTATTAATACATGCTTATTAGAAAACATTGATTGGAGTTCTGGGGAATTAAAAGCTTTAGATATACACTTATAACAGTATAACACTTGGGTTAGATGCAATGAAAGCCTCACAAATGAACTTGGAGAGATAAACAGATTAAAAAAACAAACTATGTAAAGACATAAAGAAAATTAACAATGTTTGGCAATTCAGAAAGCTAAAACATGTGTAGCCTATGTTATTTCAGTATAAACTGTTCCTTATTCTAGTTGGCTTATATATATCAAACCTAACTAATAAATGTAACATTATGATATAAAATTTGATGAAATTATAATATGTGTGCAAACAATATAGGTTAGGAGCTCAGGTCTACTGATTGCATCTACTTTTTTATCAGTAGGTTCGACAATGCAATGCAAAACTAATAGTGATGCTGAGAAACACCTCATACATATATAAATATTTACCATATAATCCAACTGGTACAATGTACTGTGTGATGTAGTACTGTCACGAACCTCAACCGATAAATCCACGTGTTTTTACCTGCTACAACAGGGGATAGTGACTTCCGGTAAGGAGTCCCGATAAGATAGTTATCTATCTTATAGAGGTAGCACAACACTATACATTTCTTATAGGAACACGAGTATCAATTTAGAAACGATATTTTCTGTAGAATACAATAAATCATAAATAACATACTATGTATGCATGCAAGTATGTTTAAATGGATGCACGAATGCATGTATAATGAGCGGAAATGAGGGAAAACTCCTGCGTCGGGTCAATATATGTCAGGGGTATTGTTCCCAGGGCACCAACCATGGCGATAATCCTTATTTTGGCTAGATAATAAAGATGTTGAACCTTAAAAAGCAATAGTACATTATACAGCAATCACATTTTTTTAAAGATTACTTTCCCCTTGACAATTACAAACACTATACTTATATATGATTTAAGATCCAACTCCACTGACAATCAATGAATAAAATGGTCCCATGGTATAGTAGGTATAGTATATAATATAGAAATTCAATGCTGATAATTGAAAAGTAATTACAGCGTCAAGGATCGATAAAAAATCTATAACCGATATAGAGGCGAGGTACGGAAAGTAATTAACTATTAATTATATTAAGATTAATTTGTCCTAGATCAAGCATCTTTAAATGACTTTCAGACATCTGAAAATTTATAGTAAGAAAAAAATATAGTTGAATGAATTACTCTGTTCAAAGATACACTTTCAATGGAAACTAAGATATAAGTCATTTAATATACTTACCACTTTGTACCCAACGGTGTCACATTCAGGTGCTTTATTCAACAATTGGTTAAATGTTACTTAACTAAAGCGTGTATTCAGCTTTATGTTTACAAATTTATTATCGGTATGCTGAAGCATGTGGTCGTTTATGCAATGACACATCCCAATCTGAGGAGTTTAAAAGATGCCGACGGTATTGATATATTATCTCAAACTAAAAAAACATCTTCGACCTACATAGTGTATCGACCATCGCAATAATTATTATAGTGTCGTATTAGTAGATTAGTAATCGACAGCACTGTCTATGGGAATTCGCGGAATTAAACAATATAATTCATCAATTTCATTTCATAAATCGTCTGAATTTTGACATGTTAAATGATGCCAAGAAATGATGTTGTGTTGTGAATTGCATGTATCTGCATACACCGCAGACATGTTTTAGAGAAATAATGGCAAACAACAACGCAAACTGCCTTGCACACGCTGCGGCATGAACAAAATATTAACTATGTAAGTTGTTGTTAAGAGTATATAGTTTATTAAGTCCATTTATGCATACGCTACATATAATTTTTATATTAAGTAGCTTTGAAAATAGCTATCGTTCTCTAAGATAGGCATGTAGAAATACCTTCAGATGTTGCCATGTTTCTGGTTTTACACCCTCGCAATGGTAACAGTGATATGAAGAGGAGTGCCTAGAATGACACAAGAAAAAAAAGAAATACTCGGAAGATACCAAGTGTTGCAATTTTGAAAGGCATTCATTATATTGTCTTTGCTATCCTTTAGGTTGACGACATGACTTGGTATATGAATATCCGCTTAATAGCAAATACTGAGTCCTATAATTAATCGTCTCTTGCAACATGCAGTGTGATATCGTAAGTAAATTTCACCGAGGGTGCACGTCGTATGAATGTTGTATAACAAATTGGTTGAACAGGTTTTTTTTTATTATTTCGTGTTTTTAGCCGCTGTATACAAAAACATCAAAACAGAATTCCCAGCAATTACAGCGGATTTGAAGCAAAAGAGGTAACAAAACCAAAGAGGAGAAACCTCTTCCATCATGTAGCCAAGTAGAGGTGGAGCAAGTAAAGCACCAAGATAGCAAGTCACATTCAGAAAGCTTGCCATTTCGCTATGGACAGGGATAAGGTTTTCATTGATCCAGCTTAGCAGATTTGGCCACATAATACCGAACGGTATACCGACTACACAAACTGATATCCATACGCCGACATCAAAATATACGTTCGCACTGATAGCAAGACCGATAAAACCAGTCATGGATAGTATTGTTGATGATAAAAGAATATGGTGTGACTTAATATATCTGACAAGAAATACCCCGCTTACTGTTCCTAGAAGTCTGGTGAAAAATGCAACAGAGGTCACCGTAGCTCCTAATGTCTTTGTCCAGCCTAGATAGTTGATACAAAATGTAGCAAGATATCCAGTGAATGTAAAATCAATTGCGTTTTGTCCCACACTGAAAATACCAATGTTGAACAATTGAAGTCTCTTGATCAATATCGAACGGTTCCCAATGAATTCCAATTTACCACTGTTTTGTTTCTGTTCGTTAACTGGTCCTGGTTGACAAAACAACACGAAGAAGAGCACAGCCGTCAACAAACTTAATACCGCTGATATTGCATATGCTATATATAGCTTTGAATCACCTTGGTTTATCAATGATGAATTTTCAATGGTTAGTTCTTTGCTATTCAGGCGAGACTGGTTAGTACCGTTATTCCATGTCGGTGTGAATATATGTTATATTCCATGTTGTGTCGTTCGTATTGAAGGGTGTGTAGACGGACTGCTTGAGAAGAAATGGCGCCGTTACTAAAGGCGACAGTACACTGGCTATAGAATAAGCAGCACTGTTTGCCATGATAAATGAACGTCCTCGTGGTGTCGGTCCCCAAATGGCTACAATTTCGGCACCTATTCCTAAAAAAGCAAAGTTATTAAATACGTTTTATTGCACAATGCCAATCGAAGTTTGACTTCATATTCAGGTCATTCAATACTTCAACAGTCTTAATTGTATATATCAAAACTGATCAATTGTGCGTTGTACATACACGATCCGATATGCTTAGCATTAAATATTTTTTATTTTGAAATTTCGAAAAGCACTCTGATATATCGGTAGAGAATACAACATACCAACGCCAATCATCCCGCCGCAAACACCAAGAAATGTAAATGCTGCTACCATTAGTTCGTAGAGGAAACACCAGGGAATGACTGCTACTGTAAGGCTGTACAATACCAAGGCAAAACCAAATAAAAGGTATTTGTTCATTTTTGGGTAAATGAAACCTGCCATAACGGAGCCGAATAATTGACCTGTGTAGAGTGATGTCATAAAAGCAGATCCTTTTTCAAGATCAGCTCCGGAAATCATCATGATATCAGGGAAGGCGGGTCCGATCTGGCCCTTTGTCCAGCCCTACATGGAGTGTGAATGTTAAAATTCATTAACAATGCAGCTTTTACGTATCTAAATGGTAAATTACTTGATTTGATAACACAGCCTATCTAAAATCTTAATTCAGGTTTCGGTTTTCACGAAATTTTGCTTTAACATCTTATATGTTTAATTGCTTTATTACTTTTTTTTTAACCCTTTTTCCAAATTCTATCATGATACCGTTTAAAAATAAATGTTTGTATATTTCCATTAAAATCTGTGCATGTATAACTATTGCAGAATATTCACTCACGTGATTGCTTTCCAGAGTCACTTGTTCAGAGGTTAAAGATATATTAAAACATCTTCTTGGTATAACAAGTGTCATTCTATTACTTGTATCATTTCGATGTCAATTTCGAATGGCTTCCACTGAAGAGTCCATTATGCCCAAATGTTTTTTTCTATATCACCAAGTGAATAAAAAATCTAATACATGTACGTTATCTATGTTTTTGAGCAAAACTCGCATTCTAAAATTACATTCAACATATAACATTTATACATTTGGTCGAGATTTATATTTTTTGCAGTAAATAGGTAGGCCAACTAAGCGATGGTGTAATAGGTTAACGGCCCACCTTAAGACTATTTAAAATTTATTTGTGAAATAACACTTGATTGACAGGTTTGTCTTAGTTTAAGAGTGATCAATCAATATGTCATACTCACCAAGATCATATAAGCAGCAGAAACGCACACGCTTCGTGCAATCTGTGACTGAATGGTTTTATAGTCCCTGGTTTCGCTTGATTTGTTACAGTGAGTATCTGCCTGCATAGGAACTGTTTCAAGGTCGGATGATCGAACGCCATATTGCATTTCTTTCTCCATTTTGCGATCCTGTCACTTAAAAAGTGTTATATTTATATGTTGATAACACGTATTCAGAAACATTTTAGATAAATACATGCGCTGAGCAAATGTTGATAAAGGTTTTGATATTTCCTTCTTTCAAAACTATAATGTCATTTAGGTAGAATCAGGCCAGACATATCATCGTGGATGTACGTAACCGTAATAGTAGCTAAATTAAATTCTTCTTTTTCTGAATTTTATAGCAACACTTATACTTCATCAAAGTCAAAGACTGAAATCCCGTATATCGGTCGAAAGTACAAGCCAACCCCGCATCCCAGAAGCAGGGGCAACCAACATTTCAGCAATTATATATATGCTATAAAAACAAATGTATGTCTTTGTATTAGAAAAGCAAATACTTTCAGATATAAGTAGTTTCCCTTGCGCAATAGTGTAGCACAAAAGAATAAATGACCAATTCCGGTAACATTATAGAGGAAGTGACGTCAATGTACCAGCGGTATAGCATTTCAGTGAATGGCACTATTCAGCAGTTATAATGTTACATTAATGTTAATTCCCATATGGTATGGACATACACCTAAAGAAAAGAAACGCGTTCACCGAAAAGTCAGCATTGTAGACTCAATCCTTTACGTACACATCTGAAACTGGACAAATTTCGCCTATTAAGACCTCCTCTTTATGATACAATGTTGAAATTCACTGATACACAGACTACCTATGCCGACTTTTCAAAGAATAGCAAGAAAAAAATGATATTCCGATCCTAGTCTGAGCGATCAGTTTAAAAAGTCTGTGAGTAACTCTTCATACCTTTCCGTCTTTATTTCCCATAGTTCAAACACAAATAATTAACTTTAACAAATTTCGAAAGTTAAGAGGGGGACAAGTCGCCAATCAATTTGATTTATATCCATCGACCATTTTCCGTTTTGTCCGGAGACTCCATGCCACAGGAATGGCTGTTTATTGTCCTGGTGCTTACTCATAGCAAGGAAAGAGACACGGTGCGTAATCGACTGCGCGGATTCAGGTTGAGGTCGTGGCGTCAATATCTCAACCCACAATATACTGCGCAGCGACCCACCATACGAATGAACGAATGATTTCGTAAATCGCTTCTCGATACAACGCTGGAGAATAGTCTTTCTCTTTGACGAGTCAATGTTCTCGTTTTGTCTATTAGACGACGACTTCGTGTATAAAGACGTTCCAACGAGCGCTATGCGGATACTTGCGCAATCGAGAACGGTCCTTTCTATGGATGATCCGGTCATGGTATGGAGAGGGATTGCACATGGTATCGAGAGTAACTCAATCACTATTCAAGGAAATATCACGACCGGTCGTTTTAGAGATCAAGCGCCACATGTCGTTTCTCTACTGCATCAAGGACGACTGACGTTACAGCAGGATAACGCCTGTCCACATGTATCGAGAGTTTGTCGTGATAAAATCACAGCCAACTATTGACTGGCCTCCATAAACACTGACTTTCCTCAATAGAAAATTTAAAGGACGAGTTGGAAAGGATAAGATGTAGGCAGAACCCTCCCATCAACGTCGCTATGGAGAGCTAATACTCTAATCAATTCACTGAAGTTCATGGGTGCATACACGATGCTGATGGGCCTAGAACTTAAATCATTTTGAGGGGGTACCCGTAGATAGATCTGAAATTTGACGAGGGTACCAAACGTACACGTTCCGGTGGTCAACATAGAACTGATTGAGTGGGATTTCGTCATGGAAAGATCTAATAGTCTGGGGGCTTGAGTCGTATGAATTAGAACTTGGTGATGATGATAACGGACAAGACCATAACGCATTGGTAAAACAAACATTCATCCCATCGATATGAAATGGAGCCCTATAGTCATCAGTCATAAAAAAAAACTAATCTCAGATATACGACAAAATGAATCAGTCATTGTTCGTAGTTTGTAGGTATACGAATGAAACGGTCTCGACATCTAACGTAGGCAGGAGATCTCTATAACTCACATTAAACTCCCCGTTAAAATGTTTCTTCTGCAGTTTAGGTCGGTATCTCTCGGTACGAATATTGTCGCCAACCGAACAAAACAACACTTTCTAATCATTCAATTTACCTTTATTGCCCTATATCCAAAAACCAAAATATACTATTCCATTTTATAACAGTTGTCTCCTGTCATTTACTGATAAAGAGATTTCACGCAAATAAATCGAAATACCTGAAATACACACGAACCTAAGAACTAATGATCGGTTTCCGAAATGATTGTTGAAATGCCTAATGTCTTCAATGAATAAATCTCATGATGAACATTTAGTAACACTATAAACAATGATAGGATACATACCAAGTCTAGAAAAGGACCAATACTTGAATCTGACCGTGATTAGTCTAGTATTAGTATTCAGCTGTAGCGTTCGACTTCACGGTTACGTCATTGAATATATGAGCGGAGTCATCATACATTTCCTTTATTTTTACATAACTACAAACGTATGTTTTGTCGTGAAGTTATTCGACTTACAGAATTTAGTTAATACTTTGGGAGAATATGAACTCGATACATTTGTAGGTAAAACGTTATGTGATTAGTATGTTCAACAGCGAGTGACGGATGTTTATATTATCTTACTGGAGTTCGTTCAAATTAAGAAAAGTCAACCACTAAAGCGATAAACAGCTATCATTTGTGTGGGATCCTCTATATCCACAGCATCTAATACTATTATGATACCAACAATGATATACATACCTTAATATTCGAATGTATTTTCCAACACAATAATTTGCATGCAACTTTGATATATGGTATCCGGTATGGTATATGATGTCACAGATGATTATATATGCGACACAGTTGATGCTTTCAGGTACAACGTCCTCACCGAAGGTCATACGAGGACAAGTTTATATAGCGGGACACCGACAGAGGAAAACAAAGATCATTTAAGGTCAATGTGATCTTCCATTGTCAAACCTACTGCAAAAGTAAATTCTGTGTGGCCCCCTGAAATTGACTAACTCCTATGATCAATACACTATTGGGCTCTACAAGGTCACTACAACAGAAGGCATCATGGGAACTATCCCCAATCCTGGTCAATATGATGCGATAACATAAGTGCTTAAGATTTGTTTCATAAAGTGTTAACAATCAGTTTATTATTATACAGTATAACCACACAATTGATAACAGACCGATATGACATATAGTTACCTGTTACCAATCAGTG
This sequence comes from Pecten maximus, assembly GCF_902652985.1. Classification (NCBI taxonomy): domain Eukaryota; kingdom Metazoa; phylum Mollusca; class Bivalvia; order Pectinida; family Pectinidae; genus Pecten; species Pecten maximus. Next base: position 13,083,865 of record NC_047029.1, on the reverse strand, counting down.
CGTTAGATTGAGATAGGAGTTATCAGGATAATCATGTCATACGTCAGATTTTGATATCCTTAACAGTTATGATGACCTGTCTCAATATCTCATTATTCTTATTACTGTCTGCGACCTGTATTTTATCAGTCGCTTACCTCAGTCTTCATTTAAAAATTTACCAGAGGCAACCTACAACAAAGATGTATGATAATAATGATAACCTTGATGTTCCTATTGGTAATCTTTAATGTCTAGATAGTTAACTTGACCCTATGGTGTAAACTTTTCATCATTGATACGATATGAAAGGTTTGAAGGAGACTATGGACAAGTAAACACCGTTTTCACCACTCCGATTCCCACATTGAGAACATGACTTTTCCCGGTTAATATGACGCGATAAGTGTTGTACTAAAAGGTTGTTTTTTTTTTTAATTTCAACAAATGTTATATAAAAGTCATTTAGCATGTGACAATAACTATATCAGTCTTCTACATACAACTCCGGAACGAACCGGAATTATAGAAAGTGTATTAGTACTTTAAGTAGATCTATCAGTTTCAGTAAAGTTTTCTCTTATATATTTTAATAGATAAGATCTTAATCACAATTATGATAACAGTATAATATAGTTTCAGTATCAAAATTAGAATGAACAACCTGTGCAAATGTGGTTATCATCCTTTTCTTTTCAGATCTGGGCCTACAGCATTGATGTCAATATTTTTTTCTTAAACACATCATTATTCTATATGATATTGATGATGACTATTCTTGAATTAAATGTGTTTTTTAATTTACTGTTATTATAGTCTATATGACCATACAGTTACATGTACATAAACCCAATAAGAATATATAGAAATGTTATCTACAAATTATCGACACCTGAGAACGTTTCTGAAATAAAAATATGTGTCATTATCTGGGTTCTTACCTTCTTAGTGACATTCTGTGTCAGGTAGCTAAATTCATTCATATATATAAAAAAGCGCACGTGATCATGCATTCATATAAATCTGCATAGTGACACGGCTCAGAATATACCCCTGTAATTCTTTTGAACTCAAAATTGTATTATATTTTTTAGCTTTGCCCACTCTAGATTTTGGCATTTCCTGTTGTCGATTTCGCGGTTTCGGTCGCCTTCCTTATCATCACTGTTGATTCCTAGAATAACAAAACGGTTGTATGTTCATTCTTAAGTATTCTAGCTTTAATTTTCGCTCACAAACTTTATACAGTGTTTTTACCATACCATGGTAGGACTTATTGTATTCCTCTGATGACGTTTAGTTTTGAGCATCACTGACGAGTCCTAGAATGTTAAATTAAACTAAACATTGCTTAGTTCATTCAAAACTTTGTTTAGAAAGGCAATTATGACTTGTGCACAATCCTAAAAATAATATTGTTTACTACATCGATATTAACAATTGTCTTTATCAAGCAGTTTTATTGCATTTCGACTTAACAAATAGTAAAGTGGTTTGATGATAACCCAAACACTTTTTTCAAACATAATTGGAACATATAGAAATGTTACCAGACAGGTAAAAGTTGTTTATCATGTTTATCTAACTTGAGTCAGTTATTTTTAAAGTAAAGGACACAAGCTTACGCGCGTGTCTTTTCTTTAGTTTAAGATTAACACAAGAGAACTTCTTACCTACAAAAATACTGAGTTCAAATTCTCCAAATAGAGCAACTAGATTTTGTGAGACGAATGGCTATGCGACAAAGTATAGTTCGTAGTGAAGGAAATCGTAATATGTTTTTAGATGAAAGACTAATGTCTTCCGTAGTTTATCTGTAAATTATATAATTTAAGGTAATGAAATATCATAGGTCAATTATTATGTTTGTGTGTTTCATCAATAGAACACTTGCTTAAATGATCCTACCGAATATTCATAGATGGCACTGCGAAGTCGAAGATTACAGCTGAATACTGAATTTCAAGTGTTCAAAAATTGAATATTATATTTTTGTATTTTTGTTTTGTTGTCGCATAGTTGTGATTTGGTGTAATGAATAATGACTATTATTGATGCCTATTTAGTACTTTTGAAAAAAGACGTAATTAATATCCAAATATTTGTCGAGATACACATATCTATGGTCAAACAAATACATCGTTTAAGAAGGTGTTTAGACTCCCTATTATGGAGTTACTCTTTAAGATGGACATGTACAGATGCATTCAGAGGAAACTGGTTGTACGTGTTTTATTATTTCATGTTCATAGGCGCTGTATATAAAAACATCAAAATAGAATTCCCAGCAATTACAGCGGATTTGAAGCAAAAGAGGTAACAAAACCAAAGAAGAGAAACCTCTTCCATCATGTAGCCAAGTAGAAGTGGTGCCAGTAAGGCTCCTAGATAGGCAGTCACATTCAGAAAGCTTGCCATTTCGCTATGGACAGGGGATAAGGTTTTCATTGATCCAACTAAGCAGATTTGGCCACATGAGACCGAACGGTATACCGATTACGCAAACTGATATCCACACGCCGACATCAAAATATACGTTCGCACTGACAATAAGACCGATAAAACCTGTCGTAGATAGTATTGTTGATGATAAAAGAATTTGATGTGACTTAAAAAATCTCACAAGAAATACCCCGCTCATCGTTCCTAGAAGTCTGGTGAAAAATGCAACAGAGGTCACTGTAGCCCCTAATGTCTTTGTCCAGCCTAGATAGTTGATACAAAATGTAGCAAGATATCCAGTGAATGTAAAATCAATTGCGTTTTGTCCCACACTGAAAACACCAATGTTGAACAATTGAAGTCTCTTGATCAATATCGATCGGTTCCCAATGAATTCCAATTTACTACTGTTTTGTTTCTTCACGTTATCTCTTCCTGATTGACAAAATAGCATGAAGAAGAGCACAGCCGTCAACAAACTTAATACCGCTGATATTGCATATGCTATATATAGCTTTGAATCACCTTCGATTTATCAATGATGAATTGTCAATGGTTAGTTCCTTGCTATTCAGGCGGGACTGGTTAGTACCGTTATTCCATGTTGGTGTAATATATGTTATATTCCATGTTGTGTTGTTCGTATTGAAGGGTGTATAGACGGACTGCTTATGAAGAAATGGCGCCGTCACCAAGGGTGACAGTACACTGGCTATGGCATAGGCAGCACTGTTTGCCATGATATATGACCGTCCCCGTGGTGTTGGCCCCCATATGGCTACAGATTCGGCACTTATTCCTAAAATAGCAAAGTGATTATATACTTTATATTCATTATATTGCCAAATAACTAGCTTTTTCCTATCATATCTCCCTACGATACACTAACTTCAGAACATTAACAGACTATAAACAGAACATGACCTAGCTAATAACTCTGGTACAATGTACAAACACGATTTGACATGATCAGCGTTAGATATTTTGAACTGTGAAAGGTGAATTGATATGTCGGAAGAGAATACGATAACTTACCAACACAAACAATCCCACCGCAAACACCAAGAAATGTAAATGCAGCTATCATCAGTTCGTAGAGAAAACACCAGGGAGTGACTACAACTGTTAGGCTGTACAGTACCAAGGCAAAACCAAATAAAAGGTATTTGTTCATTTTTGAGTAAATGAATCCCGCCATAACGGAGCCGAATAATTGACCTGTGTAGAATGAAGTCATTAAAGCAGATCCCTTTTCAAGATCTGCTCCGGCGATCATCATGATATCAGGGAAGGCGGGTCCGATCTGGCCTTTAGTCCAGCCCTGCATGAATAAGATGTCAATGTTCATTAACGAAGACATATTTTACTTATCCGCATGGTAAATCATTATTTGTAAACACATTCACATTCTAGAAATTTCGTTTTAATGTGTTATACGTATACTTACTTTTTTTTTGTATTTAATTGATTTGTTCCAAAATTTTGACATTTATAACCATCACAGAATAATCACTCACGTAAATATGTTACAGATTAAATTGTTCAAATGTCAAAAACATGATGTAACAAGTTTTAATCTTTTTGATATCATTTTCGAATGTCTTCAACTGAGCTTTTATTCATTAAAGATCATGCCATCCAGTGAATAAAAAGCCATCCTACGTACGCTTTCTATACTTTAGAGCAGAACTCACATCTAAAAATTACTTTCAACAGATATCATAATGTCTATACATTTGACTATTTCATTTTCATTTAATCGGGACTAAACTATTTCTTTAAATAAATACGTAGACCGGTGCAGCGATGAAGTAATTGGATAAAGAAACAACTTCAAACTGTTTACTCGAACATTTATTCGTGAAATAACACTAGATTGACAGGTTGATCTTAGTTTGACAGTTATCAACCAATCTGTCATAGAACATACTCACCATAATCATATAAGCAGTAGAAACGCACACGCTTCGTGCAACCTGTAACTGGATGGTTTTATTGTTCCGGACTTCGTTACAGAATGTTGCTTTTGATTTGTTATAGTTATCATCTCCCTGCATAGGAACCGTGTCAAGGTCGGATGATGGGACACCATATTGTATTTCCTTCTCCATCGTGCAATCCTGTAATTTAAAAATGTGATATAGTTATATATTCATTACATTTCTCTAGAAACATATTAGAATGAAACATGCGTTAACCAAATGTTTATAAATGTAATGATATTTCTTTCTTTCAAAATATCATGTCCTTAAGACATTATTGGCACGGAACACAACAGGGCATCATAATTTTCTAATAGATCCAGAAAGACTGCGTAATCGTCGGTGTGCATATCTCAACCCATAAATTACTGGAGCGAGATATTGTCGTGATCATCTCATAGCAATCCTGTTCTATACAGCCTTGACCTGTCCCCGATAGGACCAGCTGGACAAAATGATCAGACCTGGGCCAAACAGTCCAATCAACGTTGCTCAGGTGGCGTTTGCGCTTGAAGAAGAATTGAACCGTATACCAAATAAGAGGGTGAATACCCTGATCAAATCAATACACGAAAAAGTACGCGCAGCCACTGCAGCTCATGGGAGCATACATGATATCGATTGGACAAGAACGCAATTCATTTTAAAAGGGGGTACCCTTGGATTAACCTGAAATTTGATGAGGGTACTTAAAGTACATTGATTGAACTTTCACAGACGACTATGACGGAGTGGCTTCCTATCTTATAATTACACCATTAGTTAAAATATATAGCATCCTTTAATTTCCGTTTTTAACTGGATCATTTCTTTTTCATTTCAGTATATCAATAATGATAAACAAATAAATAATGACAACCATGTAACTAAGTGTATTCTAACTTGGTAAACAGCATTCCTAAAACCTTCTTAAGTATGGACATTTCGAAAGATGGTTCTTTTTACAAACAGTTTTGTTTGGTGTTCTATGTTATATGTTAACGATTTGATGTGATATAAACATCATTAGCATCAAATGTACTATCAAGTTTTCTCCTTATTGTATCCGAGTCTACTCAATATTTAGATGGTGTGGTTATAGTATTTTTCAAACTCATGTTCATTCGGCACTGTCAGTTTTAGTGTCATTATAAACTAAACAATCCAAATGTGATTGCCGTTTCTGATAGACATATTTTCAGTCAAAATAATTGTGTAAAAGACTCCCATGATATTGACAACTTTCAATACCAAAACGTAAGGTAGGTTTAGTTGCCTCTTACATACAATTAGATTGAGATACAACAGGTGTAGTTGGCCTCGCAAAGATGTCTTCATGCACATATCCAAGATTTTTTTCTAAAGAACAATAAACTTAGCATCATACGGTATTACCACCACATTGATAACAGACCGATATGACAAATTGACCAGTTACCGATCAGTATACTAGACTGCGATAGGAGGTATCAAGATAATCACGCCATGTGTCGGATTTAAATATCCTAAACAGTCAAGATGGCCTGTCTCATTATATTAATATTCTTATTAATGTCTGTTATCTATATATTATCAACCGTTTATCACAATCTTCATTTAAACAGTAACCAGCTGATAACATACAACAAAGCTGTACGATAATAATGATAACCTATTCTCCTATTGGTAATCTTCCATTTTACGAACCTAAACCTTTGGTGTGTATATTTCATCATTGATACAATATCAAAGTTTGAGGGAGAACATGGAAGATTTCCACTACTCCAGTTCTCGCTTTGAGAATATGACATTTCCCAGAATGTCCACGACACATCAAATAACGTTATAAATACTTAAATTATATATGTAGGTTCCAGTAATGTTTCCTGATATATATCCGAACAGATATGGTTTTGTCTTCATCACAATTATAATCAAGATGTGATATAAAATTTAGAATGGAAAACCTGTGGAAATATAGCTATCATGTTTTTCTGTTCAGACCTGGGCCTACAGGAGTCAATCATTTATGTCACCATGTTTCTGAGATATTACATTATGGAGTTATGAGGTTTAATTTGACACACCTTACTATATTCACATGCATGCTATATGAACCTCCACCCAATAAAAAATAAAAGAAATGTTTTATTTCGACACATGAGCACATATACGTAAAAACAATATCTATTGTAATATCTGGTAAGCCTGCAAAAACAGTTATCATCCTTCTCTTTTAAGGCCTGGGCCTACAGGTGTCAAGCATTTATGTCAATATTTTTTTCTATATCGTGTCAATAATTGATAGACTTTATATGATATTGTTGTTGACTATTCTTGAATTTAATGGGCGTTTACTTAGCGTTATTGCAATATTTAACTACTTACAGTTATGTACTTACATCCAATAAAAATATACAGAAATGTTTTATAAAATATATCGACACCTGAGCACGTATATGTAATAACAACATCCATTGTAATCTTGTATCTTACCTTCTTGGAGACACTCTGTGTCAGGTAACTAAATGCAATGACATATATAAAGCGCACGTGATCATACATTCTGAATCTGAATATTGGGTCTATCTCATTTCTCGTCACGTTATAATTCATTTGAATATTGACACGGCTCAGAACATTCACTTGAACATTCTTTTGAAATCCATCATTTCATTATATATAATATATCTTCATATTTTAACTGATAAATGAAAAAAGACCATGATAATCACGTATAAGTTTTATTATAATGATAACTTTATTGTTTATGCATAAATGTATTACATGTACGTGTTTATGAACATCATCTCAACATTAAGTAGATCTTAAAGGATATATTATTCTACAGAATGCATATTTGTGAGCTGTCTCTACTGCATACAGCTAAAAATCAAGTGTAAGTTAATACAGTTTTTTTTAACAAACAAACAAAATAAAAAACATATATCGTTACTCAACAATACTGGTCAAATATTCATGATTATTGGAAATTGTGCATTGGACATGTTTGACATGGTAGAAAAGTAATTTTTAGGTTTTGCACAATTTGATTTCAAGTCATTATATCATTTCATTTGGTCGAGATTTATATTTGTTTAAGTAAATAGGTAAGCCAATTAAGCGATTTTGCAATAGGTTAACGGCCCACCTTAAGATTGTTTGCTGTTTAACATTTATTTGTGAAATAACATTTGATTGACAGGGTGTTCTAAGTTCAATATATACTGTAATATGTTCATTAGTAGTTTGTCTACTTATACATAGAACCTTAAAGTTTGGTTTGTTTTGTTTAAAGTCCTATTAACATGTTCGATATGAACGGAAAATAAGTCTTACTTATTAACTTTGTCGTTTTTCCACTTTGAGCACTCAGTACCCATGAGTAAATTTAACGTGATACAAGAGTATAATCTAAAAGAGTGTTTTGTTTATTTGGTTTGTCTTCCTATCAACAGCCAGGGCCATTTAAGGACGTGCCAGGTTTTGGAGGTGGAGGAAAGCCGAAGTACCCGGAGAAAAACCACCGGCCTACAGTCAGTACCTGGCAACTGTCCCACGAAGGTTTCGAACTCGCAACCAAGAGGTGGAGGGCTAGAGCCTGTAAATCGTCATATCTACATGTACATATGTTAGCTAATTTGTCAGTGATTAGATAAACCTCGGTTTTCTAAACATCTTGGATGTTTTCTAAACCATGTTCATGTCAGACTGGTTGTATTCAATTATCTTCGTGTATTTCTAATTAATGGGGTATTTACATGTAGACTTCAGGTCACGAACCACATGACCACATTAAGTCGGAGGAAATATATCTGTCCGGCCGATGCACATCAAAAATAGTATAAAAGAATCCCATTTAGCTCATATCGTTGTCACTCCTACCCGTAAATCGCACGGATACAACATATACCTTCACCTACACTAATGAACAGAGGAACCAACAATCAACGACTTCGTCATTCTTCAACTCTATATCTCTACCACGACAAAATCAACAAAAATAATTATACTTTAAAGAGTGGCCAATCAATCTGTCATATAACATACCATAATTATATGAACAGCGGAAATAAATCTGTAACTTGGTGGTTTTATAGTTCAAGATTTCTTAACAGAATGTAGCTTTTGATTTGTTATAGTTATCAGCTCCCTGCATAGAACTGTGTCAAGGTCGGATGATCGGACACCATATTGTATCTCCTTCTCAATAGTGTGTTCATATGACTCAAATAGTTATAGTTCCATATTTATACATTTATTCAGTAACATGAAAGAATGATACATGCGCTCAGCAAATGGTGATAAAATTAATGCATTTCTTCTTTCAAAAATTTATGTTCATTAGACATTCATTGGAATGATTATCGGGCCGCACCTGGAGCAAAATTAGATTCTCCTCTTTTGAATGTTATTGCAACACTATTACTTTATCAATGTCCAAAACCAATCCTGATATCCCGTATATCTGTCGAAAGTACAAACCTCGCAAGGTAGGAGCAGTGACAACCAATAATTAATGATTGATAAATGATCCTGTTTCGTTTCAGAGATACGAAGTCATGCGGCAATTTGGTATTTCAAATCTGTATGAGCTATTTACTGACATTTATCACTGCAGAAAGTGTGGTTAGAAGAATCGTACCGGGCTTCCCCATTGAATGATTCGTAAGAGGAAAGCAAATACTCTAATAGCAAACACGAATAAATGTCTACAAATGTGGGGTTTCAAAATGGCCTAAGAAGCAAATACGACAGCTTGTATGTGGTATTGTAGCCTCCGTAGTCCAACGTTTACAAATAGGCATGTAAGTCAAAACATGTACATATGCAAGATTATAGCACTTTTTTTTTGTGAAAAAAAAATGAAATAAAAAATAAATGTATATTTTTGGGGAAAATGTTATAATATCAATCATCAATATTTTGAGGAAAATAAACATGTTAATAATAACATGTTACATATTATATATGCAAAGCAATAAGTTACAACGTTGAATATGAATATAATAGATACAGGAGATAAAAAAACTTCTTATTGTAGTCCATTCGTAAATACTCCAAACAGTATAAAAATAAATTGCCCAAAAATAGTAATAAGCAGTTTTGTGCAAAAAAAACAAAATTGATGAACAATATTGCTATGTATTTTCTAAAAGAAAACGAGCATAGGAGGAACTCTGTTTTGCATTGAAATAATGTAAAAGTTTATACTTGGTTTCATTTTCACACAGGGACTGACACCTATAATAAACCAGCTAAAGTGACATTTCCACTTTCATAATGGCCGCCATGTTTCCTGATGACCATGACAAATACTAAATGCTCTTACAACTGCAGATTAATTTTCTGACAAGAACGCTACGCTATTGAATCAAATATGGCTTTCTCGTCCTAAAATCTGATTGGCTATGTCAGTGTTGGTCTACATTGTAGTTCTACTTGTCCAAGTCGACCATACCTAATACCTGGAAGATGACGGTTGGTAGAGAAATCAACATTTCTAAGGTTGGTCTTAAACCGTTTGGCTTTGGATGCAAAGGCGTATGCATACCGTGGCGTCCGTCGTCCGTCGTCCGGCGTCCGTCTGTCATCAATTGACATTCATCTTAACCGCTGATCAGAATTGATCAAATTATGCAGGAAGCATCCCTAGGTGGCTGGGATTCAAATTTATACAAATGATTGCCCCCCCCCCCCCCCCCCCCCCCCCCCCCCCCCCCCCCAGGGACCTGAAAGGCGGGACCAAATGGGGTCCATTTGACAATATTCATATTAACGACTACTATGGACCTAAGCAATGTACTTCTGAAAACCGGCCTTACATGAGCGATTATGACACGAGGTCAGGCCAGCCAACCGTGAAACAACACCTGTGATGGGTAATGTGTGAAGCCTAATCGTCTCGGGACCTACGCATACACGTAGGTGATTTGTACAGGTATCCTATATACCCCAAGGGGGCATTATGACGGTAGGCCTAGTGTATAATCAACACGACAATTATGAAACAATGCCACACTTCATTGAAGCGCGGCAGTTCGTTTATCTTCTCAATGCAAGTAGAGCTAGAAGCCCGAGTTTCGCATCTAATTTAAATGAGGCCTAAAGGGGGTTGTTTTCGTAAATGAAGCCCGTGATTTTTTTTAGACAATACCGATGTCGGAAATACGACCAGTATCAACTGATCAATTGTAAGTAATATTGAAACAAAACATCTTCACACCCTTTCATATTATTCGATGTGTAAAATATTCCGTATCGGCCCAATCCACATGACGAGGCTTCACCGGATGTAACAAAATGTAGGTCGATCGTAGTGCAGTAGTATATGTAAAAATACTGTTTAAAACTACAGTTATGGCCATTTGCCTTTCTTATGTAATCTGCAATATATACGTTGATTAACTTTCATAATATTCTTATTATTCAGACAAACCTAATTGTCTACGTACGAACGTGCCGGTTTGTCATCCGGTACATTCTAACAAAACATCGTCCGACCAATTATATCCGGAATTCGACCGGGTCATTTTTCGACGTACTTCTCCAAACCGAACCCTCTCTAAACCGAACAAATATCCATGTCCCATGCATGTTCGGTTTATAGAGGTTCCACTGTATGACATTGACATTTCAGCGGTAACATCCCTGTGTGGGACTCTTGGTTACCTCTTACATACAGTGAAATTGAGATGCAACAGGTGTAGTTGACCTCACAAAGATGTCTTCTTGCAAAAATCCAATATCGTAGATTTTTTTCATGATGAACAATCAGTATAGTATTATATGGTTAAACTACAAAATTGATAACAGACCGATATGACATAGTTACCTGTTACTGATAAGTATACTAGACTACGGTAGGAGGTATCAGGCATGATCACGCCATATGTCAGATGTTAATATCTTAAACAGTTACGATGGCATGTCTCATTATCTCAACATTCCTATTACTGTCATTACTGTCTACGACTTTTATATTATCATTATAAAAAATATCGACACCTGAGAACGTATATGAAGTAACAACATCTATTGTTATTTGGTATCTTACCGCTTGGCGACACTCTGAGTCAGGTTACTAAATGCAATGACCTATATATAAAAAAAAGCGCACGTGATCATGCATTTTTGAAGTCTGAATATTGAGTCTTTCTCACCTCTTAATCCCACAAGGTAAATGGTGTTATTTATTCAATTATGTTTTTTTTTGTTCTTTGGCATTTCCTGTGCCCTATTTCGCTTTTTGGTAGCATCCTTTAGCATGAGTGTCGAGTCCTAGAATCGCGAAAAAGCTGTATGATGAAATTTAATTCATTTTGTCTCTAAATTAGTTTTGAATGTTGATATTATCTTAAACAATATCATGTGTGTACTTTTTGTACTGCCAATCAAGTGCAATCACGTGTGTAGATATTAATCAATGTCATACAGACACTTTGTATTATTTGGAACAAACTAAACTGACAGTATGAGTACTAATGACCTATCGGTTTTCAGCCAAATACTAACCATGAACTAACTGAGCAGTATAAAACGAAAAAACTAGGATCATATAGAAAGATCACCATGCATAGTTGTAAGCAAAACATTTTAGTAAATTGATTAAGTACTTCTTATGGTAGGATAAGTACGTTGACTAAAGCGCGTGCATATGTTCTATAGATATATATATAACATGTAGTCTATTTATAGCTGGCACTTTTATAACACTTACCTTTCAGTGTGGTAGTATTGCAATGTAGTATGACACATGTTGTATAATTATATATATATAATAAAATAAAAAGTCAAACACAGATCTGCTGTGTATATATATCGTTATTTCATCGTAAAAATTGGGATCAATTGGATACTTCAACATTAAACGTTATTGAGAATACAATTTTACTGTAAATGTAAATTTCCATCAATAAAGTAATGATGTCACTTTAGTTCCTACGTATACTTCAGTATATAAGGTGACCAGCTGTCGCTCGTATCGATCTACTGAACCACGCACTGTAAACAGAATGGACTGCCGTTGCCAATAGCAACAAGCTCTTCAGGTTTTCCGAAATATGTCTTGAACTGAAAATAATGTTGGGTTCCTTAAAGGGTTTTAGACACAAAAAGGTTAAAGTTGTCTATAGGTTGGTTTTCTGAAAAGCCAGTCAAATAACCCTCACACTCCTGGGGTTGTGTTTATACACGCTGAGATACAGGGCATGGTATGGGTCCATCTGGACAACTGACCTATATGCAAATTTCATTCTGATAACGAGGTCGGTCAGCCTCCTACGTCACAGGTTCACTGCTGCCGAGATGATAGTATAACTAACGTTACAAACACTCAAATGTGTGTTGCATTAAATCACTATTTACACACTATCTACCAAAGATTTTGTGATGTGGGAATACTTTACATTAATATATTGGGTTACAACAGTGAATTAGTTACATGTACTCCAGTGATGATCCCGTTATTCATTAAACAACTGTATTAAATTCAACTTTATTCCATAAGTTTTACAACTTATTGGATAAAATAGTATATAACATTAATGGACAAAGGCATCCACTCTTACATGATTTATAATTCAATAAGCTAATTTGTCAGATTTGTTACAGGGAAACAGAGAAATAATCATTAAAAATGAATATATTCTAATTAAAATCTTATAAAAAATCTTTCCTTTAGTTTATTTGCTAGTGATACATATTTTCCTAAATTGTTCAGTTCTTTTATATTTTCTACTTTGAGTAACTGAATACGTTTAAACATACTAGAGTATTTAAAATGATATGTTTTAATCAAATCAATACGAATGTCTGCGTAACATTTTCACCACATCAAATACATTTCCTTCATAACCTTCATAAAAAATTCTTTAAGGAAATTGTCAAAAAAGGACGTTGTTTGAATACATTACTGTAAAATTGATCAGGACAGTAACTGATTTCTTCAAACATTTATCCCAAGACTGACAGTTCAAAGTTCCTGATTTAAATAAAGAATCCAAGGATCTTTAGTTTCCAACATGTCATCATAACATGCTTTGAGTAAAAAATTATCTGGACGCTTTAATTTCAACCAATATTTAAAAATTCTTGATTTAATATGTACAAAGGAAATCCTTAAAGTTCAATTGCAAAAAACCTGTGTATCGTCTTAGATAAAAAAAACAACAGTTCTGTGATTATGTACTATCAAATTAAATTACATCAGGATGAGACAACTGTATTTCAAACTACTGCATTGTTATCAAATCTTTATCTTGCAAAATTAAGAAATGGATATTTTTAGGTTAATATTATGTCAGGAAAGGGTAAAACATGTTCTTAAAAGTGTACAAAATCTTATCAAATTATGCCAAAAATAAAATGGTTAACAAGGCTAGGAAAATTAATCACCGTAAAAAGACTGCACAAGTGAGATCATTTAGTCACCTCACTGTATAGTAGACCAGAGATGTATATATCACATATGTGATATTTACATCTCTGAGTAGACCTATAGTGTATATGCCATTGTTTGAGTTTATAAAATAAAAAATAAATAAAAAGATGACATGTGATATTAATAAATTACCAAGGTTATGATATTGTCCGCTGGTCTACTACATGTATGTTGATTATACAATTACAGACATGAGGTGTGGAAAGAAAATCTAAACATGTAAGATGATAAAATCAGGACATTCACTGTCATTGCTTTCAATGTTTACAAAATTATATGGGGCTCTTTGAAGTTTCCCTCTATAAATGCATATAACAAGGCAGATTCTAGCCTAGTGATACTGGAGAGGTGAACCAGATGACGCGTCGGACCAAGTGACCACCTAGCTCATTAAAATTTTTCAGCCAGCAGCAATATCCCCCTACTGGCCTAAAATAGATAAACAGCTTTGCAAGGCGAGGTGAAACCTGTGTCAGCCAACATTTATGGGGTCGGGCTAACAGAAAATGGAAAAATACCCTATGTGTCCAAAACCCTTTAACGCAGATCATGTAGCTAACAATTTGGATGTTATATAGATGTAGAGGTATTCTCCAAAGATCCATAATGAGTTCCGATTGATTTATTCCCACCACTTTACATACTTTGACCTTCGCCCTATCGAAATAATGCTGATACAAAGTGATAGAGTGTCACAATCGACTTGACAGATCTTCTACATATTTTGTTCATTTTAAAAGTAACAGAGATAAGCAGTTCATTCCGATAAGATACAGTTTAAAAAAATTATTTTCCTTTAGTTAATGTCACCATGATATCTAGCAGAGTTCCTTTGTTAACGAAGTCTCTGTAAGCAGTTCATTCCGATAAGATACAGTTTAAAAAAATATTTTTCCTTTAGTTAATGTCACCATGTTATCTAGCAGAGTTCCTTTGTTAACGAAGTCTCTGTATTTTGTTACGATATGTGATTAACGATGTCGCCACGCTCAATTTTCCCAATTTCCTGGTCATATCCAACAACAATTATAATTGCTAAATTGATCGTAAGAATGCATATCTACATTAAGTTGTTTGTATAATAGAGCTAAAGAGTAATCGAATGGTGTATTTATTTATTTTTTAAATTTTAATTAGCTAATTTAAAATCAACGTCATTGTTTTATGCCGCAATTATTAAATAGGTGTTTATAATGTATTCAAACCACAATGAAACATCCAGAGCTGATACACTCCCGTAATTTCATGTGGATCCGATATCGGTTCCGTTGCTAGTGAAGGACACTCGAACTAACTATAAACAGCGTTTCTATCACGTTTCATTTCAGTTCATGGTCGTGCTTGACACAGGTAAGTTTACTACAAGAGTGCTGATAATTAACCTTATAACCACAGATTTTGTTAGATTATCAATGTTTCATTGCATGTACATGTTGGCAATAAGAAAGCCCTAACTGATATTTCATCTTTGATTTTGTATGAAGAAATCCGTTGGGCTAATGGTGGGCTTCAGTCATTTGACCTTCTTGCCATTAATACGTGTGCCACGTGATCACAGTTTGACCACTGTTTCACCTCTGGTAACTGTGTTCAATCACTGCTGTTGTTGAGAGTATAGATAGTGCCTTATATAATTAACCCAGTTCGTTAGCGTTTTGTGCTGTTCGCATTAGTAAGTAGTGATCCTTCCTGTATAACCAATGGCATGTGTGAGGATGTGAACATGTGTGTGAAATCTCGCGTGTGTTGTGAGAACAAGCGAAGATCAATATAATCAGGTGAGCTTTGATTTTCGTTATTTTATATATAATAAACATAAATATGCTTTAATTTAGATAACACTATACCATATCCACATTGGCACGTCATGCCTGTATTATTCGATTTGCATAACACCAATCCACTGCAGTTTGTATGCTATGACTATGGTGATGCCAATGTCCAAATATAGTTGTCCTATTATCCTTTAACTTAGCGTTATGCACGTGTAGTTTGTTCAATGCCGTGACGATACATATTCATTGATACAATGTAATGTCAAGTAGCTTTGTTTGACGCAGGGCCGTGCTTTCCCCAATGATATGTTAAGGTTATTACACGAGTACTGATGATTAAGCTAGAGTGATCCTAAATTATATATATATCTTCCACTGGTGTTAAATTATTCACCTAGTTCAGGATACAGGCTCAGTGTTTTTATCTTCCATATTGTAATTATATATAATTATCATTCGTTACCCCTGCCATTTTTTAAGAATTTATTTTAAAAAATCTGTTAATGATAAATCACCAGCCATACATAGCTTTCAGGCTCTAAGCATCATTGACGAGTCAAAGAGGCACGAAACAAATGTATAACGCTGTTTGATTCATTTTGACTCTACTGCACATAACTCCCATTTTGTTTTGAAAGACACTTATATCTTGTGTGATTTTTATAGTCCTAATGAAGACACTTGATCTAATATCAACAATTTTTTTTATATCAGATACCTTTATTGTATATTGACTTCAAAAAGTGTTAAGCGATTTGTTGATAACCCAAACATTTTTTTTTCAAGCGAAATACGGAAAGAAATAAACATGGTATTTTCAGAGAATCATGACGACTGACACAGAACTCAAATATGGGGTCGAAGTGTCGGAACAAGAAACGTTACCAATGCAGCAAAATGGTGACTGTACAGACGACACCAAAGTACCAGAGGTGAAACCTACGTCATTTTGTGTTGAAATTCGACATAACAAGGTCACGAGGCTGCAGGTCATAAGAAGTATGTGTGTGTCTTCAGCGTACGTCATCATGGTCAGTATCACTGTGTCTTCAGCGTACGTCATCATGGTCAGTATCAGGGGTATGGCTTAAGATGTCGTTAATTTGTCATGATCAGTGCCATATCTCACTTTCGTACGCATTTTACCATCGGCACCCCTCAAATTTGGGCCTTTCTGCGACTAATCAGTGAGAAGGTTAATATTTAGCAGAAAGATACTTAAGGTCACCTGCATATGGTATGCTAATTAAAACATCAGATTTTTTCTGGGCCAATAGAAATTTCAGGGGTCATAGGTCACAGGATGTAAAACACAAGTGTCAGTTTGTTCGGGCTCAATATCAGATGATATTTCTTATGTTAAATGTTACATAGGTGTCAGGTTTAGGAACACAATCTGAAAAAAATGTAAAACAAAACAAAACCTGAAAAAGTAGGTCACAATGACCTAATTTTACGTCTTGTCAATTTTGATGGCAAAAACTTAAGAAAAATGACCAAGATCATAAAACACCTAATAATAACTTCAACAGTAATCCTGCCCCGCATTGGAATCAAAATTTATATTTGGCAAGTTGCTGACCATTCAGAGTCCTGGTACATGTATCTTATGACGGGGTCACCTAACATATTTTCAGATTAAATCTAATTTTAATCAAACAATGTAGCCAGGATCCTTGGTGGGTGATGATGTAAGCATATACCAGGTTGGCTAGTTAAACCCGACCCAAGGGTCTGAGGGCTAAGGCGGATGGGGTCACAGAGTGCATTTTAAGCCTCACTTCAGCTTATTAGCCACACAAGTCTGGTTCTGATTAAACTTGGTAGCAATAATCAACAATATGTGGTAGCAATAATCAACAATATGTGGTAGCAATAATCAACAATATGTGGTATTATAACCTAAACAAAAAAATAACGATATTCTTTAAGAATCCAGTAAAGGTTATATAGGTTTCAATGAAAACATCTTTGTATTTGACCTAGGGGTGGATAAAAGGTCAGATTGGACCAGCTTTTCCAGACCTCATTCGTATTTCTGGGGTGGATCTTCAGAAAGGATCCGCTTTTATGACCGCCTATTACGCTGGTCGATTTCTTGGATCGTTACTTGCTGGGGTCATCTATTCTAGAATGAATAAATTCCTTTTATTTGGAATTGCTTTGGTAATGTTTGGCGTGGTAGTGGGATCGATTCCTTGGTGTGCTCAGTACGAGTTGATGATCACTGCGCATGTCATACTTGGAATCTTTGGAGGCATCCTCGCTGTGGGTAAGTGATCAACCGATCTGGTTACAACTTAGATATATTCCCGGTGTGTTTAATACAAAGCCTAGATGATTAACCCAAACTCGATATCGCCCTTTGCCCGTCGATATTTACTGAATAAGAGACATGAGTAAGACCGAAATAGATCTGCTGTTCCAAGTCGTCTGCTCATGAGACAGTAAAGAGACTGAAATAGATCTGCTATTCCATGTCGTCTGCTCATGAGACAGTAAAGAGACTGAAATAGATCTGCTATTCCATGTCGTCTGCTCATGAGACAGTAAAGAGACTGAAATATATATACTGGTCCACGTCGTCTGCTCAGGAGACAGTAAAGAGACTGAAATAGATCTGCTGTTCCTATATCGTCTGCTCATGAGACATTGAAGAGACTGAAATAGATCTTTTTTTTGTTCCTATATCGTCTGCTTAGGAGAAATTGAAGAGACCAAACAAAATCTGCTGCGACCCCCCCCCCCCCCCCCCCCCTCAAAGTTTTAATCTCTCATTCATGTTGTTTCCTTTATCTTCTATTCCTGTTTTCTGTGTTATTTCTTCAGTTTGTAACTCGCTGACGCCTGTCCTTATATGTTCATGTCAATCATTGAATGAAGTCATATGCTGAAGTTTTATAGAGCACTAATGTAGTATCTATCAAAATGCTCTTATATCCCTGTTTCAGTACTGGAGAGGAATAAATAAAACAAATTCCAAGCTTTAAGCTATAGATTACTGGCCATATGTAATGCCTTATCTTATTCTGTGTTCATGAACCAAAGGTGACACAGTCCTACAAAGTACAATCTCTCACACTGGGTCACTTGACCCAAGCAGTGTTTGTATACGTTCCACTATTAGTGTTACACTTTGAACTAGGATGTCGAAAAAGTTTCGGAAACCCTTTCCTAATAACTGTTTTTCTTTACGAAGTTCTCGATAATTCCCAGGGCTGTATTACAGTTAGTTAATTTGGTATAACTTCGTCAATAGTATAAATATGAATGAGTTATGCTGATTATGAACCTAGGTGATAACCTTTTTGTCTCTAGTACAAGCCATTGGGATCGGTTTTGATATGCTATGCTGGTGGATGTTTAGCTCCTGCTAATTAACAAGTGTGTCGCGTTTACATTATTAATGAAAACGATAAAGAACAAACATGCATTGTTAGACTTATTTATAAAATTATACAGTAAAATATTTCTTAAATTTTTAAAAGTTAGAAGATATTGCGCCCCTGTATTGAACAAAAATAGAGAGGTATATTTTAACATGCTTATTTTTATTAACTTGCTTGTTTCCGAAAAATCCTTTAGAGACATGAAATATATCATGTTATATTTAAGTTTATATAAAGTATACTTTTATCATTTTCAGCAATTTATTCCGAATCGGTGCTCATTTGGGGGCCTACAGGAAGAGGACGTTCTTACCTAATGCTTCACGGCGCGATCTCCATCATTGCGAGTGTAGTTGCACCCATAGCAACAGGACCATTTCTGACGGATAATCCCAATGACATCTTCAATGCCTCGTCTGTTCCTTATACTAACATTAACATTTCTATCCACACCACAATGCCGTCCAATATTACTACTGAGGTTTACTTAAATGGGACTTCATTCAGTAATCCGCCTCAAAACTCATCTCGACTTTACATTGCATATTCAATTTCGGCTGGGCTGTGCTTTCTTGTTGCTCTGCCTTTTTTCAGATTGTTTCGATTTTCGAAATCAAACAAAATGGCGTTTTTAGCAAAAGAGAGAAATAAATTCATAGGATCTTTTTCTCTGTTTTTTAAACGACTACAGCTGTTGAATGTCGGTGTCTATAGTCTGTTTCATAATGCAGTAGATTATACCTTTACGGGATACTTGAGTACGTTTTGTGTCAAATATCTTCTGTGGACGAATATGTCAGGAGCTATGCTCACTTCTACTGCATTCTTCACAAGACTTTTGGGAAGTATAATTGGTATATTCCTTGTCCGTCTTTTTAAATCCGACACTCTTTTATTACTATCTACCACAGCGTACACTTTGGGATTTGTAGGATTTACCATCAGTGCGCATGTCTTTAGTGACGTAGGCGTCTGGATTTCTGTATGCGTCATTGGAATTCCCTTCGGTCTTGTCTGGCCGAATTTCCTAAGTTGGATAAATGCTAGTTTGATTCCAGTTCGAGGTGAAATATCAAGTTTTATTAATGTCACATCTTTCTTAGGAGCTCTGCTGGCGCCTATGTTATTTGGGTACATGATGGAGGAAGTGTCTCTTCTATGGTTCTGTTACCTGTGTGCTGGGAAGTCTATTGTTAACATCATCAACGCTGTCATTATACTATGCTATTCCAGATCAATGAAAAAACAACTGTAGCTCAGTATCACTAATTAACACACAATGTACCTGTATTGTATTGCAATTTTATGTCAAAATACCTTTTCACAAAGGAATTAAAAGAATTTTTCATAATGAAATCCCGCGAAAATTTGTTTCATTTAACGTGTTATAGATTCGCTATCAACGGAATAACTTTCAGGTGCTTTCGTTTGACTATAAATGTACATCAGCTACCTAGTGATATAAATTACAAATAGCCTACATCCAAAACGCAAAGGGAGAACATTTGTTTATATTAATATGTGTTTAGTTTTCTCTGTAGAAGTATCGGAAATAAATTTGATTTAAACACAGATATTGTCAAACTTATAACGAAAGATTAGTTATACCAACTTCTTTACTTTGATATTGTTTGGTTTATATTTACATTTACACTGCAGCCCCACTATATAACTCTACCAAGCTCACTTGGAAGTTATGAGTCCATAACTTCCAATCTTTATTATGACGTCATTATTATAGTGACGTCATAATTGTCACATCGGTGATAACGAAAGATGGCTGTTGAAAAAGCTGTTCCGTCTTTGACGATAATAATTTGTTTCTTCATCGTCGGAGCAAAATTCCTGGATATAGTCTTTAAAAATCGTTGTCAAATGTAAATATAAGCATTGAACTGCTTTCATTTGGAAGCTATGGGCTGATGAATGCCAACTGGACAAAGGCAAATTCAACATGAAGCGCTAGCGCGCTTCCTTAAATTTGCCTTTGTCCAGTTGGCATTCATCAGTCCATAACTTCCAAATGAAAGCAGTTCAATGCTTAAATATTGTTTAACTTCATATTGAAAGCAAGGGTTATTTAAGGACGTGCCAGGTTTTGGAGGTGGAGGAAGCCGGAGTACCCGGAGAAAAACCACCGGCCTACGGTCAGTACAAGGCAGTTGCCCCACGTGGGTTTCGAACTCGCGACCCAGACGTGGTGGGCTAATGATAAAGTGTCGGGACACCTTAACAACTCGGCTACCGCGGTCCATATCCTCAGGTCCCACGCAGGCCAGACCGGCCTTTGATACAAAAACTTCTCTACGCCTTCTCATACTTCAACAATAGTACAATATTGATAAATAACAAAAGATGTTGCTGGGGTTAATAAAGGTTTGCACATATCTTAAGATTTTTTTTTTAATTCAGGTCCAATGTTAGATGTGAGTTCCCCCTCCCCCCCCCCCCCCCCCCCCAAAAAAAATGGCCCAAGTTTAAGAATATTTTCTTTCATTAATAAAAAAACGACTTTCAAAAAAGTAGTGAAGACATTCTCACAGCATTACAGAAGTATATTCTGCATTATTTACAAAGTTAGCTCTTCAAAGATAATAATTAAGGGAAATACACACCTATCTAAAGCTTTTATGAAAAATAATCATCTTGCGATTCTCATATCCCCAAAATATAGCCGGGGAGACTGTAGAAATCTAATGAAAGTAGTAAACAAACTGCATCATTTTAATGCATTCCAACTATGAAGACTTGAAGGTATAAAAGAAGAGCTGGTACGAGGGAGTCTTGATAGAGGAACTTTGCAGTTATTATTGTTTCGCACAGCAAAGTGATTGTTTTCGCCAATAATAGGTACCAGTAGATAATCCAGGAAGTCATGAGTTAAGTTGTTGTACATCTTATATAGCAGTTGTAGTTTTCTATGGCTAGAAACAGTTCACTTTATTATTATCAAGGGTTAAAGTCTATTTCATAACGTAAATGCTCAATACGGCCAAATGATGGAAGGGCCGTAATAATAAAGACTGCTTCTCTTTGCGCCTTTTCATATTCAAATCATGCACACCAATCCCATTCATAATAATGTTTTATATGTTCTCAATGGAGCATTACGACAAAGAAAGTGTTTAAGCTTCTGTAAGACACTGTTTTCGTTTTTTATTTAAAAAGTAACCACCCATGTTTTAGTCCATGCCGTTTACTTATCTAGATCACGATTCATCGACATATATATGTGAATAATTAATGATATAAGAAAAGTCTTTTACAATTGTTATCAAGGTTTTTCAACACACATTTCGCCAATCAATACACACAACGTTTAGAATGATATTACATATTGTAACGAATGCCGGAATGTATTATATACAAATACCAATATGTTGTCTGTTTTGTTGTTGTGTTTAACTTGACGTGATAGAGTAAACTAACAAAACGAAGCAAAAATAAGATTAAACAATGACGCTGGAAATACTCTAGCTTCACTCTAATATATATGTTTACATTTGGAAGTACGATTGAGCAAATGTACATAAATCAATTAAAACAATTACAAATCATGGAAAGATATGCATGATTGGACCGCACGTTGACATAATGCATGAACAACATTCCAAGGTTAAATAACCCCCTTTTACACAAAATAAGCGAAGATTATCACAAAATATATATAACTACTAACTGCTAAAGCAATACTTACCACAGACTGTAAGGTTTCTGTGCCCGTATAATGTTAAACACATCTAATCCGTCGACACAGCCTGTTAGAGCACTGTCATGGCTCCCGCTCGTGCGCGCTCACTCACCCTCTACGGAACATCCGTTACGCAATACAGATAGTAACAGCAAGTCACAATATATACAGACACACATGACAAATATAAAAATACACGCGATTGTGACACGAATCTCCAAAAACTTTATTATTAATTAATATGTAAACTACAATATTAGGAAAACAACATGCATTTTATATCTCATTTAACGGACCGTTGAGTGTACAGGAATACTGCCATGCGTAATGTATTCGATACACAATTATGTACCTATTCCCCATAATAGGTGGAACGCAAAAGGTCTAAAGTTGATCATTCGTCAGAGTTTGGTCTGGCAATATTTCGTTAACTCGCAAATGCAAAATAATGATGGAAACATACATGGCTTCAACACTGCCTTTGGTTAGCTGCTCCGAGAAAAAATGCTACTCATATTTAAACTTGGCATAAATGTCACTCTTTTTTTTTTTTTTTTTTTTTACAAAATAATGTCTTACAGTAATATAATAATCGTTGTGGTATAGTTCAATAATGAATTTTATCCCTTGTCCCACACGTTTCGAATACGTACTCTACTGGTGCATGAAGACAAGAGGAAAAAAAAACAACATGTGATAAGCAGAAATCGTACTGCAATCTCGCAACTTATCTAAGTGTGCTTATGACGGCCCTTAATACCGTCTGTTATTCATCAAAACGTCTACATTGACGTACATTGTAATTGGCCTATGTGCGTCTGGATATTGGTAACGTTTAGTCTACCTAATTAAGATGTTTAAGCTATTTTAGTTAATCATTATGGGTCCATGAAAAACATATATCATTACATATTTTTACGGGTACTAAAATTGAACGTAAATACGGGGGAACTCATCATTTAGAACAATCCAAAAGATAAATTAGTTATTCGTTTTAGATGATATGCTGTCACCTCTATACATTCAGCGCTTGTAATACTGGCGGCTTTTGCCCCTCGTACAATTATGAGATTTAGTATGATGACTATGACATCTTTATAATGTTACATTAAGAGAAACACCTTGCCACCCTCTCAAATATGAAGAGTAACTGTCTACGCTTTTTATTTCATATAAACATGTAACTGCAACGGCATGTCTGCAATAGAGCTATCACTTAAAAGCGAGCCCGGAGAGGTTCATCTGGTAGTCGTAAATCGTAAATAATCAATATGAGAAATCTTTAACTATTTATTTCTACAAACATGGAGCAAGTACCGTTTTCATCTATAAAACATACTCCTCTTTACAGGTCAATTCTTCAATATTCAATTAATAAAAAAAACAAAAAAACCTAAACATCACAATATAAATGAAGGAGGTTAACTATTAAGGAATGAAATCTATTTTTGAAACATTTATGATGTCATAACAACATTTCTTATATTTAGATTATGATTATTTTATCTTATCTGTTAAAGCACCCAAAAATAAACAAATGCATTTGGTTCTGTTTTTACCCGTGATGGACGTCAGAGAGAGAACAGCCGTTTTCGCAGGAAAGTGTATGGCAGTTCTCGGCACGGTCTTAGCAACCGTCAAAACAACAACACAAGCAAAATATAGTTCCATCTACAACATTTATTCTTTGAGATATTTTGAGTTATTTTTATGTTTAGAAGACCACGACAACATGGAATTAAAGTAAATATTTCAATGATCGCGTTTATTTAAAAGAATACAAGAAATTCGACGGCGGAGAGTATTAACCGTGGTAACGCCGTCCCAGACATTACTACACACTGTGATGAGGATAATGTTGTTATGAAAAATGAATACAATTTCCGCCAATATATTCAAGCATACTGAATGAAGATACAAGTTTGTAATTAATAGTTTTCCGAAATAAAGTTACATACACGACGTATGAATTCGCCTTGAAGAAGAACAGCCATTGGTATTACTTTTGGTTCGAAACAGCAAGACACCTGTCCATACACCTCTTGTTACGACCAGCACAATACATTGTACATTCGCCGTTGCTTTCGTCTCCCAGACGATCGGCACATTGGAAGTACTTGTGGCAGTGAGTGTAGTCTTGCCAGCATAGACTCCAGCAGTCCCGGTCTATGCCTTCCATTGATGGAGCCCCCATGATTTCAGCACACAATGACAATTCAAATAGGCAGACACCAACTGTCACGACAATGATCGCCAGCTTCATAATTGTGTTCTGAAATAAACATATTCATGAATACCAGTACTCCAAATGTATTGCTTATATAATATTAATAAAATCATAATATTATATTCATGTTCGAAAAAGATACAATGCATCAGCATTTTGATATAAATGTATCTTATGATTCAAATATGTGTCTGGACACCGCTTATGAAAATAGAAAATTTCTAGAAAACAAAATACCTTAACTATATTATGAAAAGAAAAGAATTAAACACATCTTTAGATTTGTCATGTTATACGCTGTATAAACTATGGAATTACGTATGTACTTAGATTATACATGGATATTGCCTTTCATGTTGCATTGCTTATTTTGAATATTTCCTTTCGCGCTACATTGCGTTTCTCGAATATTCTCAATCCAAAATAAAGTCTACTAAAACGTACCTGAATATTTATTAAATTGTTACATGTAGAAATCCTAACTATGACAAGAACACGTTTGCCTGTTTAGTTGAATATCCTGGAACATTATCAACCTGGACATATGCCTAAAAACTAATCCAATTGTACATTTGTAGTTATAACCATTCTACTCAAGAAATCAAGAATTGAAATATCTAGAGTTGAAATTCGTTTTATATATTGCATTACGTGTGATGAATCAAATAAAATGTCTCGAATTTAAAAGAACACTTGAAATATAGTTTTAAAATGCACACTGTTGAATTTAACAGTGTATATGTTAACCCTAAGCCGGTACTTGTAATTATACCTCCTGTATATTGAATATTCAAATGCAATAACATTTATTTCCTCGGTCTCTTAAAATATAAGTCACTTTGTATAATACATTTATTACAAATGCGATAATTTTTAGCATTAAAGAAGTTTTACCTTATTCTACAACGATTCTTCAGATACTTCCGTTCCTGTCCTTAAGCTCACCAGTGCAGAATCAGTATACCAGTCTAAGTACCGATTTATATATACATGTATATATAGCAAGTTCCCTCTTAATTAATATATCATAACATTTCTGAACGAGCGTTATTGAACAAATGTCAAGCGATACAGTTGAAAGATAAAACTGTCAGTTGATATCATCCCTTGATATCAACGCAGTAATTGACATAATCATCCAATAACTATATTCATTTTATCCCCCAAAGCATAGCATGCACGTACGACATTTTAACTGCTCAAACGAAATAAATCAATGCACTGTACAATGATATATGTCCGAACATGTGTAGGTTCACTTATGATACGTATTTGTCCCAAGGCAAGTAACATATTCAAAGAGATGAGATATCGGGTGGGAATTTGAAAAAAGGAGTAATTTCTGTATATATATCAAAAGATAAATAAATCTGTAATTCTTGGTTGTTTGTGTATTTGCACAACACAACGCAGAATGATTTTGAGGTATAACGAAAACTTTTTCTGTCCAGTTATTTGATGAAAGTGATATTGATGAGAATATATTTAAGTTTCATTGCTATCTTACTGCCATAGTGCAATGGTTTTCACGCGTCCGTTATTTTCACTTCTATCTGCCACACAGCCTTTCAATTTTATTAGAGAAAATGACAGTATGAATACTGATACATCAATTAACTTAATTTATAAAATCTGAAATCTAATTAAGTGTTGATCAGAAATGTTATTCATTTTTGGGATAGTAATTCGGTTTCCAAAATTGTACACTGTATATTTGGTAATATTCATGGGGGTTAAATTTCGCTATTTTCGGCGTCAGTAAATATAGCGCAAAAATAAATACACGTCTAATATTTATATGTACACACAAACGTTTAAAGCGTTTATGGCAGAACGTTTACAAGATGTGGGTGTGCAAAATTTAATATAGCAAACTAGGTCTGACTCTGATAACAGCGAATTTTTAGCCTCGTGAAATTTAACAACTAGACATCAAACAAATTGAATAAAACAAAATGGATAGTGTATAAACAAGCTGAAGAGGATAAATGTAAAAATGTATTGATTAGGTTAATATAAGTTGTGCATCAAAAAATAGCGTTCTGATGGTAGGTGTGCATATATCATATGAGTGTTGTTAGATTGATAATACTTTACATGCATAATACAACGGGGGTTGACCTGCTATTGAAGTATAGACCATTCGATAATGGATTACTTAATGAAGTAGATATACATAAGTAAGCCGCCTTAAACTCTGTTCTAACGCGCGCTGTTTGAAATGGCAGGTGTTCAAATCCACGAGATTGTCATCTATAATTCTGGTTTTCGACGATATCACGGACAGATGCCTCGACCGGACAATGGGCCAACCACAGGACGTGCTGTGTAATGACCGCTTTAACGTGAGGTGGTCTTTATCGACCATTGGGATCCGTAATTGATTGTTAATATACATAGACAGTGATTACTATCAGCGATTTACCAATATCAGCTGTTAGGCAATAACTCGTGCGAGTAATTATCTAAAGTGTATTTGATCGCACTTCAAATAATTTGAAGGTCATTTTGTGAGTAATACTACATGTTATCAAATAAACGACCTTGAAAACCTAGTATTTTCCACTGTATTTGTTTCTATTACCTATCGTCTTTATTTTCACATTACATACATACATTCCATTGACATCTGCACCATACGTAACAAATAATGACTTTGAATTACCTTTCAGATTGATAACCATCTAATTCTTCTAAGTCATAAAGGCGTTTTAGACCTGGTGTCTACTCGTGGCGCCGTGCAAATAAAACATTTGACGGTATATACAGCTAGTGCACTGGCCTAAAAGAGAAGTAATATGTTGTCCTTTCTTTTAACATAAAAATTAAATAACATCGCGATGAACAAATATTAGCTATTCTATTCATTGTGTCCGATAACTTCCGAGATTGTTTATATGTTTAAAGTTTACTAATGAAATTAAACTTGGGATTAACACTTGGGTTTACTATTCAACAACCAATTGAATTTGATTTACAATGTAAAATAATGATAACACATTATATAAAACGGAACTCACTTTGCTTTTAATGATGAATAGTTTAATCCAATACAAAAAGTAGCCCAGCATGGACTTGGGATATGTATGTTTTAGCTGATATGGAGCACGGAATAAAAAGCAAAAAAAGAAAACAGCAATTTCAACTTATCCTTCTAACTTTCCAGTATATCAAATGAAGATATCTTATGCATCAAATATTCTTAACATAGACGATCATATAATTTATTATAATGCACTTTTGGTAATGGGATGTTTGACGTACACGTACGATATATACAATAGTAAACAATACTAAAAATCACTTTATAACATGATTAATGGGTTCATACATAAAGTACAACGGATTGACGTTAGGTATTTAAATACTCGTATCATTTCCATATCTTCAGAATTCTGATAATTAATGGAGATATTTCGTATTTATTAATAAAATTGATATGTTATATGCTCGTTAAAATCATTCTTCTCCATTTGAGCATAAAGCATTCAATCAATCCGGTATCAATTAAATGCAGTTCTAAAAAAGAAAATATATGCCAGATAAAATAAACATTTCGGGATTTGTATTTTTATATTGCTAGTACACACTTTGTAAACATGGTCAACTAAAGTCCGAAGTTTGTACTAAACATTTAGAATTTTAATCTTAGGTTATATCCCATAGAATATATATATATGGTTTATGTAGCACTGACTATATCTATCAATTATTCACAATACATTTTGAAAATACTGATGCTAAGTGAAATTGAATTATAGTATTGGTAACAAATTCACAATTCAGCCAACATCAATCTTATTAAGATATTATTGTCAATGCGGCTTTTGTTATAGATAAGAAAGGGATTCATCAAACTTCAGTCATTATGAATAAAGTAACCAAAAACAATTAAATTCCAATGAAAATGCTTATAACTCGTTAAATAGTCCCTCCTTTACAACAAGGATTTACTACTTCACTGGAAATCCTTCCGCGTTAATCCTCGTTTTTCTCTATTGGCCTTCAGAATGACATCAGCAAAGTACTTTTGGTTTATTTGATTGAATGATTGAACAAGCTGTTCCACTTGGTCCGGCGTAGCGACCTTTCCTCTCCATTCCCACAGAATCTCGAAGATAGTGACAACAGGGGGCTGGTTGATGCTCTTGATATCCATGATGTCCTCGTACGGCAACCCGAGCTGGGAGCCCAGCACTTGGGCAACTTGGATGTTGATTGCGCTCGAAAGAGCAAGTAAGCTCTGGTGACTTAGTATTGGAACGTCATCTGAGGCGACAAAAATCACTTCATTTAGTGTGAAGGAAAGTTAAATGTTCATTGTAACAGCGAATACCGTGTTTAGTTTAAACATTAAACAAAAGAAATACGCAAATATCAATCGATGTTTAAAGTGAGCAGCCATTTCGTCATGTAGAATTTTCATTTATAAATTATTATCAATATTGGCTACATATACCCTTTACAATAACTCATATATTTGCATGTGCATGGCAGTGACGTAATAATCGATGGTCACTGTTTCGTATTTCTATTTATCTGATTATTTACTTGGCTAATGAAAGAATAAATATTAACTCATTAGCAATGATGGTAAAAATTAGGTCAAACTTCTGGTCTGCCTGTCGATATGAATGTCTGTATGAACTAATACCAGCATTACCAGAGCAGATAGAATACTGTATAATGTAATCAACATATCGACACATTTCGGGGGGCAGTGTGAGATTGGTGTTTTTCTTAGACGAACTATAACAAATGTCGCTACGTCAAATCCATCCTAATTGGTACCAATTCCTAACAAAATTAACTTATGCCTTACCAGAACATAATAACAGGTGAGTGTATGATATCTATATGCATGAATAATTGATATCAACATTTTTTGACATGTAAACAGCATGTATCAAGTTGAATAAACACTGTTATGGAATTTTCTGACGTCATACACACAAAGAATGAGTTTCAGGACCTTTTACACACTATTTAACAATGCATCTGCCTATTGAAGGAAAAATATTGTTGGAATCAAGTAAGTTCTTGATCTTAAAACTCTTAAAACATCATTTGATTGTAAACGCCTACCCTGTGGACCATTTATTCAATAATTTAGACTTGAAGAGTGTCATAATGTCAATCCCCCAAATGACCTACTTACCAAAGATTGATCGGTACTGGATTGACGATCGGACAGACTTTGTAGAGGATCGCGTGGAGCCCCTTGACCATTGGTTGGTACGTCCAATCGTGGCTGGAAAAACATTTATTAACATTATTATCAATTTCAAAAAATGAAACTGACATTGACGTCGTTAAATACAAAAAAAAATAAACACCGTGTATGTCTGAATTTTGACAATGTCATACATAAATACCACGCCTGTCTGACTATCATTGGATTTCAGAATGATTTATATTATATGCATTCTTATATAAAACTCGACTATTTGAAGTGAAATTGATTAGCAATGTTTTGTTTCATTGCATTCCTAGCAAGGTTCAACGATAAAGAAAGAGAAAGAAAATTAACTGAAAACTGTATTTTGATGATAACCGATGAAGAAAAAAAAACTGTGTATTGTCCGATAACCAGTGCTGTTATTTATTAATCCGATTCTGGATCTAATTAACACATACACTGGTGTCCTTAACATATATTTAATACATAGTATATATTTAACACAAAAACGCTAGTCAAAGGGAAAAAAAAGTTTACACAAAACCAACACAAACAACCCCACTAGCCGTCGCCAGTAGATATGATAATTCTATCCTAATGATTTTGTCTGGTTCTTAAATACTAAATGCACCTATACAGTTTGAGCAAATTTAAAAAGTCCGTATCTGATATAACTACCACCACAAATCAAACAGCATTAGATATAAAAGGATACCATTTCGGTATAACGGAAACACATTGTTGCATTGTTGTTTGATTTCGGGATATACAAGTCTTTTGAAACAAACGTGGAAGAATGGCTATTTCAATTATGAAGCAATTACCAGTATAGATTGCAATAGAAGTAAATTGATTTGAAGCCATCGATTATTTTCCGCCAAGCTTCTGTTAAATGTTTGATGTTTTACCGTTAGTGTGTCTTTATTGGTTCAATTTAATAGAACTTTTAAGTGACACTTTTGAAGCCGATGTTTGAGAAATTTTGTTACAATACATATTCGTCCAACTAGTAAACCATTGTTGCAGTCCCAACTCTGTAGATGCATTTTATAAAAAAACATATATCATAAAAAAGCACTATTACATAAATAATATCGACGTATGTTAATAAAACATCCACCAGATGGCGTATGATTACTTATATTAAAATGGATGTAACTTTTGTTCTTACATACTTAGATACAAGAAACGAAAATCTATTCAACGTCGCATACATATTGAAAATAAGCATTAGCATACGCTTGCTATTTCTGCAATAATGTTTCTGTGAAAAGTATTTGGATTTGCTGATTGATCAAGGAAGGTCAAACCTGGGTAAATAGGTCAAGGATCACAAAAGGGGGATAAAGACAAGTATTAAACAATGTCATTAATGAATGTATAATGGGATTTGGTAGCCGTACTGTTTAAAGGGTGTTATAATTTATATCATGTAGAAGGTTGGATGATTATAAATGATGGGTAAAGGCATGGAAATATATTTTACTGTAAATACACATATATGTCAACCTAAACAGGTGGTATCTTCAGATATTTTACTTAGTACGGGATAAATGATATAATGGATTGGTTGGAAGGGAGAGGGGAGGGGGTAGAAAACATATCTTACCAAATACATTCATCATTCCTACAAAAACATTGCATAAATAATAAAATGGTCGTTAATATACTTATCAGTATCGTGGTGGAATCAATTCATTATATTATCGCATTCGTAATCATTACAAAGCAGTGGTGGAGCTTTACTTCATTAATAGCAAATTGGAATTTAACTGCATAAGAGTATCTATCAACTACCAACTAGACATGGTTTACATGAAAGAACACATTTCGTCATAGAGGTGTAACATAGTGTTATCATATACCATATATCTCACGCAGTACACTAACACACTAACGATTGAACATGTCAACACGACAAGAATTATCACAATTATGTATGAGCTCTTTTATGTAGCTGTGTATAAGTAAAACTGAAACCAATACACAGTTACCAATGTTTATCGTATACGTCGTAAATAAACAACCTCAACTTTTATCACATAATTAATGGAAGACATTTGCAAGTCAATTCTGCTAAACTATGAAAAGAAATCAGTAACTGTTATGATCGTCAATGTGCCATATGCTGCAATAGGCATCATTCTTATTTTTTAATCGGTAGACATTAATTTGAAGTTTTATAAAGAGTGATGTAATGCTTCTACATTGAATGTAATTGATCAATGAACAAAAATCTTATCTATTTCAGGATTATGTTTAGAGCAACCATAAAACTTCTGTCAATCCCTGAAATCATAAATTACCTGCGATTTCAATGGAATTTTTAAACGGCAATACATTTAACCGTTTCTTTCTGATGCTGTTCCTCGTTATAAGCTCTCTGCACCACTCCCGGGATGGGAGTGGTCGGGCTTGTTCCATCATCACGCCCCACAAATCGTCCTACATCCCATTTATATAGCACGTTTACACCGTACTGGCTTGTAAACAGTAACAGAACTGGCGTTTTATCTTTACACAAACTAACAACCTTGTAACGCTACGTTTGAATTATACTCAGTCTAAAGGTCGTATATACACATATGGTGTAAACGTCAGTGTACGGGTGGGTAGTCTGCTGCGGTACAGCATGAATGGGACCAATTAAAATATCAGGATATTTAAAGGGTCCACTGTATGCAGGTATATTACTCTGTAAAATAATAGTCTAACAATTCATCACGAAAGAGTATATATCCTCCACACAATGATATATTGTTTAAAGAAAAGTCAAACAATGATTACGAAAATCAATATATCGGTCAGGAAGTTCATTGTTTCTCTCACCGTAATTAGAAAGAAGCACGCTCAGTGTATTGTTATTTTGAAACAATGTAAACAAACTGTTCAGGTAGGAGATCTAACATTCAATATTGATCACACTGCAGTGCAATTGTGTTTAAATCACACACTCCGAATTCAATACATATCGGGAATGATTCATCAATAATTTTGGTAATAAAACCATACTAATGATAATATTTCTAACATCTATTTTAAAGATACATATTTATTATTCTTACTACAAAGGAGAGATCCTATATCAATGGTTTTGCAATTATGGTTTTCGATCATATTAAAGATTTTATGAATTATTTATATCTGTACTTTAAATTATTTATTAACTTTATCTATGAAGTAATTCGTTATTCAGAATTATAAATAACTGTCCAAATTTACTTTGCTCTTGATTATGATATATGATTCGTATTTAGCATTGAAACAAATACATGTGAACAGTAGAACAGCAGTGTTCTAACAGGTGTTGGACTTTTGTCAAGTTTTACCTTATAATACATTATCTGACGCTGATAGCCAGCTATCAACGCGTATGTCAAATCTGACTTACTGCTATTGTTATATATTTACCTGCCATGTATATACACATGGTCTCGTCTAACGCGGGCAGTAATGATTTAAGAATCATTCACATGTTAAATACCTCGACACTGTGGCAAGGTACTCAGATTCCATAAAAGAATCATTTACACAAATAAACTAATAGTGGACAACTTCAAGTGACAAAATTAAAAGCAAGCACGTCCTGGATTGAGGAAAATTGGTTTCTTAGTTAATAACACTAGGCTTATTAGAAGAAAAAACGAAGTAACATCACCTCAACTTAACGGTATTCCTTGAGAATTTCTATTATGATAATAAGATCTATTCAATACTAATCCGAATACGAATTTTTAAAGTGTACTTACTGATTGATTTTGATTTGTACAAATTACTTTGCGATAAAATTTTACTTCAAAACTATCTTGGTTCACATTCCTAAAAAGGTATATCTATAATAAGGTAAGTCAACATGCAGATTTAACATGCGTGTTATTATATGTCATTATGTATTATTATGTACTATTATATATTATTATGTGCTGTTATATATAATTATGTTTTATTATGTAATAGGAATCCGCTTAAAAATGAAACATTACTCTAGGACAGTGACCCTTATGCATGCAAGATCTGGAATTCTCGATATTCACAAAAATGTAGTATTTTTCTTGTCTTGAGATATTAAATAAGTTTTAACAATTTATGAACTCCATTAGGGTACTTAAGGTCACTCAAATGAACATGTAAACGGCAAAATGTAATATAGTTAATGCTTTTTAAGGTTTCTTAAATTCCTGTCCCCTCCCCACCCTAAACCAGTGGACAAAGAATCTGAAACAATGCCGTGTCTTACAGGAAGTAAAGGATTGGAAAGTTACAAATTGTAACTTTGAATGGTCGTTTTCCCTTTTTATTTATGAAGATGGAAAATATCAAAACTGTTACGTCAGGAAAGAAATCCTAGAAATGGTATTATTTGAGAAATTCTGTTATTTAACGTTAATATTGTTTATAAAACCATATATTCTTGTCATGGCTTGTTAGAGATAATATAATGTATATGTCAAATAATAACTGCAATGACCCATCCTTAAGTGTTTTACACTGACCTGGTCTGCTCTCAGAGTAGGATGTTTTCAGTCTTGACATGCTGACCAGGAATCGGTTCGTGTCAATGGTGACAGTGTGTAGAAACGTATCAACTCCATCAACCTTTTTGAAGAAATTTACAATTCCGACATGGCGGCCACGTGGATCCTTTCGAGGCTCAAGTGGGAAAGAGCGATAATTGTCCCGACAACTACTAGTGTAAATTATCGAGAAATAGTCATTAGGAATCTCCCTGATTTTCTGTATATTCCCATCAGTATCGAATGTGACTGTCTCATTTTCCTTCAGTCTGATATCAGTGGAGCGATTTCCTGGGATTTCGAATAGTCCTTCTTTTGCCCGGCGCCTCAATGCCCTCTTGACGAACCTCTTATCCACGATCTCTATCCAAATCTTGACAACACCGACGTGCAATAGGCTTTTGTCTAGGAAAGTGAGGATAGAACACATGTGTTCATTTCCAAGGTATAGCCTCAGCTCATCCTCAACCATCGACTTAGACTTCTTCATGAACTTCTTCTTCACTTTTCCAAGAGCGATTCTGATAAAATCAAACGAGACACTAGTATAGCTCAAATATTTACACTTACTGTTGATTATATATTAAAGATGAATAGAGATAAATGTACTACTACAAAGCAATGGGTTAGAAATAATAGAAAGATTGATTTGTATCAACACAGTACTTGGCTAAGATAATAGGTAAGAAAAACATTGGTAATAAATAGTAGTATTGTCATAATTGAACATAATCTCTATTGTGTGTAATAACCATCCACATGTCACATATATCCATGTATAACCATATTATTTGAACTTGGAAATGTAAAAAGTCGGGGAAATGATGCTTAAAAACTAATGCATGTTTATCTAATAGTTATTGATAAAATATATCTTCAATTTACTTATCAACACATTTAGTTCCTTTAATGATTAATGTTTATGTCCATTACCATTAGAAGAATCTTAATTGTGGAAAGATCACGGTTTAGGAATTATTCTGTTTTTGACATTAGTGGCAATAGTTCCACTGTGTTTTTTCATGTGTCGGTGCCAATAAAAAAAATATCTATATCTTTTTAATTAATCAATTAGAATTAATGAAATAATAAAAAAGCTTTATGTTCTGGCTGTGATGATGAAAACTAACCTTTTCAAGCATTGTGTATTCTTTTATTTGTATGTGTTGATAAATATAAATTATAGCAGTTTATTTTTACTTTTCATTAAATATGAATAACAGTTCCAATATGTATTCCACTATATTAGGAACTGTTTTATGTCATGTATCACATATTATATGATTGTTTATACATTAACCTAGTATCTATTGACGGATCACCTTATTTCATGTAATACGTTATCAAGTTCAGCTTGCCAATTCCTGCGGTGATTCGTGCTAGAGTTATCTCCCTTTAGATATATAATTTCCGTTCTTTGCGCTACTTGCCGTATAGTCTATAAGCATAACATACACAACATTTTGAAATTATGAAAATTGTTGATCTGTATCACAATATCTGAGTAACCACAGCCACTTTTTAATTTTAAACTAACCGTGAGTGTACCAGTCTATATTTCTGCATTTACATTTTTACATATTTTGTTTGTTTGACGTCGGTTCATCTGTGCCCATTTTATTAATAATTTTACTCACCATTTTTCGGTCCTAATGACCTTTATAGTGTTGATGGGCCGTTAAGAACTATCAACTAACTACCTAACTTATACTACAGATCTGATAAACTTACTACGGAAAATTTTAGTTTATACATGAGTTTGTGGTAATGTAACCCCCATCCCAATTAACATTATTGGTAACATAAAATGTTGATATCCGACGACTATATAATATATGTACATTTTGCTTTGTGCAATCCCATTAATTCTGTGTTAACTACGATTGTATTCACAGTAACATTCTAAATCACAAGACAATTATATAACATCACTAAGGCGCCGCGTTTACCTGTGTTACGTCAGCGCTCTGAATGACGTCACAGATAACCCCCAGATAACATTTTTATTTTGTTTCAATCATTTACATGTTTTGATCAAAAACAACACTCTCTAAATTGTAAAAATAGTTATTGAATGGTTGTCAGATTATATTGATTGTTAATATGACATATACGTTAACCATCGTGACATACAATAGATCTGGCAACCATTGTAATAATCAAATATATGTTGAGCGTACCCGTTAAATCTGTCGACTTGGAATGTGTAACAATTGGTTGTGGACTCGCATCTCATGGCGGATCTTTTCTGGATGATTTCCGTGTCCTCGTTACTACCGATACGGAACATGACGATCTCGGAGTCAGGATCGTCTATATCATTTATAATAGGTAAGTGCATTAGGGCTGGCTCCTGTAAATAAATGTATTAGTATTAGAGGTAGTGTGTATTTCAACATCAGTCTTGGGTTCAATTTCGGTATTATAGGAATTTGTATATCTTATTTGATTTCATATACATGTATTCTCAAACATTTGTTGGGTTATGATCAATCTGGGTGACTATATCATTAATTCATATAGCCACTTTAGGTTATAAAGTCTCAGAAATGTATATGTTCAATGAAAGAGGAACCGTACAGCAAATTCCACCTTGATTGATTGATTGATTGATTTTTGTGTGTGAACATTTCTATGACTGTTTTAGTATATTCCTACATTTTATCAAAATACTACATTAACTGATACATTGAATGTTAATGAATTTCATAAAGAACATACTTTTATGTCGACATCTTTGTCAAACTTGATAAACAGGAAGTCGGAGATGGCTATGATGGCTTGGCATTGGTCGGTACAGCAATCCTTATACCCAAACATCCGGGCTCTGTTCACCATCACAAGCTGTAAAACAGGCGTGACGATTAATATCATATTCCCATTAAAATCGGAGAACTATTTTTGACCCAAGTTAAAGAACAAAGAACAAAAAACAACATTAAATCATGATTTATCAGGGTACATGATACGAGGAGAGGGCTGGTATAGGCAAAGTCTGTTGCCCAAAGTCCCATTGTGCTTTAGCTTTAATGAAATTATCGGAAATGAACATACTAAGACAAAGTTAAGATAATTGGCGCTAGGTGGCGCTTACCCTGAATTGGACAATGACTGGTTTGTTGAAGCAATCTTTGGGGAAGTTTATTCGAACTCTGTTGTCATCCTCAGAGATATACGTGTATCCCGTCAATGGGATTTCCCTATGGTAAGCACGATATCCCGCCACGGCCACGAACGCCTGAAGAAACTTGGCTTCGAACTCCACCTGGCCATCCTGTAACACCAGAACCAATGCTGAGATGAATTACATATTTCAGATCTTGTAAGTATTGTTAATGAAATATCGACCTATGTTATCACCTAGGGAACGGAACTTTGATTTCTACACGGCGATACAGGGAAATGTCCTTTTTGGAATTTATAAACATATTTGGGCATTTATACATTGCAGGATAATACTATATGTTAATATATTACACAAATGTAGAAGACCGGCATCTGAACTGTACTTCCTGGCTGTTCAAAGAGTGTTGGTCTCAGTAAATTGCAATATGGTTTCAAACAGATATCTATCTTTGGTTTCATAATTTTCATAATTCTGATATATATCGAAAATTGGCAGGCAAAAACCCGCATGTGGACATTCTGTGAAATTGTTAGTCAACTTTGTGCGAAAATGCTAGTTGAAAACAACATCGAATTTGTTTAAATTAATTTGATTATTGACAATTTTCTATTCTTCAGTGTAGAGTTCATTTGAATAAGATACATTTTTGCATAGATTAGGTTCATCTGTTTTCCATAGCTTCATCATTTTAATTATAAAATATTAAATAGTTAAAAAAAAATGTATGTATTTGATATGAAAACAATATAAATGATCGGTATTAATTAAATATTATGAGTATTGTTTTTGGAAGGAAAACAAGTAAAATTGAAGATAATGATATCACTAACATTAAGTTCTCCTCCGACGTCCATCCATTT
This sequence comes from Pecten maximus, assembly GCF_902652985.1. Lineage (NCBI taxonomy): Eukaryota > Metazoa > Mollusca > Bivalvia > Pectinida > Pectinidae > Pecten > Pecten maximus. Next base: position 13,045,300 of record NC_047029.1, on the reverse strand, counting down.
CGGTCCACATTTAATTTTGACCTTAATCGCAACTGTAGGTGGAAGCGCTGCCTTTGAGATTGGAAATCGCAGAGTAATCCTTTCTGAACTCTGAAACGTACTTCCGGTTATTTGAAATATGTCCGATATCATATGTTGCCCATCTTGTAACTTCAGAGAGTCTAGAATATCTTGACGGTTTTCCACAGGACATCTGATGACGTCACAGTAGGATACATTACCTAAGTGCTTACATGGTTCCAAGGCCACCACACCCTCTCCCATTTCCAATGTATCTGCGATTCTGAAAAAGGTGTATATCCACATTTAATCTTCCATCACCAAAGATTACCCAAGGAAGAAATACCATGTTATTTTAAATACTGTATATGTACATATTTTGAGGGTAATCTAATTTTTCTTATCTATCTAATTTAGTGTTTTTAGCGCTAGAAGCATTTCGCTAAATTATGATTGAGCTAATTGTAGTTTATCTACATTAGTTTCTATGGCAACCATTGTTGGTGCCCTTATTTATCATTCCGCTTATCTGTTTTAGTTGGTTTTGCGCTAATAAATGAATGTGTGTCAAATTAAGCACGTTTACAGAATAATAATGGAGGTATGATGCCCCAAATCAAAAACAATATCCTCATCTTCTTTGTATTTCGATTGAAAGTGAATGTAACATGTTCATATAGGTATCAGTATCATCTATATTGTATCCATATACAGCCCACTCATTCGAATATATACTAGTATATAATAACAGATTTCAATTCATCTTTAACTGTACTCCGTATCTTTATCTGAATTAAGTTCTTCGTACCTGATTCATGTAATAAGAACTGAAGTCGACAAACTTACCCTTTCGTTTTCCCTATTCCAAAGAAAGTATCTGTACAAAGACTTCCAACTTTAAACATCAGCTGTCTATACTCTTCTAATGAAACGCTGAAATGTCAATTTATAGTTAAAAATAATATTCTATAATGTTAATAAAATTGTATGACATTGTGTGTGTTGGTTAAATGATATTCACATATATGTACGTCCGATAATTGACATTATATTGATATAAAGACTAAAAACATGGTGTTATAGTTTACATCTATATCGGTATATAGGAAATCATATTGTGTTTTAGTGTATATATCTATACATCACGTAATTGTTATACGTAATTATATTGCTGATGTAAAATACAATAACTTGCTTGAAATGATGTAAGGACAACAATTGTTGTTTTCAACATTCTTACATACATCAATTAATCAGAAATTGATTTGAATTGTATTATATAATTATACTTGCTTCGTGAATAAATAACTGATTTTGACGTTAAATATAATTTTGTTAAAATACCGAAAACATACTGATTTGTTCCTTGTGTGATGATGATTGATATTTCTGTCAAAAATCCGGATATGCTGTTTTGTATCATGCTTCTTCTTTGACCAGCCTGGTCATTTTCATATCTGAAATGAACCTTGAATTATTATATAGGAAACAAATCTCTGCGTTTCTATTTGATATGTTTACCTCCATAAGATATATGATACGTATATATACATCTGTGAGATCTATACTTATTAGGTTAAAAGGAACATGGATAAGAATTACAGAAGAACGGCGTACACAGAACCGTAATCAATAAAGATTAGGGCAATATATTAAATGTAAAAATTACAGAAGGACTTACCAAAACGTACAAGGAGTAGGAATAGTAATATCATGTGTATGTATACTCACTTAAGCCTCTTTAAAAGGACTTTTGCGCTCCTCATCAATCCAAGAACTCCAGACAAGAAGCTGGAGTATACATTTCTTGCGCCAGGCAGAAAGCTGTTAAAACATAAAACAATACAATTTAGTTATTTATAAATGTTGATATCTTAACGTTATTCTAAAGGGTTTGAGATATATCATTTATTATATATATATAGTTATTATGTAATATTTCAATTTCTACTCAAGTTGGACTCAATGAAACTACCAAACTTAATCTGTTTCATTTGCTCATGAATTTGACCAGATTAACACTGATCAGTGCGTATGAATACATGGTTAAAATTCTTCCGCGGGACGATTTCACTTTTTCTACATTGTTGTTATAAACATGGAATAATTATTAAAATTATCAAATTTATTATGTATTCTTGTATTTTATGAAAGACCAGATATGCTAAATTCTTCTATTTTGACAAAATAATGCTATTTTTAATCCTAATATTGCTGACTCTTTTACTCGATTGACTAGACATGCACAATCCGGAACTCCTCGGAGTTTTCCGCATTTGGACTTGCACAAGCTTCGAGACATTAATATCTAGACCGACTTTTTTATTCGAAAAAAAAAAGAATTGAAATATAAGGATTGAATCTTGATTTGGTCGATTTCATGGGGTCATGAATTGAGTTGCTCTTGAGACAAATTCAACATGAACTGCTTCGCAGTTCATTAAATTTGTCTCAAGAGCAATTAAATTCATGACCCCATGAAATCGACCAAATCAAGATTCAATCCTTAAATATATTGGCCGTACATAATGTTAACTGTACTTACTCGATCTCTCTGTCCAGACAATTATATCTGCAGTGCATGCTCATAGCGTAGAACAGTCCATGTACCGGTCTCAACATTGGGAGGATGTTCAACTGAAACCTACAAAACATACGTGTTTATATAGCATAATAGCATTTTTAGTATTATAGCATAATAGTATTTTTAGTATTAATGCAAAATAGCATTTTAGTATTATAACACAAAAGCATTTTTAGTGTTAAAGCACAATAGCATTTTTAGTATTATAACACAATAGCATTTTTAGTATTATAGCATAATAGTATTTTTAGTATTATAGCAAAATAGCATTTTTAGTTTTATAACACAATAGCATTTTTAGTATTATAGCACAATAGCATTTTTAGTATTATAGCAAAATAGCATTTTTAGTATTATAGCATAATAGCATTTTAAGTATTATAGCATAATAACATTTTAAGTATCATAGTATAATAACATTTTTAGTATTATAGCAAAATAGCATTTTTAGTAATGGCGTTTAGTTTATATATGACACATGAAATCGATGGCGTTAACATTTGTAGTACAGAAGTATCTATCCGGGAAACGAAAAGAACATTGGATTCAACAATTATCTGGCATTGATTTGATGAAACATTTATGTCTTTCCCCCATAGACTTGTTATGATAAAAATCATTCGGCAGTACCTATAAAACATATAAATACAATTCATCATCAATTTCTTTTCACGAAGCTAGTATGAAATGCTATGTCATTACTAAGTCTTTCTCTCGTTACCGTGTCAACATAAATGTCATTAAAAAAATGTGTATCAATCAATAGTTATTATTTCCATAGTGATTGATATATAGCTAAACGATATCGATTACGTTTAAATCAATAATCCTAGATTAAATGTCAATGTATTTTTCCAAAAATGAATTATATCAGTATATTCATATAGACTCCTTGGGTCTTGTTTGATCAAGTATCAATTGTATAATGTATTTTGTTATAGGTATGTTGTTATTTACATTACCTCTGAAAGATATTGCGATTTTGGCCTTGCCTTACCTCTGTAGGAAAAGTGACATGACTTCCCCGAACAAAGAGGCAAGGTCTGTTGCTAGCTCCATTAGTTCTGAAAGGATCTCTTGTCTTCGTCTATTAATTAATAACAACCACCTCTTAGCAACACCAACGAGTATAAAATCCAAACAATGATTAATCAATAAATAATTAAATATAAAGAAATAATAACCGAGAACTTCACATTCATCTACACATTTTTTAAATATTACACTTACTATTAATCGCCATTTAGCGCGAAAATCACCACCCCGCGCATTATTTTATGATTTTTTTTTAAGGTGGTATTTATGGAACATGATGAAAAAGAAAAATGCTTGGAAATAACCACCATATCCCCTTTATGAAAGAATCATATAATATACATGAAATTATACCAATCACAAATGTTAACCACACATCAAAAACATTTTCTATAAGTTGAATGTATGTATATTTTTGTATTCTTATTCCAAACTTTTCCAGTTCGTTGCATGACCGTCTTCAATCGCTTTACATAATCATGAACATAATAATTCAACTGTTGCTATCATACATATGTATCATCACCGGATCATTACATGACATTCATCTGTAATATGAAATGATTAATCGTTCGAAAACATATACAGTAAACTTAAAACCAATTTACTTTGTGTCGTTAAAAATGTTAAACTTCAAAATATTGATAATATGTTCAGGAGCATGGTCTTTTTAAGGACCTTACCGACGTATATATATTCCTGGTGGTAGTTTTGATGTGTATTACTTTCATGATAAATACAACTTATAAAGTTTGGAAATGATAAGGGGAAATGACGACCCTTAATTATGATATATGTAGATATAGAATGTGTTATAATGTAAATCTCATAGAGGGGGTATGATAATATGAATGATCATTTGTATGGGTTTTTTTTTTGATAGAGTATGAAAGACTGAAGGCATAAGAAAGAACATACTCTTTCCTGGTAGGTTCTTTCACGTTATTCCAGATTTCCAAACATCCGTGAAACAACATCTGTAACCCATTGATGTCTTTTGAAAATGATTCCACATCGTTGTCGTCATAGCTAAAACATAACAATATAAAGCACCTTGTTATATAAATAGTATATGTAGTATGTAGATTTTACGTCTACATCACACAATAACACAGCATTCGTTACATCATTTAATGTTTTGCAATTTTCTCCAGAATCGATATCCTAAGAATAGATTGACATAATCACGACTTGCTATCCACATGTTTGAGGAATTGAACATAAAGACAAATTGTTAGAGTGTTTGGAAGTGTGATGTGAATATAAACCCTGCTATTTATATAAACAAATAACGGTATAATATTTTGCTCCCGAAAAATACAGAAAATAACAATAGGCAAGCGAAGCGTAAATCTAACTCAAAATCGTTTTAACGAAATTGAATAAATGTTAAAATCATTTAAATTTAATTGTGTAGAAAGGTATGATTTAGGTATTAAAAACCAAACAGAAAGGTGGTCGGAATTGCATGGAAACATAAGAGAAAACTGCCAGGAGAACAAGACCACGCGTTCTGGAATGCTAAGCGTCGTCGGCTTCATCAAATACAAGTGCAGTAGAATACGATTTGTACATACATTTCTAACTGATTTAATACCACGTAAATCGATCACTTCCTGATTTAGATTTACGAATATATACATAAGTATGTATACTTATGTATGTGAGTTTTATCTATGTTTCCCTCTTACCATCTATCTCTATAAATATACAAGCCCGTATAACATATGCTATATCAATATGATATTATCATATACTGTACTGTAAGACTACAATCAATTCAAATGAAGATCTGTAAACATACTTTTCTTTGTCTCTGACGTTTATACGAGTTCGTCCAGTCACGTCGATGGCATCAGTGAGAATCTTTTTCAGCCTCGTTACATCTTCAAAATCTGGACTGAAGGAGCAAAATTGACATAATTAAAATGTCATTTCAAATGACAATACAACAGAGCTGGATAACCAAACATGACATGACGGGGAACCGTTACTCAAAGAAACAGACTAAGCCCACAATAAATCAATTAATATTGGCTGTTTGGAAAATAAACTTGGTAATTCGGACTATGTAACTGTAGACAGCGATATGGATTATTTGTCTTGTTTCGAATTTTGTGAGGCTATTAAATCAAACAGGTAAACATACGAAAGTGACGGATTTCTTTTCAAAATAGTGTCCTTAAAGTTTTTTTTTATTTATTGAAACAAGGTTTACCAAGCAATGGATACATTGTCTAAATGTATTGAGACTTACTTTTCCTTTTTCACAAGAGAGCACCTTTCTTTCCACAGGCGGTCGATGTCAACCTTAACCCGATTTAAATCCCGTTTTGTCACCCCAAATATGGTACTGTAAACATGCAAAACGTGAGAATTGTCAACATAGTTTTACAATGATGTGTTACGGGAATGGATTTTACGAGTTATGTACCTTCGGTTGAGAGTTGTGTCCCTTAGTAGAAGTATGCATTTGTATATTTATGAAAGTATTTTGTTTAATTATAGCTGAAATATTGATTGTGAGTGTGAATCTATGTTATCAGAATGTACAATATATGTAGTATGAGTGTATGTATTTATTTTGGTAATGTGTGCGAGTGATTATGATTGTTTCTACCACAATACCCTGTGTTATTCAACTCTCAGACCATCAGTTCATCATTACAGCTGTTGATTAACAATCTGTTTATACCACATACCACACGTGGTATAAACTCTGTACGCATTTTGATTGGCTAACACGGCACACAAGCTGCAATTGTTATTGACGTCATCAATAATCAAATGACGTCACATCACCGGGTCCCGGACGTCACCGGTACACTTTATTTGCATACTCGAAATTATACTTGGCCACGTTTCCCTTTGATTCAAGCCGATATTATTGTGGTAGAAACAGGTCACACGACTCGAAATTGTTGGATATGGAATTTATTTCACACTCGTAAGTTATTTTTTAAAAGTTGCGAAAAACACTCGCTAAAGCTCGTGTCTTTTGTAACTTTTAAAAAATAACTTACTCGTGTGAAATAAATTCCATATCCAACAACCACTCGTTGTGTAACCTCTATGTATTTAATATTGAAAACAGTGTATGCTAATATATGTGCACCATTTTGAATGGAAAAGTGTGTAAGTCTACATATGTGAATGTAACTAGTATGTGTGGGAGTAAGGATGAAGATATAACAGCCATTGTCTGATAGTTCATTAGTTGCAATTTGGTTGTATACTTCTCTTATACCTTTACAGAAGCTACTGGCTGGTATACTTTTTGATACTTTGTAATTTATAGTTTGGGGTAATACAAATATTGTGTTACTGAGGAAGTTGGTTTCATTCTGTGCTGCTGTAAATATTTGTTGTTATTACTGTATATTGCAAATGATGGACCTGTATATACACGTAGTTTGGTTTTTTATGTTCAAAACACGGTACTATAAAGTATAATCAAGAACCTTGGTTGAATGTAAAATCGAACCGTGACAGATGTAACCCTAGTTGTTATATTTGCCGAGTGCGTATGTAAAACACAAACTAAAAAAAAAACTTCACTGTTAATTTGATTTGAGTATTAAATCAATATCTTAAACAGATATGAAGTTACGAAAACCATTCCTCGGCAGAAACCATACTGGACAATGTGTTGCAAACAAGCGGACAGCTATATATATTTCAGCGGTAACATAAGTAAGTCTTCTACTAGATTATGATAGCGCTAATTGTCATTTCTGTAAATTGTGGTCCAATATCATCGGATCACAAATAAATATCTCATATAATCAGAACAACAACAAACTAATGATATCCTCAGAACAATACAAACATAGTATCTCATAAAAAAAAAACTTAAAACGAAAACGAATATCATCTCACTAACAACAAACTTCTCATATCATCAAAACAGCAACAAAAATTTGATATCTTCAGAATAACAGCAAACATATCATATTATCAAAACAATAACCAACATCTAATATTATCTCACCAACAACGAACATCTCAAATCATCAAAACAATACAATACGTCATCAAAACAACTTAAAACGAAAACAAATATCATCGGAACAGTACCAAACGGCTTATATCATTGAACAACGACAAACATCTAATATCATATGAACAAGAACAAACGTCCACTATCACTAGAACAACAGCAAACATATTACGGTACGCGTAAACGATTCAGTAAATATCCAATCATGATCTTAAAACTGCACCATTCAAATGTACGGTATAAGAAAATGATATCGGCATGTATGCTTTACATACACCAATTTTGTATTCAGTGACCCTATAATACATACTCTCGTGACCAGTAAGGGGTTGTATTCTGTGACCCTATAATACATACTCTCGTGACCAGTAAGGGGTTGTATTCTGTGACCCTATAATACATACTCTCGTGACCAGTAAGGGGTTGTATTCTGTGACCCTATAATACATACTCTCGTGACCAGTAAGGGGTTGTATTCTGTGACCCTATAATACAAACTCTCGTGACCAGTAAGGGGTTGTATTCTGTGACCCTATAATACATACTCTCGTGACCAGTAAGGGGTTGTATTCTGTGACCCTATAATACATACTCTCGTGACCAGTAAGGGGTTGTATTCTGTGACCCTATAATACATACTCTCGTGACCAGTAAGGGGTTGTATTCTGTGACCCTATAATACATACTCTCGTGACCAGTAAGGGGTTGTATTCTGTGACCCTATAATACATACTCTCGTGACCAGTAAGGGATTGTATTCTGTGACCCTATAATACATACTCTCGTGACCAGTAAGGGATTGTATTCTGTGACCCTATAATACATACTCTCGTGACCAGTAAGGGGTTGTATTCTGTGACCCTATAATACATACTCTCGTGACCAGTAAGGGATTGTATTCTGTGACCCTATAATACATACTCTCGTGACCAGTAAGGGGTTGTATTCTGTGACCCTATAATACATACTCTCGTGACCAGTAAGGGGTTGTATTCTGTGACCCTATAATACATACTCTCGTGATCAGTAAGGGATTGTATTCGATTCCTAAAGAAGCAAAGAGAAAGTATTGGCAGTTCCACCTAAATAAGTGCAGGGATGTGATATACCCCCGATGACTTTGTGGTCCGTAATGCCACGAAGGGGATTTCAGCAACTTTATTATTTAGTCCAAAATTGATATCGCACAAGGATGTATACAAGGTCATATAAGATAATAGGTTATGTATATTATTAATGTATATCTAACTAAATTGAATATAGTTTTCCAATTCCCAACTGGATGATTATTATTCCACGTTCAAACAAAACAAGCATACAAGATTATTAATGAATTTCCGTTGAATATATACAAATATGTCGGAAATGAACCACGGAAGTTAATTTCTGGTACGTCCTTACCATTTTAATACATATGAATACAAAGTTACCTTTTGCTGCCCCTACTAGAACAGCTCGTCGGTCGTAATGACTCGTCACAACTCGGAGTATTTCTATTATCCACTTGGAATACTGCGTAATTGTATTCGGACTCCATCTTCCTTTTTCACCATTGCTAAACGTTGTATGACTTATTACTCCAATGCCCAATTACACAAACTAATGATAAAGATACTCATTTGTGTTTGTATCTAAACATTCACACCACAAATGAAATACGGAATAACTTTCCGGAACGACAAAGCAGTCCGAGATGGCATTCCAAGGAATTTCCAGATATCATGTCACCATTTTACTGTGATTCTATCGGTACAGTACTGTTACATTTAAATGAATCCGACCTTAACCTTGCCAAGTACAAATTACCTATGTGCGGAGATTAGTCATTGGCAGTACTGCAATACCTTCGCTTTAGGTGTGTGGTATCAGAAAACTTAATCTGATTAGGGAGAAAAACAACTGGTATTGTTGTATCTTCACTGCGTGCTATACTATATACCAGGCGAAGGATTACGTTCCATATAGGTGGGGCTAAAGGAACCGTATTCGACATATACGTATCTATATCTTAATTCATATATAAAACTATTCCGCCTTTTGTAAACATCAGCTGATCTTTATCGAGCCAAATAATTTTTTTTGTTCTGGTAATTTTTATTCTGCGAACATGTTTCTCATTTACGGAGTTATCATATTCAAATTTTATTTCTCTTTTATTTCAAGACCTAAACGAAAACAACAGAGAAAGCTGTAAAATAAATTACAATAAATATAAATTTGTATGCACACAAATAGTTTTCCCCGAACGCAAAGTGATATGGGATATATATATAAGTTATAACCGTTGTGTATTTACCTTCTCCGTTTGGATTTCACCCACTCGTTCCTGTAACTAAGACCATCGGGTTTATTGGTCTTAAACTGGACCTTCTTGATGATTGGACTTCCTTCTTCTGGCATTGTTTAAACTTCAGCTTACCTTCATTGATCAATACAAAACAATATAATTTGGTGCATAGGTTTCTTTTTATCGATACCTCATTAAAATATTCACTATCATATATATATATTGTACTGTCCTAATGAAACAAAGGTCAGCGTTACAAATTTTATTTTTAATTATATTATTTGATATACCTATGGATAATCAATTTTCAATTTTACGGGCGATGTAATTGACAAAGATATCGACTGTATACCAACCATCCTGAAGATATACGGTTATCTGATCTGAATCGAAATGTGCTTTATTTATTTGATGTTATTCTCCTTTTACAAACGAGTTCCACTCAAAATGAATTACTGTAATAGGTAAACATGTTCTAATTTGGTAGACAATGCACTGGAAAAGTAGTAAAAATGATTTTACTATGATTTATTCAGTGTTCCTTAAAATATAATGGAGGTAGATATTAATTAGACAAATATACATGTATTACGTATTACGTGTAATGTAGCATATACCCTTAAGTGAAACACATTAGGTAGTAAATTCGGTGTGGTATTGTTATTGGTCAACTTTCTAATTATGAAAGATAAAATCAAAATATACATGTCACAGTCATTTTAACATTCTAAATGATGATATATTATTGTTATTTACATGTACATGAAATCTGGATTATGCAGGAACAGTATTGATATTATTTCATAGTCTTATTCAAACATTGTCACCTTTCTTTGGGTTTGATGATTTGTCTGGGATCACGGCCGGAGTATGTCAGGCCAAATTGTCATTTATTTACAGAGCTGTCTCTCAAGTATCTAATAAAATTATATGTTTTATTGAATATCTTACAAAAATGTGAGACATCGTATATAATATATATATAATATATATTATAAAAAAAAACTAAGTAGCATATTATCTTGCAATATTTGAGTACGAGATTTATTCAGAATGGCTTAGCAGCTGAATCAACTGGCAGCAATTTCAATACATCCAATACGTGTAATAGATAGCATTGTATGTTTCGTATTCATTTCCATCCTTTTCAGTGAATTCATGTATCATTCTCATTTAAGTATTGTTGTGTAGATTTCACTCTTTGGTACAAGACGTTAAACTATGTGTTACAGCTGATTATTGTTAGTAACAATAAAATAAGTATTGTTTCTACGTAATCCACTTCACCACATCAGTGACTATTAAAATAACATTTCTAGTCAGATAGCCAATCGTTGCAATTAATGTCCAGGTTTTACATTTACACTTGTTAAGGTCATAAACTAACATTGCACTTAAGTAAAGGTGCGTCAAATAGAATGTAAAGGTTAAGGTAATTTTGAAACAACTCAACCGTAATAAGTTTTAAAATCAAATTCAGTTACTTACTTTCTTTGGATCGAGTTTCATTTTGTTAAAATATTTAAATCCAAATTAATCCATTTGTTGAATTTGAAAGGTCCTTATTCGTAAACACACATTGCTCTCGCCATTGTAAGGGGTTGCTACGAGAGTCCGATATTTAGGAGATTAATAGAACCACAGGCTAGCATTTATTAATCGTATAATCTTAATTCGTGATTTACCTAACACGTGACCAACCATAAGCAGGATGTATTTATAGACGTTATGGACAGACACATATATATGCGTATATGCATATATATATTTTTATCCTGCAACTGCCAACGCATTGTCGGAATACACCTACCGTATATATTTTTGCTGTATACGGCAGTGACGGAAAACAGCTGTATTTTTTCACGTGCATGAATTCGACTAGACGGAACTACTTTTGAATGACCCACACCTTGAACTTTGGTCTCGGTTAAAAAAAAAAAATCGCATTACACACATGTCATAAATATCATCTTGCTTTATTTTTATTTGTAAAAATTGTTTGTTCATGTCGAAAGCATCATGTTTCAGGATTTAGATTATATCTGTAATATATCTAGTCAATATATATTCCGCTGATCTGCTTTGTGACGTTTTTGACGTCGTCGTGACGTCTGCTCTTAACTTAACGTCACCGCTGTCAACAAACAAACAACAACAACAAGTAAACAAACAACCTACGCCAATATGTCTGAGGAACAAATTGAAGATGACGACAATTTCAAAATGGATGTTAGTCAGCAAACTTTTGAATTGCTCTGTGATATAATTGATATAGAGCCTGACATGCCAAGAGAAGTATCATTAGATCTAAATCATGAACCTGCTGTTGAATATGTGAACAATGAACCGACACCCTCTGTCAGTCAAACTGTAAAATTAGATAGCGTCAATGTTACACCTCCAGAGACTCAGCGGCTGAACTTAGTAGAAATACCAAATGAATATGACCCTCAGTTAATGACTGCTATCAATATGGTCGATGATGATAGCATTAACCCCCATATGGATGACATACATGGGCACTCGGACATGAATGACGTCAACAACACCGCTATACCAGAACCCTATTTGCCGTCACCACCCAAAACAACTCGAGATAATGAACAATTTGTAAACATCGATATGAAAGAAATAGAAAGTTTCATTGAAAACCAAAAGAATGAAAATACCAAGAAAAAAACATTGCATGATATCGCTCTTGTCAAGAAATTTTTAGCTATGAAAAACGAGTCGAGAGACTTACACAACATTCCACATGATGAATTAGATTCATTATTGGCCAACTTTGTTATTGCAGTCCGAGAAAAGGACGGCTGGGAATATGAACCTACCTCTCTCAGATCTATTATAGGCAGTGTAGACAGAAAATTACAGAGACAAAAATACGGTCACAAAATCATGAATGGGAATCCCAACGAATTCTGTCATTGTCGGCAAAACAAAAACAGCTGAAAAAACAAGGATAGGGTAACAAAGTAAACAAGTCGGATCCTATTACGGACGACGAAATAAATATTTTATATCGCAAAAACATTTTAGGGAAATCATCACCAGAGGCTCTATTGAACACTGTGTGGCTTAACAATTCCATACATTTTGGCCTTAGAGGGGTCAGCGAGCACTACAATTTAAGATGGGGCGATGTCACTCTTATTTAGAGTTGAATGAAAGACAGACAAAAACGCGAACGGGTGTTAACATATGTGACACGAGGGAAACTACACCAAAAATGTTCTCAAATGGAGGCGAAAATGACCCGGTACAAATGTACAAAGTATATTCAGAAAACCGCTCAGAAGGCTTCTCTGGAAAGGACGATCCGTTTTATATAGCCCCCAGGACAATTCCACTGACAGACGGGCGTTCTGTTAAATGGTTCATAAAACAGTAAATCGGGGAAAAGAAACTAGGCAGTCTCATGAAAACAATGGCAATAAAGAGAAAACTTGATCCACATAAGAAACTCACAAACCACAGTGCGCGTAAACATCTTATTCAAAAATTAAGAAATGAAAACATACCGCCAACCGACATTATGCAAATAAGTGGGCACAAAAATGTCCAATCCATCATTAATTAGAGTGCCATCACTGAGAATCAACAAAGAAACTACTCCAATATACTATCTACCCACCACAGTTTAAACACGTGTCCAAATCCTTGTCCAGAAAGTTCTAATTCCTCAAATGTTAACGTTAATCCGGTAACAAACAACACACTATCACAGATGTCAATGAACTCCATGTTCTATGGGGCAGTACTGAATGTCCAGAATCTGAATGTCTATATGTCAGGGAATTAATTATATCCCTCCATGACTTGAATACATGTTGGAAATTGCTATGTTCATTTTTCTTTCTGTCAAGTTAATTTCAGTGAGATGAAGAAATCATTGGCTCAGCTGAAAATGTCGGGAACTATATTTTTACCGCGGAATACTTTAAAGCGTACGTCATCTAACCTAGTTTCACTTCAACAGCTGATCGCATATTGTCATGCGCCAGGGAGCGTCAGAAAGCAACATTGTTCATGCGAACATTTTAGGAACATCTTTAAATTAAATGTTAAATGTCGATGAGTGGTGCAGGATAAATAGAATACATGGTCAGTGTCTTAAAATATAAGCTGTATTTTGGCTCGGGACAGAAAGACAAAAGTGGCTCGCCAAGGCTCGCCACTTTTGTCTTTCTTTACCCTCGCCAAAATACAGCTTATATTTTAAGACACTGACCATGTATTCTCTCTCTCTCTCTCTCTCTCTCTCTCTCTCTCTCTCTCTCTCTCTCTCTCTCTCTCTCTATATATATATATATATATAAGCAAGTATATGCAAGTACAAACAACTCATTCAAGAATAAAATACATAGCATTGTTTTATTGATTTCTTCCAATAGTATCCTACACTTTAATCACGTGTTATTGTTTAATTCATGTTAAGAAACACATTTGAATATACATTAAGGTAAATAATATCATTTAAAAACATGCATTTGTGTGTATGTATTTCACTTAGTAAAAATGTTTCCAAATCTATTTCTCTTGCAATCGATGAATAAGAATGATCAATGTATATCTTCTAAACGGCACTTATTGTATGTCACGTGACCATTTTGATCATTTCGTTGCATCGTCATAGACAATATATTATATAAATTATCTGATATACGTTTTAGTTCAATTCTAATATTAGTATGTGAAGAGATGTATATAGATAAAAGTACGCAATTGACAACGAAATGCGGAAGCGGAAGCTTTATAAGGGTTCAATGAATTTCATACAATATAAGCACGAGTATAAGTTTCTATTTCTCTCCGATTCATCTCCCTAATAATCCTGTCTGTAACCATCAATACATTGTATGCCAAAAGAAAGAGCCAGGCGAATATGTTTACTTCCGAGCAATAGTGTGAAGTAATTAATTAATGACAGTATTTTTGCACATATGTATTTATGGTGTAGGTATAATGCACTGAAAACAGGCCAACAGACTGATAAATAATATTAAACGTGATTTCATAAAATTCCCTGTATCTCAAAAGTAAAATCATCTAAACTACAAGCACGGGGTTCCAATAAAACATTCCAGCTGCATGCATGTTCAAAAGTTTGATTATTACTACAATTTGGATAGGAATATCTGTGGAATTATTGAGGCAGTCAGTTCCCTTGTCGAGACTCAAACACGATGGGGTTAAAGAGAATATAAAGTGCAAAACAGAACCATATTTAAAAGGTTCATAGACACACCACACTGTGTATTGTATTATGTCTAAATTATTCATACAATTTACAAAAAAAAAATAAAAAAAAAATACGTACATTACGACGTTGCACTAGAAGTATTACAACACGTACAAGTATATGATTATCTATGTAATATGCATCATTGTTTTTTAAATCCATGCTTTCAAAATGAAGTTGGACGTATCATCATCTTCGACGATTTCAAAGTTTCAAAACGTTTGGTGTCGAATTCGTACCAGGACATGGCTTTGCTGTCTTCGCTTGTTGACGGCATGTACGGTCCATTCAAGTTGACTCTGTGGCAGTCGTCGAACCACCATCCAGCTTGGTTGTTTTGTGCACAGTTACCAGAAATTCCGTCATTATCGTGATCTGCCGTGCTGAATGGTTTAAGGTTATGTTCAGTCATGGAATTATAGACATTCCCTGAAAATCCAGACAATGTCAGAGTGTAGTTTTCACTTTCAGATGCAACTAGAAAAACCGAATACTCTGCATATATTGATGAACCAGTGGCATTTTCTATTTCTATACGAAGTGTGTATGATTCTGAGGAAGTTAGCAGGAACAAATTCTCATTCCCAATCCAGTATTCACCATACGGAGAACCGAATCCTCGTTTGTATTCCTCCCAAGTTTTGTTGAAGTCCTGGCTTCCATCAAATCTAGTCTGTATGACTGTCCATCCACCGCCCAATGTGTCCATGTCACAAAACACATCAGTCGTGGCCAAGTCGCTGGTTGTTATAGTGTAGACATCTCAAGGACTTCCCGCCGGTAGAAAGTGACACATCCCGATATCACTAGAAATGTACAGGTCTCCATACGAGATACTGTTTGGTGGCATAAATCTGCACATATGATCGCTATCATTCACCACAAAAGCATCACAGTTGCTATGGTGACACATCAGAGCACATGTCATCCTCTCTGTCACAGATGGAATCCTAGAGGGCGTTGGAATGTAAGTATTTTGTGTTTTAACTTTATATAACGAACCGCTAACTTCGGAAATAGTGATCACTAAAGCAACAATAAGAAGATCCATTGAGATTTGATGAGTAACCTGCCTTACAACACTGATGTGTGTGATCCTTGAAGCAACCAGCAAAGCGCAGGACAAAACTAACTTATATACGTGCAGCCTCTGGACCTATCAAAGATTTTCATTTCTTTTTAAAGATCAATATAATGCAATATGAATTTCGTCGTTATATTGTTCCTGTTACTCAACAGATGCACACACGTTTGACTACTACTCAAAACATTCACGAAGGCTCAAATGTTGCATTATTAAAATAAAGGTTGTGAACATTGGTCTAGTTAAAGACAAATCGATTACCCGAGACTTCATAAAAGGAAAAAATGCTTCTTTCAGCTTAAATCCCATGGTATGTAAAACAGATTCTCAACCGGTTATCGTTTAAATAATACTAATAAATCATTTGGGTATAAATACATAAATTTCAAAGCGGTATAAAAGCCTGACCTTGATGACTCAGAACTAACACTGAAATAAATACAAAATGCATATCATCTCTATGTAATTTGCATAATTGATTAATGTTATGTAATAAAACCAAAGATATGCCACAGTGTCAACACAATGATGTCATCGAACGGCAGTGACAGCTTGAATGGGCCGCCTAAAGGGCCGCTTAAGACTCTCTCCTTGTCAATTATGATGACATGGAATGGTTCAGTAGCGTTTCTTTGTGAATGAAGAAGAAAGTACCGTTATTAGAAAAAAAAACTTATGATATATAATGAAAGAGGACAGTTATGAAAATAAAAACAAATCGATATCCCAAATTCAGTCGCCTGTTATAAATTGCGCTTAGGGAAAGCATGTGCAATTCTTACGTCCAACCTGCATGAACTTGTTTTCAATGGTCAGATCGGAATAAAATTGAAATCAGTACTTGAGCCCATAAATCATACAAGTTAAAAAAAAAAAAAACACTGGATGCTACAGCAGATTCAGGAAAATATTTTCAAATAGCATATGAATATCCTATACAACATATTTTTTGATTTCTCTGATGTCAGTATAATTTAATTGTGTGGGCGTCCCGATGGATGTCTTCTGTAGTTACTTCAGTGAGATAGCACTATAAAGTCGACATAGCTTTCATGCTATCACAAGGAGACAAACACGAACATAAAGTAATCCTCCAACACACACACACACACACACACACACACACACACAAACACGCGCGCGCACACACCTTACTCCGCATTTATAGAATCATTATCTTTTGATGAATTTTCCAAATCTTACTTTTACACTGTATTTAAAAAAAGGGAGAAAGCAGAAGACAAAATATTGGTTATGAAATGGAAAAATAACACAACAGATGTATTTTCTTGAAATTATCTTTTAATTTAAAGTAATAAAGAAAGGATTCTTAAAAATCAAACAGAGATACAATGTTAATGTGATGTTAGAGGTTGAAATTTGAGATTTTCCCCTATACTGTTATTCAGCGAACTTCATCTTTCCTTTCAGGTAATTTTCGACTGGTTTGTGCAAATCTGTCTTGCACTGAATTACATACATTCCAGTAACATTCTTCATAGAGGTGAGTGATGATTTGACAAATATTTATATCTTTACTCTCAACAGGTTTTTCTTTTTGGGAGTGTCAACTGTCATTTTCGAAGTACCATATTGGGTGGCATTCTGTTATAAACTGTCGTGATTTGACTGGAGTTTAAGAAACGTATGACAATATATAGAGGATATCTAACAGAGTCTTCAGTAATACCAAATATATTTCACGAGTGGGGCTAATACTTTGATATTTTTCACGAGTGCGCAGCACGAGTGAAAAATATCAAAATATTAGCCACACGAGTGACAGGCAGGAAATGACCTATCGCTATCACATTTTTTCCTCGTCCGGTTTCAAAATGCATACAATTATTCACAAGTTTAGAACAAAAATGTATAGATATACACAGTCAACAAAATATTTACACCATATACATATATATATACATATATATTTACAACTCCCGGTAATAACAAAAATGGCTGAGTATTCAGTTTGTTTGCTAATTTTACATTTCACATTTTGTCCTAGTCCGGTGTCAGAATGCATACTATTATTCACAAGTTTAGAAAAAAGGCATATAGACACAGTCAACAATTTATTTACAACATATTTACAACTCAAGGTAAAAACAAAAATGGCTGATTATTCAGTTTGTATGTTTCATTGAAAACATGGCCATCATTCTGAACTACATACTTTGGAAGATCTGAAAGAAAATCACAGACAAATATACAATGTTATATACATCATTTTGTATTTTGGTTTTGATATCACCAGGTAGCCATTGATATGTATATGATAAAATGCTTGTACCGATTCTTTTATTTATTACTAAGAATGATAATCGTCACTATAATGTTCACATTTGATAAATAGATTTTTAGCTAATGTAATGCCCCATACTTCAAGCACCCTATAGCACCCTATAGTTCTTCTAAGAGTATAATCAAGTTCTGCTGAGTAAGTAATGTGGGTTATATCATTTCAAAATAGTACACGTATATCAAAATTGTCTGAATCGTATATGCTGGATATTAAGTACGAAAAGCAGAAAATAATATGACATTCCGGAGGGATATTCACTCCCACCATAGAGTGATCTTTATTGGTTCTATGTAAAACTGATTTTTTATCAATTCCCCCCCCCCCCCCCCCCCCCCCCCCCACCCCCCTTTGCAATTAATCAGAGACATACATGTACATATATAGAGAGATTTGCAACTCTCTATTTGCCCTTATGTCTACATGTACGTGGTGGCCACTGACCTTCCCACAATCATTTGCGGTCGCTCAGTTCAGTCCTTACCTGACCCCATATTGGAGAAAACTTGAAAACCAGACACATAATTATCGATTATTTCTAATTAAAATCATCACCCTGATCCAAGGATGTGCTATAATTTTATTTATATCAAAGTGCAGAAGTGTCATCAATATGAAATATATCACAATTTACTGTCAAACTGTTTGTATTTTGAGTATGAAAGTCAAGCACACCGGTGTTTAGTTAAAATACCATATGGTGTTGTGATTTTCCCCAAGTAGTCCGTTTAAACAAATTATGCCACTTTAGCCCTTTTTAACAGAGTTATGCCCCTTTTTCATACAAAATGTGTAATAATTTTGTCCCGCTATGTATTCACTTAGTTTTTGATGGTTTTTCTTAAAATTTATACAGAGTTGAAGGATGGCATGACGTTGGGTCTCCAGTAACGTCTTCCGAAAAAAACCTTTTTACAGAGTTACGCCCCTTTATGTAAAAAATGGTTACTAGCTTGTCCGGCTATGCATTTGCTTTGTTTTCAATGGATTTTACTAAAATTTGGTATGTAGTTAGATGACCCTATGAGGCTTAGCTCTATGCAAAGATTTTGCCAAATTACCAGTTCTAATAGAGTTATGCCCCTTTTTTCTTTAAAAATGGGCAAAATTTTGTTCGGCTATGCATTCACTTAGTTCTTACCTAAACATAGAACATGTTTGATTTGGTTATAGTACCATAAATAGGCAGCTTCACAAAGTATCCAAACCAATCATGGAAAAGCGAGGGGGTATACTTGTTAGCCCCTCGGTGACAGCTTTAGTTGTGTGTATTAAAATTGACGATGTTTAGGTCTGACGTAATGGCAGATTAACCAGAACATGTTGAATAAGCTCCGGTACATCGATAAACACATGCGCAAAGACCGATTTACCTGTGCTCGCTTGTGTTGTGAATGGAATTCCGACATTCAATAACATAGTATTATTACACAAGAGTAAATGTGGTTCAAAGGAAGATAACTACAGTATATTACAGCAGAGACATATATATATACACATGTGTATATATGTCTCTGATTACAGGTCTCACACAACCAATTATTTCACTATATGTTATTACCAATGACTCCATCCCCTCAATCGCTCATTTGAAGTTCCAGTGTTGTGAAAGATTTCCCTTCCAGAAAAATTATGTTATTGGATACGTTAATAGCATATAAAAGCTCACCAGTACTTGAAAGACAGTAACCCTGATATTTACAGTGGGCAGGGGAACCCCCACCCGGGGAATTCCCGCCTTTTTACACCTGGAATCCTACATCTTTCTATTTATACCAGG
The DNA here is from genome assembly GCF_902652985.1 of Pecten maximus. Lineage (NCBI taxonomy): Eukaryota > Metazoa > Mollusca > Bivalvia > Pectinida > Pectinidae > Pecten > Pecten maximus. The sequence goes on along the minus strand of NC_047029.1, from coordinate 13,024,986 downwards.
AGTTTATATTTTTGATTTTTAGCATCTCAACACCCTACTCTTTATTCTCGTATATAGAAAGTATCCATTGTATGTGTTATTTACTCAGGAAAAAGCTACAAAGCCAAGAAATCCATTTTCTTTAGGAACTTGATTCAAGTGAAACACCAGCTGATTGGCTGAATGAGTTGTGCGTGACCTTACACAACACTTTAGTGATTCAACGGAGATAATTTCAATGTCACAAAAATGATTCAAGGTAACTATTGAGTGATTAAAGGGGGATAACTCCAGTATATTACAAAACATATGAATGATTCAGGGGAGATAACTTCATTATCACTTTAGTGATTTAATGGAGATAATTCCTTTATATTACATAGCCACTGAGTGATTCAGGAAACTGATCACAACATCATATTGCACAACACTTCAGGGATTCAAGGGGAGATAAGTACAATATATGATATAACATTTGAGTGGTTTGATGGGAGATCAGTTCAGTATGTTACATAACATTTGAGTGGTTCAAGGGGGGATAACTGCAGTACACTCTCCGTTATACCCATATTTTTATAATTGACTAAAAGTTGTTTCCCACTCCCCACAGTTTTCTGAATACGCCATCTGAACTCCAGTATTCAAATCTGATGATTGTAGAGATATCGCAATTACCTTTTTTGCAGCTGACGGTTAAGAAGCAATAAAAGTTCGTGTCAATTTCTGTGTCTCTAATGCAGTTCTTATCTATTTGCGAATGGCTGTCGTTGAGTTGAAGTGTCGCAATCGGAAGATAAGTTCATACAGCTAATAGATTGAGCTGAGCATCTCCTGCATGATGAGAAATTAAAAATACTCCATCAGTTAGGACACATTTAACACTCGTTCATTTAATACACCACAGCTGTCCTCTGTAAGACCTCTGTGAGACATATTTACATAGATAAACCACAGCTATCCTTTGTCAGACCTCTGTGAGACATACATACATACATGTAGATACACCACAACTATTCTCTGTCAGACGTCTGAGACATACATAGATACACCACAACTATCCTGTCGAAGACATCTGTGAGACATACATACATAGATACACTATTGCTATTCTGTGAATACCAGTGTTCATCACATGAAAAGGAGCCTGTGATTGTGATGACTCCCAGTAAGCCCTGATGGCCCTTTGATAGTCCGCGAGTGTTTGATAACAGATCCCCAGAAGTGTGTGAACGATCCAGTACTTGTGTCCTCCCTGTTCATCGTGATACTGAATCTGTATCAGTTGGTGTAATGCTTCATCACGCGCTCCGGTGTCTCCAATCTCGTGGTAACAAAGGAAGTTCAGGAACAAGACATATGGTAGAGGTGGAATGATTATTAATCCTCCTATGAGCAGCTCTAGACAGAGATGAGGAAGATGCATGTACTTGCTTACAAATATAATGCTGTCGATGTACGTTTTCTGGAGCCTTTCTAATGTGCAGCCAGGGTGATACAGGTGTCTGTACAATGTGCACAGTTCTGGATCAAGTTGATGGCAAGTTTTGAAGTATGATGCTAGTTTCAATATTCGTCTGCTAAGCTCCAGGCATTTGCTGATGTTTCCAGTCACAAAATGAAAAGTTGCTAAATACAACCCGTCTGTACCGAATGAAGCCATGGGAGTCATCAAGTACTTACATTTCCTCAGACGCTGGTATTTGGCCTTGTTACCTGCAGCAGCCTCATTTCCACACAGATCATTGGAGATTAGTCCTAATGAAAGACATCTGACACCATTCATAACTTGGACATACGTGTATTTGTTCATTTCCTCTACATTTGACTGTGATAAATATAAGTTTAATGCCTTTCCAATCATCATTGATGATGTGGTATATACTGATAAAAACGATAACATAGGAAGAATACGCAAGTCCTGGTCCATAATATTTTCTTGTAAAGTCAATGGACAAAGAAGCTCAGCCTGCATGGAGATGTTACACAGATGCTCCAAAATTGAAGTTTTTTCAAAGTTGCTTACTGATAGGCTCTCCCATTTCATACGAGAGTAGTTGTCCAAAATCTCCAGCAGTATTTGTTGATTCTGTCCGTGTATTTTCCTCTGGAACAAGTTGTTGACTCGGATGATGTAATTGGGACAGAATCCCGCCTTGACCCACGCAATCAGAATGTTGAAGCAAAACCAAAAACAATGAAAAAGGTTCTTGTCTTGCCAGAGCATTTGGCTTGAATTTTCTATTGCATGAAACATGATTGTTTTTAGGAAGTAGGAGCACAAGATGTCGTCATCCCCAATGGTTTCTTTTAATGTCTCCTTAATTTGTCTTAAAACATATTTCAGCAGCACGTATACTTTGACTTGGATGTGACTAAAGGAATGAACTAATGATCTTTCTGCTGCTGCAAATGAGATTCTCCATTGTAAAAATGTATCGTCTGAACATTTATCCCCTACTGGAACAAGATGGCATCCACTGTTTACAATCTTGTTGATTAAGGTTGGATGTGGCCATCCATACAGACGTGTACGTGTAATCCATTCATTTGCTTCCTTTGGCCAACTGTTGTACGGAAAGCAATAAACTGTGTCTGCTCCCATTAATCCTGTATAGTTACATGTACTACTTGGTCCATTGGATTCACATTTAGAACCTGTGTAAGACACTTGAAAAAGAACATATTCCTCTCTGAAGATATCACTGGAAATAAAGAATGAATTCTCAAATCTAACTATTGATTTCAAAAGGGATGCATGTACTGGTTGTTTTAGCTGAACTAGCTCTAATTGGACATAGCCAGGGCGACAGTCTGCCTCGCGAATGCACAGAATAGTTTTGTGTGCCAGGTGTTGAGGAATATTATTACACTGATCAGGGTGTACTCCTTCTATGTTTGTGAATACAAACATTTTGTCAAGGTCTGAACCTTTTAGAGAACATCCTTCTCCGTAACTTCCAGTGTAAATAAGTTCACTAAAATCTTTTTTTTCCAAAAGTTCATTTAAAACTACCATTCTCCTCTTGATGTTAATCGTCTTCTCTGTTCCTATGAAACGCCTCTCCAGATATGTGGACAGGAGCGCAGACATCCCCTCACTTTCCTCAAAGTTCATCATGGTTATTTTCAGCGTTTATTAATCTGTTAAAATATATATATATAAAAAATCTGTAGCTTCATGTTCTTACCTCACCAATTTACTCACCAACTAAATAATGTAAATTATATACAATACACAATATTACTCATTATCATGAAAATTATACGATGTATTCAGATGTTTTGACACTGTTATCAAAATAATCATAATTATTCTCTAACACATATGTAATATAACTCATTATATGTTGTAAACATATTTTGAAGTTTTTTGATACCGTTATCAAAAGCTTTTTGAAAAATGAAAAAAAAAAAACATCTTCAAAAATAAATGTTTACTTTGATATCTGTGAGTGTAAGATATTATTCTACAAAACTTACACTAATTAGTGTATATTCCATACCTGATGGAGTACTTACCTAGCTAGGTTAGTCTACGTTTGATGTTTTACTCCTCTGGTCCATATTAGTGCGCTCATGACTGCGACACTATGCCATGTGTTTTGGTATCTGTAGTCCGAGGCTTACTTCAGGACATTGAGCCATTGAAACATATCATATGACATAAATGTACTTTAAATTGGATTCCCATCTGACAGCTTAACATAACTAGGGGTCCTTATATGGTATCATTTCAGTGTCACCATCATGTTACAAAGGCCAAGGTCAGTTTTAAAGTAGACTGACTAACATGTTACATCAACCAAATTTCATGCAAATAAAGGAAATTTCCTGGTAAGATACACAGGCATGAGAATGATTAATTCATCCTCATGACTCAGACATTAATCACAGTTCACGTGTGGAGGGGACATTCTTGTTGACATGGTGAAGCACTTATCATTATGGACATATACCATCGAGTGACAGTGTATCCTCTCACAGTCTCTCCATCAAATTATCAAACGGGAAACAGAAACAACTCAACTAGATATGATCACTGTTCTATGTATTCAATCAATCGACAGTCAGACCAGCCGTGAGTCAGTAATGATATAAATCGGGAAGCATTTCTCCCCAATATGTGGTGATATCATCTGAGATTGAAACCTTTATCCCTATCTCACTCTGAGAACCCATCATTGCGATCCATAGCTCTAACTTCAACTTGTAGAATTCACAGGCGCTTGCATAGAAAATGTGATTTTCGAATTTAATTTTTTTGTAAGTTCCAGGTTGGTGTATTGGCGTTAGCCTTAAATACTTAAAATTCTGGCGTTGACACAAACTAACTACTAGAAATACCCCTAAAGTATTATCTTTTCTTTCTCATTTCAAGTCAGTTTATTTTTTCTGTAAGCCCTTCAGCCAGCTTGATTATTGTTAGAGAAGCGTTGGATGCTTACACACATTACACACAATTACACTTAATGAGGTAATGCATCAATAAGTTAATATTATCTATGCAATTTAAAGTGACATTGTTGACACTAAGCGGCAAAATGATATCAAGTTTATGAAAAATCGAAATCAAGTAAGCAAATAATACGGTTTCAAAAATTTGAATAAAAAACGGTTTCAAATAAAATGAAACTCATCTTCATTTTTTCAATAATCACACAGTGATAAATCTATATGCAAGTCCCGAGTCATGTATGTACTCATAAAGAATTTCTTAGTAACATTAATAATCTGACATTGTGGGACTCGTGAAAATAAATTGTTGATGGATCACTGAACATAACGTACAAATCGTTTGGCAGGTCTGAAGTATGGTCTTAGTATTTGACGACGACATTATATTTGTAACATTTGTGGAAGTAAATGAACAGGTCTAAAGTAAGTAATGTTGGTACACATGTATACGTTCCAGTAACCTGATGACAGTCTTATTCGTAATACACTTTTCTTTCTGTTGGTTCTGATGTCAGTAAACTGACAAGTTAATCATTTAGATAAGCATTTTGTTCTACCTTTGTGACAAAAGTATGCATATCCATTTCCCTTTTATCTTTTTTTTTTTTTTTCTTTGATTTTCAAGTATGAAATATCTAGGCCTTCTACGTGAATTTGATTGCAGAACAGACATTCTTGACTTTGTTTGCTTTTCCTGTGTACTGTCATATTCGGTGCATGGTACATGTACATCTATATCTTCGTTATCTACATCTTTATCTTTGTTATCTACATCTTTATCTTCGTTATCTACATCTTTATCTTCGTTATTCACATCTTAATCTTTGTTATCTACATCTATATCTTCGTTATCTACATCATTATCTCCGTTATCTACATCTTTATCTTTGTTATCAACATCTTTATCTTCGTTATCTACATCATTATCTTCTTTATCTACATCTTAATCTTTGTTATCAACATCTTTATCTTCGTTATCTATATCTTTATCTCCGTTATCTACATATTTATCTACGTTATCTACATCTTTATCTTCGTTATCTTCATCTTTTCTTTATTCTTGTTATCTAAATTTTATCTTCGTTATCTACATCTTTATCTTCGTTATCTTCATCTTTATTCTTGTTATCTACATCTTTATCTTCGTTATCGACACCTTTATCTTCATTATCTACATCTTTATCTTCGTTATCTACATCTTTATCTTCGTTATCTTCATCTTTATTCCTGTTACCTACATCTTTATCTTTGTTGTCGACATCTGTATCTTCGGTATCTACATCTTTATCTTCTTTATCTACATCTTAATCTTTGTTATCTACATCTTTATCTTCGTTATCTATATCTTTATCTTCGTTATCTACATATTTATCTACGTTATCTACATCTTTATCTTCGTCATCTTCATCTATTTTTTCTGCGTTATCTACATCTTTATCTTTGTTATCGACATCTTGATCTTTGTTATCTACATCTTTATCTTTGTTATCGTATCTTTATCTTCGTTATTCACATCTTAATCTTTGTTATCTACATCTTTATCTTTGTTATCGTATCTTTATCGTCGTTATATACATCTTTATCTTCGTTATCTACATCATGATATAGGGATGGGAGGCGACAACGTTTGTTACATGAAAACACAGTGACATGCTGATACAAAATAGTGACATGATGATATAACATGGTGACATGATGCTATATCACGGTGACATGATGATATAACATGGTGACATGATGATATAACATGGTGACATGATGATATAACATCGCGACATGATGATATAATATGGCGACATGATGATATAACATAGTGACATGATGATATTACACGGTGACATGATGATATAACATCGCGACATGATGATATAACATCGCGACATGATGATATAACATGGCGACATGATGATATAACATGGTGACATGATGATATAACATAGTGACATTATGATATAACATAGTGACATTATGATATTACGTGGCGACATGATGATATAACATGGTGACATGATGATATAACATAGTGACATTATGATATAACATAGTGACATTATGATATTACGTGGCGACATGATGATATAACATAGTGACATGATGATATAACATAGTGACATGATGCTATAACGTGGCGACATGATGATATAACATGGCGACATGATGATATAACATAGCGACATGATGATATAACATGGTGACATGATGATATAACATGGCGACATGATGATATAACATGGTGACATGATGATATAACATAGCGACATGATGATATAACATAGTGACATTATGATATAACATAGCGACATGATGATATAACATAGTGACATGATATGACATGGCGACATGATGATATAACATCGCGACATGATGATATAGCATGGCGACATGATGATATAACATAGCGACATGATGATATAACATAGTGACATGATGATATAACATAGTGACATGATGATATAATGTGGCGACATTATGATATAACATGGTGACATGATGATATAACATGGCGACATGATGATATAACAAAGCGACATGATGATATAACATGGTGACATGATATAACATAGTGACATGATATAACATGGCGACATGATGATATAACATCGCGACATGATGATATAACATGGTGACATGATGATATAACATCGCGACATGATGATATAATATGGCGACATGATGATATAACATAGTGACATGATGATATTACACGGTGACATGATGATATAACATCGCGACATGATGATATAACATCGCGACATGATGATATAACATGGCGACATGATGATATAACATGGTGACATGATGATATAACATAGTGACATTATGATATAACATAGTGACATTATGATATTACGTGGCGACATGATGATATAACATGGTGACATGATGATATAACATAGTGACATTATGATATAACATAGTGACATTATGATATTACGTGGCGACATGATGATATAACATAGTGACATGATGATATAACATAGTGACATGATGATATAACATGGCGACATGATGATATAACATGGCGACATGATGATATAACATAGCGACATGATGATATAACATGGTGACATGATGATATAACATGGCGACATGATGATATAACATGGTGACATGATGATATAACATAGCGACATGATGATATAACATAGTGACATTATGATATAACATAGCGACATGATGATATAACATAGTGACATGATATGACATGGCGACATGATGATATAACATCGCGACATGATGATATAGCATGGCGACATGATGATATAACATAGCGACATGATGATATAACATAGTGACATGATGATATAACATAGTGACATGATGATATAATGTGGCGACATTATGATATAACATGGTGACATGATGATATAACATGGCGACATGATGATATAACAAAGCGACATGATGATATAACATGGTGACATGATATAACATAGTGACATGATATAACATGGCGACATGATGATATAACATCGCGACATGATGATATAACATGGTGACATGATGATATAACATGGTGACATGATGATATAACATGGTGACATGATGCTATAACATAGCGACATGATGATATAACATGGTGACATGATGATATAACATGGTGACATGATGATATAACATGGTGACATGATATAACATGGCGACATGATGATATAACATGGTGACATGATGATATAACATGGTGACATGATATAACATAGTGACATGATATAACATGGCGACAGGATGATATAACATAGCGACATGATGATATAACATGGTGACATGATGATATAACATGGTGACATGATATAACATAGTGACATGATATAACATGGCGACATGATGATATAACATGGTGACATGATGATATAACATAGCGACATGATGATATAACATGGTGACATGATATAACATGGCGACATGATGATATAACATAGTGACCTGATATAACATGGCGACATGATGATATAACATAGTGACCTGATATAACATGGCGACATGATGATATAACATGGTGACGTGATGATATAACATGGTGACATGATGATATAACATGGCGACATGATGATATAACATGGTGACGTGATGATATAACATGGTGACGTGATGATATAACATGGCGACATGATGATATAACATGGTGACGTGATGATATAACATGGTGACATGATGATATAACATGGTGACATGATGATATAACATGGCGACATGATGATATAACATGGTGACGTGATGATATAACATGGTGACATGATGATATAACATGGCGACATGATGATATAACATGGTGACGTGATGATATAACATGGTGACATGATGATATAACATGGTGACGTGATGATATAACATGGTGACATGATGATATAACATGGTGACATTACGATATAGAACCTTTGGTGTAAAGGCAGCTATGGCGTTCCATACACACGTACCACCCGGTTCAATTGTTCCCTTCTCACAAAGCCTCTTCATAATCATATTTGACTGGGAAAATAGACACTTAATGAGATTTGAGAAATATTCTTTGTTTCATTGGTCAAACCAACCATGTGTCAGTCCTGAAATAATGAGGAAATATCCCTTCCCAAGATGTGGTGATATCACCTGAGATCTAGTACCCCACCCCAGGATAGACATCCTTTCTCCTGTTAAACAAGTATACTTAAGCATGATGATATAACATAGTGACATGATGATATAACATAGTGACATGATGATATAACATGGTGACATGATGATATAACATGGCGACATGATGATATAACATAGCGACATGATGATATAACATGGTGACATGATATAACATAGTGACATGATATAACATAAATGGTAGTATACAGTCGATATGAATACAATTTGGGTGACAGATAACATAATGGGCGACATGAAACGGGCGACATGAAATATTTATCTGTCACCCAAATTGTATTCATATCGACTGTATACTACCATTTGGTAACAGTTCAATGCTTATATTTACATTCATAATTTTAGTTTATTTACTGTAGCTTAAGACGCGTTTAAATTTGCCGCTTCTCCTATCACTGACGTCATCAAGTTCAAATACCGGAACAGCCGAAATTTCAAGAAGGAATAATATAGTCCCTCATGTAGTTATCAATAGCAATCACATGAAATGGTTTTTGCACAATTTGGCTTTATATTATATTTCATAAACGTTTGTAGATATCTTCAAATTGTTCACAATTGCATAATTTCTGATTGTTTAAAAATAAAGCCGTTTTTCGGCGCATGATATACGGTTAACATTTAGAAGTGATGCGGCGTTGAATGGGTACTGCACAGGACAGACTCGATTCCTCGGAAACACTTCTATCGACTGGATTTACGTTATTTTCAGAGAATATCATCTCTTAAATTCTAAATGAACGTCGTCTTGACAGTAGGTGAAAACGATTCCAAAGATATTTCATTAGAAACAGAATCCAGTCTAACCGGTCACATCAGTATCGCTAACGTAGGCTAGCAGACGATGTTCAACTTCACAGGGGCTCGATTTTGGAGTAAGGTAGGCCTTTGACATCAGTGAATAACCACATAACTATAATTCAGTATGCACACACAACCAGAAACCATGTCGATACTGCCGATTTTTCGCAAGATTTTTTTTTTTTAAATGCTGGACTTTAAATGTTGTCGTGTCTAGCATTTCAGACAATTCCGACAACGAGCCCCTGTGTGACGATAGTGACAATTTCATTACTTCCTATAAGCTTATATCAGGAATAGAGCTTATAATAATTTTGTGTCGAGTCGGTCGACTTCATTTTTTCTATTATTAAATTTTACTCTCATAACTTGCTTTGCTTTGTTTGTGGTGGTTTATGTAGATAAATGCTAGCATTCGAAATCTCTCCTGGCCGAATGTAACTGGGGACCATTGTTTTGACCAGCAACACCTGGGGCTGTATCCCTACTCTGACCGAATCACTGTAAATTGTAGTATACAGTCTCATGAATACAATTTGGTTTACTAACGACATATAGGCAAATGCAACACGGAATGTAAATATAATGTAGTAAACTGTTAAGCTGCCGTATGAATTTTGACCCACGTATTGTATAGCCGGCCCCATTGACCAATGCAAACATCCAGTATTTATAAAGGTTCTAAATATTACGGTTCTGTGGAAATCAAAAAGATGCAATACAGTCATTGTTAGTATGGATCATGGCTTCCTATGATATGGCTACTCTTGGTCTTGCTGTAATTTGTTATGCTGCGTGTTATTTGCGGCAAAGTATGTACAAAAATGCAAGTTTCATTTGTAAACTGATATGGATCACGTATATAGGCATTTAGGCTTTAAAATATCGCTGGATATGCTATTTATATGAACCTTAGCAGTGTAAGGCTAGGGTCACATTCATGTTCTGAGACCGAGAAAGTTAGAATAAAAAGGAGTTCTGGATCCGGTTGTTCGAAAAGTGATTAGGCTAATCACATTTTAACAACAATTGACAAATCCCGATGAAAGACTTTCTGGTAAAACTAACTCAGCAAAAAATCAAAACTATAACACTCGTTCGTCTCTTCTTCCTACCTGCTTATTTTTAAGAAATTATGTATGCTAGGATTCTGGACTCTTTGTTTTAAGCTCAGTTTCTCAAAAAGTATCAATGTTATTGCAACCAAACCCGCAATATAGTTGCATTGTAGTATTGTAGTGGACATCTCATCACACCCTCCAGATAAATAATTTTAATTTTTTAATTTTTTGCTATATATTTTGGTTATAAATGTAGATATCAATGTAATAGTTTTGTTGTCAAGACAACCAAGATGAAGCACAAAGTTACTTTGCTAAGCCAAAATTTAACTATTGGCCGATTTTGACCAAATTTGGTATACTGATATAATGGGATGCCAATCATCACTGCTTTAATTTGTTGTCATGACAAGCATGCTGAAGCAAATAGAGGCCTCCTATTGGTTGGAATTTGATTACTGCCCTATATCAACTTAAATTGATATTCAGATCAATCATGGAAACCAAATGAATGTTGGCCTCTGGTTGCGGGGGCCACGGTGGTCGAGTGGTTAAGGTGTCCCGACACTTTAAAACTAGCCCTCCACCTCTGGGTTGCGAGTTGCTACATGGGGCAGTTGCCAGGTACTGACCATAGGCCGGTGGTTTTTCCCCGGGTATTCAGGCTTTCCTCGACCTCCAAAACCTGGCACGTCCTTAAATGACCCTGGCTGTTAATAAGATGTGAAATAAAAACAAACCAAACCTCTGGTCGTGAATATTCCTGTATTTGTGTAGGAGTATTAAAATTTTACAAGTCAATTCAACGTAACACAAATTGAAAAATAGAAAACCAAACCAAATCTTCGAATCTTCGTTTTACCTTTTCTGGTAATAAAACAAGCAAAACAGAACGAAATAATGTGTTAGGGATAGAAAACGTAGCATTGCTGTTTCTAATATTGGTCAGTGGTAGATATGTTACATACGTGTGACGTCATTGCTATTCCTGTAACAGTATACATTGTATGTTACAACGTCAGTGGTGGATATGTTACATACGTGTGACGTCATTGCTGTTCTTGTAACAGTATACATTTTTATCGCATTTTTGCCAGTGAAATATAGAAAATTATCAAACTAATAAAACTTATATTTTCACTGCGTCGATGAGCAGTGAAAATATAAGATTTTGCAGTGAAAATATAAGTTTTGCAATGAAAATATAAGGTTTTCCCTTTTTGACCAATCAGAGCGGACCTTTGTATTCGTTGAAACTTGCCGATTTTTTTCAGTCGAAGCGGAGATAGATAAATGGGTTATTTTACTGTATTTCTGAAATTTTCAGTTTTTGACAAAATACTCACTTGATGTTAGTTATTCATACACATTCTCCGATAACAGCAGAAAACTCGTTGATCAGTCCTTTTAAAATGGCGCCGTCAAGTTGACGTGGAGTAACGTCACAAAGAGATGACGTTATTACTGATTCCCGCACTTTTTGACTATTAATTTTTCGATGTTTTTGATTTTGTTTTTAAGTTTATAAAATGCAATAAAAAGAAAATTGAATGGTTTCCCGTTAAATATAACATATATTTCACTCGTATGACAGAATATTTCGATATTTTTCACTCGTGCTTCGCACTCGTGAAAATATCGATATTCTGTCATACTCGTGAAATATATGTTATATTAAACGGGAAACCATTCAATATCCTCTATGTATTTTACACCGTCAGTGGTAGATATGTTTCATACGTGTGACGTCACTGCTGTTCCTGTAATAGTATACATTTGTATGTTACGCCGTCAGTGGTAGATATGTTTCATACGTGTGACGTCACTGCTGTTCCTGTAACAGTATACATTGTATGTTACACCGTCAGTGGTAGGCTTCATACACCTATTGATGGCTTCATACACCTATTGATGACATTGCTGTTTCTGTGATGACTTTATGATCACATAACCACGAATGTCATTTTTTGTGAGACGAGATTTGCTCAAAATGTGCTTTTGTCATGAAATAATATAAGCTCATCAAAGTTGAAACCATGATGGACACAAAGTCAATATCATCTTCTCTAGATCTTATTAATTGATAACAGATATATTGTATAAATCATCAAAACAAAGTTGCTTATTATATAGAAAACACGCCAAAAAGCTACTACGTTTGGTATTACAAATGTATATGTGTCTTATTTCACGTCCAGTAGACAATTACCTTACCCCCAAACTCCACAATCGGGTAGAACAATGGTTACCTTACACACTTCTCTTCATATATGTATGCACAAACAGAATTGGTGTCTTACAAGCCATGGCAAGCTGCATTTACTGCCACGTGACCATTGTATGTAGCTTGATTTTGAGTCAAAACAAAGAGCGATAATCTTTAAATAAAGATGTTTCTAAATAAGGCAAATTCAAAGGCGGTTTCATTTGAAATCTGACACCCGTTGTAATTTTGTAACAATTAGGTCATAGCACAATGATAGGTTTCGTCTTAACGATTATAGTCAGTGTTCAGACGCCTTTAGTTAGATTCTGGTTTACCGCCTACATGACTCCGCCTATAGTTAGGTTTCGTCTTATCGACTATAGTCAGGGTTTTGTCACCTTTGATTAGTATCTGGATTACCGCCTACATGACTTCGCCTATAGTTAGGTTACGTGTTACTGACTATAGTCAGTGTTCTGTCGACTTTAATTAGTATCTGGATTACCGCCTACATGACTCCGCCTATTGCTAGGTTTCATTTTACCGACTATAGTCAGTGTTCTGTTATGTGAAATGTACAGATCATCTAACGTTTCTTATCATGATAAATGATATTTCAATAACTATTTCGCTTCGTGACATTTTATTTTCGAATTATTAAGATATGTAGGGGCCGCGGTGGCCGAGTGGTTAAGGTGTACCGACACTTTATCACTAGCCCTCCACCTCTAGGTTGCGAGTTCGAAACCTACGTGGGGCAGTTGCCAGGTACTGACCGTAAGCCGGTGGTTTTTCTCCGGGTACTCCGGCTTTCCTCCACCTCCAAAACCAGGCACGTCCTTAAATGACCCTGGCTGTTCATAGGACGATAAACCAAATAAACAAAACACTCTTTTAGATTATACTCTTGTATCACGTTAAATTTACTCATGGGTACTGAGTGCTCAAAGTGGAAAACGACAAAGTGAATAAATAAGACTTATTTCCCGTTCATATCGAACATGTTTTTTTTATAAGAAATATAGATAATACAATTCATCGTATAAGGATACTTTATTAGCCGATTGAATTACAAAGTCACTCAGTAACATTCCTTTATAACATGTTCACCACACTTAAAATAGTAGCCAAAAAATATCAACATATATTTGGAGAAAAATCAGAAATAAATTACGTTCATGATAAAGTATAACACGATAAAAAGCATGATATAAAGCATGCAAATATTCACAGTGTTAAAACTGATATTTAGCTGTAGTTATTTTAACTGTTACTGCGCAGACAGAATAACATTAATTGCATTAATTTATTATACAAAATACAGATCATCAATATACACTACGTTATAACGTCAGTCTGATTAAAATACAGATCATCATTATACACTACGTTATAACGTCAGTCTGATTAAAATACAGAACAGCATTATACACTACGTTATAACGTCCATCATGTTAAAATACAGATCATCATTATACACTACGTTATAACGTCACTCTGATTAAAATACAGATCATCAATATACACTACGTTATAACGTCACTCTGATTAAAATACAGATCATCATTATACACTACGTTATTACGTCACTCTGATTAAAATACAGATCATCATTATACACTACGTTATAACTCAGTCTGATTAAAATACCGATCATCATTATACACTACGTTATAACGTCAATCTGATTAAATACAGATCATCATTATACACTACGTTATAACGTCAGTCTGATTAAAATACAGATCATCATTATACACTACGTTATAACGTCAGTCTGATTAAAATAGAGATCATCATTATACACTACGTTATAACGTCAGTCAGATTAAAATACAGATCATCATTATACACTACGTTATAACGTCAGTCTGATTAAAATACTGATCATCATTATACACTACGTTATAACGTCAGTCTGATTAAAATACAGATCATCAATATACACTACGTTATATCGTGAGTCTGATTGATATATAAATCATCATTATACACTACGTTATAACGTCAGTCTGATTAAAATACAGATCATCATTATACACTACGTTATAACGTCAGTCTGATTAAAATACAGATCATCATTATACACTGCGTTATAACGTCAGTCTGATTAAAATACAGATCATCATTATACACTACGTTATAACGTCGGTCTGATTAAAATACAGATCAACATTATACACTACGTTACAACGTCAGTCTGATTAAAATACAGATCATCAATATACACTACGTTATAACGTCAATCTGATTAAAATACAGATCATCATTATACACTACGTTATAACGTCAATCTGATTGAAATACAGATCATCATTATACACTACGTTATAACGTCAGTCTGATTAAAATACAGATCATCATTATACACTACGTTATAACGTCAATCTGATTAAAATACAGATCATCATTATACACTACGTTATAACGTCAACCTGATTAAAATACAGATCATCATTATACACTACGTTATAACGTCAATCTGATTAAAATACATATCATCATTATACACTACGTTATAACATCAGTCTGATTAAAATACAGATCCTCATTATACACTACGTTATAACGTCAGTCTGATTAAAATAAAGATCATCATTATACACTGCGTTATAACATCAGTCTGATTAAAATACAGATCCTCATTATACACTACGTTATAACGTCAGTCTGATTAAAATAAAGATCATCATTATACACTGCGTTATAACATCAGTCTGATTAAAATACAGATCCTCATTATACACTACGTTATGATGTCAGTCTGATTAAAATACAGATCATCATTATACAATACGTCATAACGTCAGTCTGATTAAAATACAGATCATCATTATACACTACGTTATTACGTCAATCATGTTAAAATACAGATCATCAATAAATTATTCATTTCACACTTTGTCACAACAATATGTTATCTAACAAAGCGTTAAGTAAACAGAACGCCTCGTTTTTTAAAGTTAGCTGTACTTATATGATAAACATGGTTGCAGCTGTCGGAAGTAGTGCACAAAACAAAACCATTTTTAATCTCATCTCAATTTGCATTAAAGCTCTCGACCAATAATAGAAAGACCTTCATGTTTAAATTTATTTTCATATATATGAAGGAACCGTTGGATAACTTCCTGCTTTCTTTGAATATGAAGGTCTTTTACGTATGACAATACCATATGCAGTGGTCAATTATTCTTTCAAAAAATATCAAACACGTTTGTTAAACCGTTCAAGTGAACTTCTGTGGAACTCATGGCTAATGATGAATATAAAATATGAAATATTGCTCTACCACTGAATACACCGGGGATGTTGAAGGACACATCATATACATATTTAGTCTACAAACAACTGTGTTGATTGAATTGATTCGGGAATGGATGAATATTACACTGCTATAATTCAAGTACTTTTTATCAAAGTATCTTCTTATTTTTCTAAAAAAATTATCGTTTTTTAATTATTGAAAATTCTTCATATGTCAATATGCCCTAACAGAATACATCTGAGAAACCAACTCCAATTATGCAAAAGGGATTATCAGATTATCAATTACTCGCCTCTTATTAATGTAGACAGGCATATTCGTCCCCAACTCCTGTTCAACAAGAATAATTTATACATATGCGTATTGCGTACTGAACACACTCATTGTATTGTTGTCAGAATACAGACTGTTCTCTGACATTTTATCTGAATACAATGGAGCGCCATCAATGGAATTCCACGTACTTTCACGTACTTTCACGTTGAAATCTTCACTCAAACATTTATTTATCTTGATGGGTAAAGGTAAATTATTAAAGATTGTACTTGTGAAATACAAAATAAATTTTTAACATAACCAATACTTTCCCGAATGACACCAACATTGAATGATACATAACAGCGATTGTTATTATTTGGACGTATCATCATGATATTTAAGAGTCTGGCGGTTCGATGACTACACTGTCACCTTCATCAGATTCGTCAGATTAGACTGATGAATGTGACAATGTAGTTATCGAAACGTCACACCCTTAAAAGTAATATTGATTGAGTTATATATCTGTCCTACGTATCAACATGGTTGAAGATTTGAGAGCAGCAAAACCCTGGCCGCTTTCAAAATCTAACCACGACATGGCCTTGCTGTCCTGAGCAGACGACGGTCTGTAAGGGCCATTCAGGTTGGACCTGTGACAATGCATGTACCACCATCCTCCTTGATTGATAATTGCACAGTTTATATCCAAATCGTCATCATCACGGTCTCTGGTGCTGAACGGCTTGTTATTGTGGATTTCTAGTCCATTATACGTAGATCCCGTGAACCCCGAAATAGTCAGGGTGTAGTTTTCATTTTCAGAAGAAACGGAAAACGTTGAATACGTTGCATATTTCGATACACCTGCAGAATTTTCCATCTCAATTCGAAGTTCATATGACCCTGATGAGGTTAGTTTGTATAAATTATCATTCCCAATCCAGTATTCACCATACGGAGAACCGAATCCTCGTTTGTATTCTTCCCACGTTTTGTAAAAGTCTTGGCTTCCATCAAATCTATTCTGTATGACTGTCCATCCACCGCCCAATGTGTCCATGTCACAAAACACATCAGTCGTGGCCAAGTCGCTGGTTGTTATAGTGTACACATCAGAAGGACTTCCCGCCGGTAGAAAGTGACACATCCCGATATCACTAGAAATGTACAGGTCTCCATACGGGTTACTGTTTGGTTGCAGGTAATTGCACATCAAGGAGTCAACGTCTTCCTGTACCACAAACGCTTCACAGCGATCCAGGTGACACTTCAGCGCGCATGTCATCTTCTCCGCGACTGTTGGAATCACAATTAACCCATAAAAGGGATAGCTGTTTGTGTGGCCCTTGTATGATGTAACGCTTGACCCAAAGGACATGTTTGCCAGAAGTAGTATGATTACCATGTGGTAGGAGATTAAAGTATCGAAATCCATCATCAGTTTAAACGCTGAACGAGCCGCTTCAACAAAGATGCATTTCACATTCGAAATATGTTTTTATACTACATCCGATATTGAGCAATTAAAATAGGCGTGGCCAATTTGTATGCCAGTATTAATTGATTAGTGGATGAAGTAGAGGCGAAGTAGAAATCTGTCAGTATAGTCTCTTGTATTCTGTCATGTAATTTAGTCTAGAAAATGTGATCCGATTCTTAAATAGCATCCTATAACCAAAATGTTCCATTAGGTAAAATGTAGTTAATGCATATCCACTTCTGTATATGTTCATTTGTTTAAGTCTGTTAAGTGTCTAAATCAACCTAATTGCCCTGCAAATAAACGTAAGCGTAAGAATTATACCTGCTGTCCTCCCATTGCATGATAGTTAGGGGCGACTAAAATTTCGAAACAACTTTCTTGTTCCTAACGTCTCCCTTGACGATGCCTCACTTTTGGCCTTTAGTTGAGCGTTCGCCCCTGTGAGGAAGGCTTTGGGTCCTGTCCCCTTGTCGAGATATAGCTACTACTCGAGGTCCCCCCGTTGTCAGTATAACCTGACCGGATGGAGTGTCTTTTGGATTTATTACATAGTACGCTTCAGTGAGGTAGCACTATAAAGCAAATATCAGTTTCGTCCTATCTCAAAGAGATAAACACACACGCACACACCACCACCAATGACAATATTTTATCCTCATAAACATATCAAGTGTAGAGAAGTATATACATACAAAATTGTACAGGACATATGATATAATACATGGATACATTTGTTAAGCAAGATACTATCTTAAATATTGTTGAGTCGTATACTTATTTGTTTAATTAATTTCACAAGTGATTTCAATTCATCGTCTACTACAAAATTAAAAAGAGTATTAAATTTGAATGTACTAGGTCTTTCAAAATAGTATCTATATATATATGTTATACTGTTACACACACGTTCATCTCGCACCTAGGGGAAGCCGTATTTAATGACCATAGCTGTTGATAGGCCGTTAAACAATTTAATACCAAAACCCTCCTGTCGATATTACCTAGTTAATAATACAATTATACAGAGTTAGACAATACTTAATTATTTGATACAGTTACCTGCCAGTGCTTTGTCATTTGCATGTTGTTGTCGTGCACGTGCACGTACATTCTCATACGTTTTTGCGGTGTGTACTTGTATTAAAAGCTTCACACGTTATCGAGTGTATCAGAGTTATACCAAATGGCTTAGAGAGGCTTCCATGCCTAACCAGGAAATCTCGATGGCAAGTAACAATAGATACACAATCTAGAATGTATTAAAATTGTACTCTTCCCTACTGTAGGATCTGTCACACTAGCCGGACAGTAAATAGTTCGCGCCTCGTTGAACGGAGTTGTATTTATAAAGTTAACATAGATATGTCTGACGGAAGAAATGAACGAGCGCTTCATCCAGACTCCTTTGGTATTGAAGTACTCGAATAATAATACAATGACAAATACCTTTGTTTTAAATATGACGAAGTCATTTGGTACAGGGTCTCGCTTTATTCAAATGTAAAGGTAATAAATGTCATTTAGGTATGAATACTACTGTCAGTATTTATCTAGCATCAAAATAAAAATTAAGTTCATTAAGAACATATTCGTGAACGAGTTATAACGACCACATAGAGACAAAGAAAACAAACAGACGATGTGGACAATTATAAATTGATCAATCGAGCGCAAGATAAAAAATAGAGAGAGCAAAATAAAGGTTGACATGGAGGCTCTTGGCCAAACAAAGAAATTATATAATGTTCCTGAAGGGTAAAAGCCTTCCAATTTATCGACGACATTCGTCATGTGAATCTAGGTTAAATCCCTGGTTCTGTCACGTTCTCAAAATGAGAGCTGGGGTAGTGACAATGGAATAATCAGACAAATCAACGAGCATCCATAAACCTTAACTTAACCTCACAAAGAAGTAGGATATATCCATGATATCGAATGGTTAGCTTCACATTGTATATCCATTAAAGAGTATATCTATAAACCCTGCCTCCTCAGTAGTAGACATGCATCTATCACGAAAATCATGATATTTTAGAACAAGCCAATACTTGGTTAGCAAATCAAATGTAAACATCATAGATAGTGTAAGCAGGTATGATACCATCTAGAAATGGAAAATTCACAATAGGAAACAGAATAAGTACACACGTTGCTTTTCTTAATCATCTATGTCATATAATTGTCAAATCATTTGTATGCATAATTGAATAAAACATATTTAAACGATAACGAATTTGGCAATGAATCAAAATATAAACGGATGAACCTTATCGGTGCATGACATCAAGTTTTTTTTTTTTTTTTTTTTTTTATATTTGAAGCCATAAACGCGATAGAATGTACTGTATTTAATGCTTTGGGAATCAACGCATCAATATTAAAATGAACGTATTTGAACCATCAAAGCTACTTTTATCGCGTTTATATTTATGTTTGTCGTGTTAAAGTTTTGTTTATGGCATTTAAAGTTTATATTCAATCAAAGCGTTTTAATTTTAAAATATGTTTAACACGTTAAAGTTTATGTCTAACGCGTTAATTCTTTATATTTGACACGTTACAGTTTATGTCCATCTCGTTAATTTATGATATTATTTAAATTCAATATTATTTAACACGTTAAAGTTTATGTTTAACACGTGCATTATTTCTAAAGCGTTAAATTCTATGAATAATGTAAAGTTTGTATGCCAAAAGTGAGTTTGCAAAATTTAATTCTAGTGTCTAGTATATATATAATCTTTCCTTTTTAATTATATTTCCTGAATTTGTTGATAGGCCGATTTTAGCAAAATTTCAGCACGCGAAAAGATATTGGTTTAAAGTTCATTGATGATATTTTCGCTTATTTCCTTTGTCATTTACTAAAGAAATCATGCAAGTTATTGATATCGTGATTTTTTTACGCCGTGTTAACGTTACTTTAGTAATATTGCGTATGAAGGAACACGATGCCTCAAGAAACTGAGTTTTGTAACCAACTTTTTTTTTTTTTTTTGCAGCAGCAGCAGCAGCATATAGCCCCTAAAATAATAATAATAAAAAGAGAGAGAGAGAGTTGATTTCAGGCTGGAAATTATGTGAAGAAACTATAGATATTCCTTTGTAAACACCCAAAATTTCAATAAGATCCATCCATGAATGTATTCGGGGTATAATTTTCGGGGGGGGGGGGGGGGGGGGGGGGGGGGGGGGATAGGGAGGGGGGATGAAAAACCTGCATATTTTTAGTTCTAACATGTTTTTTAACGTTGCGAATTCAATTATGTCACACTAGCTTACTGTAGTTTTTAATTTGTTAAATGCTAAAACGTTACATATATTTCAAAGTACAACGATATATATTTCACACGAACAACCAATTCAGTACAATCATGGATATGGTGCGACGCATGGACGTTGTCACGTTTTCTGACAGCTCGTTCTATTCTGCGACCTTTAGAAAAGCAAGAGTGTAAGAGTTATGTCCCTTAGCATCATAAATGTCGGCCATATGTTTGACTTACATAAACAACAGCACATGTACAGTACATGCTGTGATACTGCGGATTGAATGAAAACGTGCATGGGATCAGCCATTGATAGGTAAGGTGGTAACTGGTGAATGGGAGATTTATCCGTGCAATACCATTTAATCTTCAGATTCCCACTGAAAGAGAGAAGCAACAAAGGCGAAACCGGTTCCGTTCTGATGTCGGCATACTTCATTTACTTAGGTAGCCTAGTCTAGTATCCAGCTATCACCGACATGTTAAATTGTTGATGTTTCCATAATAGAGCTTCACCAGATACCAATCAACTTGAAACTGACCTTTATAATCACAGGCTCTAATAGGCCGGTCACTTATTGGTAGTTTTAACAGACTTCATAGCAGTAAACTGTCAATCTGAATCGGTTAATTTTTTAATTCAGAATCTGATTTTTTTTTCCACAAATGTGTTTATAAAATGTATTAACTTATCATACTTGAGTTGGACACTGGTAGGTGTTTTTTCTTCAGATTTTTATATTTTGTATAACATGTAGGCTAGCATGACTTATAAAATTAGATTTGCCAGTTTGAATTGACATTAAATTGATGTCTAGATTCTAACGTCCTCATTAATACTAGACATATTATAGACTAGCTCATTATATAATTGTCTATCATTGTTAAATCAGGAAACATTTCAGTCAAAAGATGTTATAACTAGGACACACGTCTAGTGATACGATAGCAGACCATATCTGGCCACAATAAATTAAAATACCCCTAAATTGTACAAATTAATATCTAGACTCTATCGGAAAAAAAACAATAACTTTATTTTCGATAGTTATTTTTCGGCATAGCCGTATAATTTTCTTTTGGCCCCGGATATGACGCGACAGGTGGCGTTTCTGGTCAAGATGAAGTATGTGATTGGTCAATGTAGCGGTAAATGCAAAATGCAGATATGCAGTTAAAAAATGAAACAAAGAAAAGATTGAATGCAAGCTGAATAAGTGGATGTATCTTTTTAAATGACACATTAATAAAAACATATTCCTGATTCAAATGCAGTTTTATTATTACCAAAAATGATTCAAACTGATGTAATTTTGTTATTCGTGCTAAAACGCTTTAGTTCGTTAATTCATTTCACCATCAGCTTTACATTATAACCATCAGCATTAAAACTATGCCGTTTATCTTTTTTAAAGATATTTCTTGTTTTTACATGAATCTTTGATGATGTGCAATTCATGGTGTGGGTTTCTCGATTATTTCCTCATTACTGAAAACATTTTGATATATCCATAGACACGTTGTCGTCCATCTGACCTGTAAAGCATAAATTTAAGCGAGACTCGTCAGTGAACAACAGCTGATTAGGTGCATGTGCAAGCAGCCACTTCATTCAACATTGGCGTTGCCTTTGCACAAGTGGCAGTCTAACAAAGGGACGTTGCATGTGGCCTTAAATGAAACTTCCACAACTGATTTCTAACCGTTCTTGGACACACTGGATGACCGTTTACAGAGGTGTGGGAGATGTATAATATATGCCTCTATCTTGACGTCACAACATAATGGGACGGTCACCAAATCTGCCTGTGACTCTTAAGACGCCTGCAAACTAAACGGGATATTGTTGTCTCCTGTACACCATATTGCTGGGCTAATACATCATGATGTTGAGAATGTCCCTGCATTATCAGCACTGACAACCCTATCAACTTCACTCAAACGCATCATCGCTTCGAAAAGAAATATTGTGTAACTAATCTGTTCTGTTAACAATGGTCGATTTGTAATGATTTACCAGCTCATAATATGGTGTAAGGGTACCCTGGATTCGTGCTTTCTTTAAAAATCTGCTGAAAAATTAAAGATGCAACGTTGAGCGGGGTCACAGTCAGCTGAATTTTAACTGAAGAACATTTTCACAGTCTAATTGAATTTAGTCAACCTGTCTAAAAGTTTTATTAGAAAAACTGAACTTGTGTTTCCTTTTTCCGCTAGTATATTTGGCCCTTTAGTAGAGTCAGAATTAATATATTAATTATTTTGCATCCGCCATGAAATCGTGGGGGGGGCATATCAATATCATATTATCCATGTACATCCCGTCCCCTTCCCTGTTGTCGCCTCAAGTACCATCCTGTCCCATCCCGATGCAGTGTAACTAGCTAATCTAAGGAAATGCTGATGTGATCCTCACCAAACTGTTTCAGGGTGACAAGTGGGGGCATTTTTGTCTTACATTTTCTAGTTTTCTAATATTGTCGCAAAATATAAAATGCCTACTAACCCACCATTTTTACCACGCAAAATATAAAAATATTTTCACAAGTCAGTTGCAATTGGCCTGTCTGAATTTCAAACCCGTTAATTTACCAGGCCGGCCAGATAATCTACACATCTGGATTATTGGGCTACCCTTTTACAATGTTATTAATACATGGGTAGAGTTCCAGGAAATATCTACAGTATAGCTGGAAAAAGCCGAACTTTACAGACTATTTTATACAATATGCCAACTGACCTAGTAATCACTGATGTATACACATGCACATCAGGTGTACCACCTCTCATAAAGTAAACTGTTATGTCATGTGAGAGCATTGTAATTAACACATCACAAGACTCCTGACCCTAGCCTGTGATTGACGTTTTTGAGGAACATTTTTGAGGAACGCTAGCCTAGCTGTGTACGGTATATAGATATTTCTGTGACAACGAAAGTTTGTGTATATTATACCTGTTTAAAATTTATATATATATATATCCTATTCAAAGAATCCATTCAGTGATTAAGGTTGAACTTGTACATATTATAAGTATGATAAAGACTTATATGTATATATATAGGTTTTTGATGCTTCTGATTCATGTATAATAAACAATTTGTGTGTCACCAGGGGGCACTATTTAGCTTACCTTATGTAAGACGAAAGCTCATGTAAATTCTGTTTTGACATTTAATTCAAAACTTTAGTGTTAGTGAACATAATAAATTAGAATTATTTTATGGATGACTGAAAGTACTCTTCTGCAACATATTGTTTAAATGAGATTATTCGATGGGTAAGTTTAATTTTTAAACTTGTGTCTACATTATCCTGATAAAAATTACTTACCAGATAGGTATATGTGGGCTGCACTTGTAAGGGCAGATGCACTTATCAGGTCAAAAATGGCATATAATTATGGACTATGTTCACAACATAAAATATACTTATAATGCTGCAGGCCCTAAATGTACATGTATAATGCATGTGTCTTACAAAGGGGCTGCAGTGGCTGAATGGTTAAGGTGTCCCGACACTTTATCACTAGCCCTCCACCTCTGGGTTGCTAGTTCGAAACCCACGCGGGGCAGTTTCCTGGTACTGACCGTAGGCCGGTGGTTTTTCTCCGGGTACTCTGTCTATTTAATCTCCACCTCCAAAACCTGGCACGTCCTTAATAAATGACCCTGGCTGGTAATAGGATGTTAAACAAAATAAATCAAGTGTCTTACAAAAGATCTGTTACAGCAAAACAAGTATCGTACAAACTGTGTATATATATTCACTTTGATACTTTATTAGGTCATGTAGCTGGCTGATAAAGTGTTATATAAAGTACTGAGAACTTGTTCAGTTATAAATAGATATATGCACTGTTTCTATTTTCAAAACTAAGAAATATATTTATATATTATAGATAACGTGTATTGACACTATATATATGTACCAGACCAGGGACTCGTGCTCATGACAGAACTCTTGATCTTCTACCATCATGGGTGGCCCACTGGGTCCCTAATTTTTTTGATGGATATTAGAAATATTTGCAATTTAACCGAATTTCTAGATGTCAAAATTCTCATATCCCTTTATGCCTTTTTTAGATGGCTTTTGTATGCAGTCAGTACAATGTGAACAGGATACAAATTATGTCTAAGTTGTCACTTTTTCTTAACCTGCCCATGAGGTGTGTGCAATGATATGTAACAAAGTTTATTTAGAGGTGTACATTAATGCTTTGTCAATATACATACTTCTAACACAAAACATTGCATCCATTATACAGGAGACTTTAACTTTAATAAAAGCACACTTTAGTGAGATGTTCCCCAGAGGATCATTTTGTGCTGCAATATTCACGATGAATGTTAAACAGAAATATAATACACCTGTGCACCTTAGCAAACATTTTTTTAATTGTCAAATTAGACAATAAATATAAACATATAGGCCTTCTAGTAGTCGTTTTCTCTGTTGCTCAAATCCAGGATCAACTTGAGTTGCAACAGAATAGCTCAAGCATTACAATAAGATAATTTGTAAATTGTTTTGTAGATGGGAGATTATCAGTTGATGTCAGCAACTTATAGCGTCATTGCCTGAATTGGACCGGAGTATAGGGTTAAAGGCCAATATAGCCTGGTCAAGATGCACAGTAGTATATACCTGTGTTAATTATGTGCATATGAAGTCACAGTAGCCCGCTAGTATCACCATGGACTGGACATGATATTGCCTGATTAGAATTGTAAGTATGTAACAGATCTTTGTTAACAAATTTATCACATATTCAGAATGAAAGCGTTAGTCTATATAAGGGTTTGGGCTGGGTAATTTATGAATGGGGGTTGATCAACATCCTTTTCAGATAAAATGGAGTCCTTCAGTATAATAGAATACCTGAAAAGCGGGATCCTTTTAAATTTCTATGCTTCAAAAGGCTATGGCTACAACTTAAGGTTATGGGTACACCTTCAACATAGACATGTAATATCAAAAAACAATTTTTTTTTCTTTTTGATTTGATTTTTTTTTATTAAGGTACATGTAGGTTAATCTAAAAATAGTTTTACAATGGTTATGTATATATATATCTATATATGAGGCTGCTTATCTATATATTCACTATTGTACATGTTTGATATTGTCGGAAGTAATATTCATGTGACTAATTGTCAGAAGATATAAACTTGATTTGATATTTAATAGGTTCATTTGCATTATGTACAGGAGGTTGTTGAGAATGTGTATTTACTACTCAGTCTGAGTAGCTTTATGTATTGTGTTTCAGAATAATATCACTGGTATATATATTGTCAACATGGTGGCCACTATCAGTACCTTTATCAGGACGGGTCGTGAATAGTGTACACGTCTGAACTTCATGTATGTTTATAGAACTCCCTGCTTTATTAAGATAAACATGGAACTTTTTCACTTCTATTTGATTATATTAAAGTTCTTTTTTTTTTTCAAGAATCTTGGTACAATGTTACTTGTAGTTTTTCACCCTAACAAAATTAAAAAATGACCTTGAACCTTTTTCAAGGTCATTACTGCATTTGTTAAAATCTTTAAACAGCTTCTTCAAAGCGGTAATGTTCTAGACTCAACAAAAGAGATATTTTGACTTGAGTTTACATGCACCTCAAAAGGCATAGATTCATGTTTTTGAAATGAATGTCGACCTTGAACAAGTGTGATTACCATAGGTCACTATTCTGCCCCTAATTATTCCCAATTTCAATTTTATATTTCTCAGATTTATTTTCCCAAGTAGAACTTTCATTTTCTGTCAAAGTTTTTCTTGTTTTTTTTTTCAACAATAATTAATAAGTGCATCAAAGTACCATTTTAAAATATATTTTTTCAGGCATTAGAACATGAAATTAAAAAACAAATTTTGTAAATACCAGTGCTAAGTTGTTGATAGCATCAAAATCCTGATTAATCTACTAGCAAATCAACACAAAAAAATAATCTTTTTATCACTTCCAGAAATATTAAAATGAAAATTTAAATTTGTTTCACAGAGATAAAAACTAAAACCAAAAATGTCTCTAAAATATAGCTGGGAGAAAAAAAAAATGAAAATTTACATACCACATGTGTAATTTACGGATATATAATTAATGGCACATTAATTATGCATTATTTAGATTTGAATGACATGTCCTGCACATACCTATGATGTATATATATATAGCAGTTAAATGTTACCTATATATTTTCTGCAGACAATTTATTGGGACTACCTGCGACATTCCCAGACAATGGAGATAATAGCTGGCTGATCATCAATAATACGGCCTCCTGTATCAGCTAGAAGATGGAGGTGGACAGTAACTCCACAACACCGTCCAGTGTACCAACAGATATGGGCAATGTGTCCATTGACAACCTCTACCCAGCCATTATACAATGCTTTTTCATTATCTTGGTGGGTTACATCGCTGGACGAGTTAGCCTCATCTCAGCATCACAAAGCCGAGGAATCGGCCTGTTTGTATCAAACTTCTGTCTTCCAGCTCTCTTGTTCAAGAACATGTGCATACTTGACTTCAGTGTGGTGAACTGGCTGTTTTTGACAAGCATCTTGATATCAAAGTCCCTGGTATTTTTCTTGGTGGTGTTTGTGACACTGGTTGCTAAGCGACCCCTGAATTATGGCTATGCAGGAATGTTTGGGATTTTCGCCACACAGAGTAATGATTTTGCTCTTGGCTACCCTATCAGTAAGTACTTAAGTTATGGTATGTGTACTCATTTAAATATGAGTGTACACAAAAGTTGCTGCTTTCTCAATTAGTATTTAAAAGGATGGGGAATTGAATGTTGAATTATGTTTTCAATTAATATTTTTTTGAATTTTTGATCAGTGCAAATGAACAATCTGACGGAATTCAGTTATTGAAATATTTTGTTTTCTCTGAAGTAGCGAATCATTTATCTGTTCAAAGTTGCTGAAATATAATGTGATCTGATAATATGTATAACATTATCTGACTAAAACATTGATTAGTCCACCCCTGTATTTCTCCTTTCTTTGTATAGAGTATATGGTTGTCCATATGATAGTAAGAACTCTAAAACATTTCCGTTATCCATTTCTTTGAAATTAAAAGGCCTCAGGGTTTCTCATTGATGAAGTGCTGTAAGAAGAGTATTTTGTCTTCAAATTGATAGAGCCTGGATCATATATAGGCCAAAATCTTTAAACAACTTCTTCTCAGTAACCAAGAGGCCCAGAGACCTGATATTAGGCCTGCAGCACGCAAGGGTGAATTAGGGCTACCAATTGCAAGTTTGTTTAAATGAATGACCTTGACTTATAATAATATTCAAGGTCATTGGGGTCAAGTATGCTAAAAATCTCCTTAATAACAAAAAAACCCCACCAAGAGACATGATATCAGGCCAGAAGTATGCATGAATGAAGGGCTAAATATATAAGTGAATAAACCTACCATGCTCTTTTGTGAGTAAAGTTGGAATCAGCTTAATTAGCATCTGCATATTAATTGACCTAGATCAACTTCAAAGTTGCAGATGAGCGATGCAGGCCCATTTGACCTCTTGTACTTTATTTACTGTGATAAAATTTTATCTCAAGGCCAGGGTTGAGATATCTCTGTCTGCATCACAGAATGAATGATTTTTCTTTCCTGCACTCTTCTGTTGTTATAGATACCATTAGTTGTAATGTTGAACCCAAAACACTATCTTATAACGTCATTGATGGCGCACTTGGAATGTGTGATGATATTGATGACATTAATTAATGAAAATACTTTATTGTGAAATGGTTATGCTGTAGAAAGTTATTACATCCTATATGTAAATTGTGACGTTTTCAGTTATACTGAGTATCAATTCATGTGTAAGTTATCTTTTTCCTATAGGTAGTTTAATTCAGATTGGGAATAGCCAACCTGCCAGAAATCTTACATGCAGAAAATTAACAGTGTCAAATTATGAGGAACGCAGGGCTCATAGATGTAAAAATATCATGTCATAAAAAAAAAATTTGATTTAAAGGTAAATTGGGATATTTTGATGACTTTATGGCGAAAATAAACAGCATGCACATTTGGGAATGTATTCAGACTGATATATACAAGTAGACAGGAGGCTAGGTTGAAAACACTGTAGAATAATCATGAATATAATAAATTTGCTTATAGAGTAATGAAAGCAATATTTACATCTTTGTTATTACAGTTCAGGCCTTGTATGAGAAATCCCACCCTGAATACCTGAAGTACATCTACCTGATAGCTCCGATCTCTGTAGTGTTCCTGAACCCCATAGGCTTCGTCCTGTTGGAGATACAGAAACGGCGCACTCAAGTCTCCAAAGACTCACTAGGAAGTTATTCTTCCCATGGTCAGGAGAGCGAATCGCTGCTCGGCAATAGTGGATCACTGCAGAAGAAACCAGAGACTACCACTCACACAAGTACAGCAATGGTAGCCGCGCATGTGTTCAAGGGGGTCATCTCAAATCCAATTGTCTTTATGACTGTTATTGGAATCATTGGCAACTTCATCTTCAAACATAACCTACCTGCCGTCTTGGAAGGCATTCTGACTTCATTAGGTGAGTATATATGATTTAGTGCAAATTTTAGGATTTTAAAATGTAACCATTTAGTAATTAATTCATACAAAATGTCCTGATTTTGAATTAATAAGTACATATGGTATCGCTTTGCTTTTTGAAATATATTGGATACTGTAAACATACATATTTTAGTGGTAATATTATTTTAGTGCTTTTGTCGGTGAAAACTTTCTGCTAATTTATGATTCCACTAATCGTAATTTCGGTACATTATTTTCTAGAAAGTACTGTGGATACGCCAATTTATCACTGTCCTAATCTGTCTAAATTCATTTATGCACTAAAATTTGACTGCGCCAAAAGATATACATTTATAGTATTGCAGTTATGATAGCTGTACATGTATTAATTAAGTAACACAAACCACATGTGTGTGCTTTTTGTAATTGCTGCTTTAATACTTTGATAGACAATATTGTTATATCATAACTAGGTGAGCAATGCAAGCCCTTTGGACCTCTTGTAATCAATAGTGCTTTATGAACATGTGAGCAATACAAGCAGTTTAGTTTGTGTTTTCATAACTGTGTGAATAATGCAAGCCATTTGGACCATTTTGTTTACACTTAATGATTATATATATGTAAGCAATGCCCTTGCACCTGTTGCAATGATTTGTGCTTTATGACCATATGCACATTGCAGGCCCGTTGGACGCCTTAGCTTGTGTTTATGACCTTGTGAGCAATGCAAGCCCTTTGGACCTCTTGCAGTGGTTTGTGCTTTATGATCATGTACAAATTCCATGCCCCTATAGATATGCACCTCTTTGTTTTTGTCTATATGACCATGTGAACAATGCCCTTTGGGCAAGCCTTTTGGGCCTCTTGTTAACTTATGTTCCTCATTTAAGCCTGTATATATTTGTATATTTTGTATCATTGTTCATTATTTGTAGGTAATGCCTTTAGTGCTGCTGCATTGTTCTACCTAGGCCTTAGTCTGGTTGGTAAGGTGTCCGGGACAATCGGCATAGGTCTGTTACTACCCCTGCTTCTAATAGCAGCCAAGGCGTAAGTCATAAAAAAGACAGATTTTCTGTCAAATTTAAAAATGGATAAAAACAACAATTTTTAGTACAAAAAGTAACTTTAGAATATTATAATAGCACTTCGGTGTTGCATAAAAAAGGAAAATCTATAAATATTTATTTCAAAATCAATGATAACAAAAAAAACCCATGAAAGGGCTAGCTAGATAACTTTGCCTTTCATTGTATCACTAAATTTTAATTTCTCCGTTAATATACAGTCAAACTTTTCTTTAATTATTATCTTGAAGTCATTAATTAGGCTCATGAAATAACTTCAAGATATCCTGAATATTTTAGGTTAGCGAGTATACAATGTATTTAATGGATAAACCTTTTTCTTTCAGATCTGAAGTTTTATTTTAAGTTAAGCATGCAGAGTCTTTGTGTAATCAGAGTTTGAGATAATTAAGTTTGACTATAAATGCACCATTTATAAACATTTGACCAGTTAGATATTTGAGTCTTTTTTGCTTTGATCGGTTAAATTGAAATATCATTGTGTGACTTGCTCTTTTAGACTAGTGTTGCCGTTGGTGATATGGCAGATCGTGGGTGCTATGGAGAGGACATCCGGGGGAAAAGATGTAAACCTCAACAGTACAATATCTCTGAGCATGTATGGATTTCTATATGGCACATTCCCCACAGCACCGTCCGTGTTTCTGTACGCCAGCCAGTACTCCCTCGCCCAGGACACGGTGAGTTTGTTAGGCTTATAAACTCTTACGTTATCAACCGTGTTGAAATGATAACATATATAAGAAGTTATAATGGTAACACAGATTGGATTTTCAGCATGTTAGGAACTCTCTCTTGGAAAGTTGTGACATTCCCCATTTTGAAAGACTTCTTTGTATTTTACGATTGACCGCATCCTTCATAAATTAAGGCATCACAATTTTGGATTCACTAGTAAACAAATGTATTTCATTGTAACTGCACATCTTTTGCTTATTTTAAACAATAATAAAAAAAAAAGATTTCTGAAGATTTAAAATCGTTTACAATCAGCAAGAAAACAAAAAGTGTTCGAACAAAAGTCAATAATGTAATCTGTAAATACTACAATTAACAAAATGTTGAAAGCCAACATGGTTACAAAACTTTGAAATCATCTAATCAGAAATAACAAGACACTCAGATCTGATTAGGAAGATGGAAATGAACTATTGATGTAATAGATTATCTATGAAACTTTACCAAATATAAACTAACAATATTGTATATAAGTTAGCCTGGGTTTCCTCTGATATGGCCAGAGGACACTCGGACTTTATATAAGTGTGATGAGAGAAGTTGGACTATAATTGTATAAAATGTGTGTTACAGGTTGCTACTGGGATGGTGGCCGGGACGTTTTTCTCGGCTCCGATGATGTTCATGTCTGCCAAGATGTTGACTGTGGTGGTCAACAGTGAAATGGATTACAAGACGTTGCTATTGGAGACATCATTTGACACCAGCATCATCAGTGTTGTCTGCTGTGTGAGTTGTATATACATGTGTATATATATAAATATTTCTCTCGGTACAACTACGACAGGAAATTCAAATCTATATCTTTGGATCACCAACACATAGTGTATATGATACATTGTGCTAATAAAAAGATATATAACATTGTAACACAAATGACGAAGGAAGACAACTTTTTGACTCGTGCCCTGACCGGGCCTCGAACTCACGATCTACGGCACCAAATCGCCTGGCCAGAAATACCCACAGCTTATACCACTGTGCCACATTGGCGTTCTTGTGTATATACATAATATATATTTGCATTAAAATTAATGTAGATGTATACTTTATCATAAGAGTTCTATCTTTCTTACTTTATTTTGTACTTTAGGCATCAATTCAACTACTATATAGTGGAGAGTCCAAGAAATATCTTGATAATATTTTTCCTCTTTATTATTAATAAGTATACCGATATATGATATATTTACCTATACATCTCTGTCAGATTCCAACCACAGAATTTTCTAAAATCAAAAGATAATCTTTTAGAGCCAGGGCAAGTTTTGGCAAAATTAGAAATCCAAAATTTTAAACTTGAACCCTAGATGTTGATGGTATGTATTCATTAGTCAATACAAATCCAAGCTAGAAACATTTTGAGATATTCTATTCAACTTAATGTTGTTGATGGACACATCCATGCAGAAAGTACCAGTAATGAAGTTTTTCTGCCTGTATATTACGTATATTACGGCATATAGTCTAAAAATACCAAAGATAAATAAATGAAGACTGTTCAGAAGGGATATTAAGGATGACCCAATTCAGAATTTGCCTTCTACAGTGACTTTATGTCTATTAATACTATTATACATGCAATGCTGTCTGAAAATTTTTAATTTGTTCTCCTCAATTCCAAATGGAATCCATTTAATTCTTTAAGTACGACTTTTAGATTTGAAAATGAAATTAAAAAATAGATTGATATTTTCATGTTAGCTTGCCCAAATACATCATCTTGTAAATATTGGGCAATTTATAGATATTGAAAATTTTACTTACCGGTAATATAAAATCCATACATTTAATGTAAATATGTTTTCTATGATCATATTATTTTCTTTGTCTGTGTCAGTTTAATTTCCCTGGATTGAATTAAATCAAATTAAGATTAATTTGATTGATATCTTTATTCTATCCATGTAATACATTTTTGTTTGAACATTTAAGTATTTTAGTAAAATTAGGAAAGACCGGGTGCATCCACTTAATAAATGTCATAATGATAATTTTACAACTATGTTCCTATGTAGATTATAATATGGACTATTATGGGAGAATTGTTTTCCAATAGAAAGGCATCAATATGAAAGATAAATATTATGATGTAATAAATGTATTATTTATTTTGTTTCCTCAGATTTGGGTGCTTGGAATCCTAATGTTCAGTAAGCGATACAAGAAAATGCCACACCAGTTTCTTGTCTGTCTAGTTTTCTCACATGTAAGTTAAATGTAGTAAACATGTCACCTTTTCACTGTATTCTGTACATGTACCTGAATTGCAGTGTTTTCCATGACCATTTTGAAAAGTTTTCACCTATTGGTAGCTGTGATTGATTAGATCAGAAATGTCTTGTGCAGGAAAAGTATACAGCCAAAGTATACCTGTTGAAATTAGAAGGAAAATTGGGTGTATACATTGCTGGATTTTGTGTTATCATAAAAAAAAAACCCGCAAAATTTTAACATTTTTGGGGGGAAATTTGATGACTTCATTGCTAACAACATACACACAATAGGACTGATGGGGCCAAAATTTGGACTCAAATATATTGGCAGGAAAAAACGTTGATATATTATTTCGTTACGTATACAAACATATAACTTCAGATATTGAAATTTTATTTTCCTTAGTTCGTTATATCCACTCAAAATTTTCAGTAAAAGAAATAATTTATTAATCAATATTAATTTGATGGCCTCTTTGTTAATTTCACCTGATGCTAATTGTCACTGATTAATTGATGTGGGAACATTCCTGTAATGAATTGATGTGGGAACATTCCTGTAATGAATTGATGTGGGAACATTCCTGTAATGAATTGTTAAGAATTTTAATTCTTGTTCCTATCAATTTGCATGTCTTTTATGATGGATTGAAATATTTAGTTATTCATTTGAAACTGTTAAGGGATCAATATACTTAATTTTGTTATTGATATTCGATTTAAAAATGAATCTATGCAGTCAAATATTCTTTTTATTTCTCAGTAGAGTGTAGTACAGTATGTAATGTTTGCTACTTACAGTTGTCACAGAAAATCAATTAAAATTCTTTACCACATATGCAAATATTAAAATGTTGTTTGCGACTCTGATTGACAGATGCTTTCCTGCATTGGTATGATTATATACAATGGACACGACTCTGGCCAGTTGTCATGGAAACACTACCTTCAGTTTGCCCTAATCCTGATTGGCGTGTTCGCGACGCGATGCTGGACGGCTGTGATATCTGTAACGTTGTATATGCTTCACTGTCGTAGCCTCTGTTCTGTTTTACGCTTCAAAGGCCTGATGTATCTGTTTGCATTTGGGTGAGTTTGGATTAAAATTTCACTTTATTAAAACTTCTTGGTACATGTCATCCTGAAAGAATATTTATCTGGGTGAATAATGATAGACTATGACAAAAAAGAACCGAAAACCATTTGAAAGATGATCAGTAATAAAACTGATAATCAATGCTAAATTTGAAAAATCAATTAATTGGTGAAGTTGAAAAATTACATAATTTATATAACATGGCTTTACCCTGTAGAAGAAATCAATCAAAATTGGAATTGGTTTTAATGTTAAGAGTGTGAACATGAGGTTATCATCAAAATATATCTATTTATTAGTACATGTAAGTAATATCACTATTTCTATAATATGCCTTTACAAAATAAGTACTTATAAGCCAATTTGAAGTTACAGATGTATAGAATTGATGGTTGTGTTGGAAATATCAGTTGACTATTTAGGGTTTTTTCTGGGGGCTTTTTGGGGCCGTTGATGGGCCAAATTCCCAAAGTTAGCAGTCTACTCCTGAAAAAATCTTTCCCTATTCACCAATTTTCTTCCCAAAATAAGACAAAAAGGCCCTTTCCCAAACCAGTGAGAAAAATCCCTGCTATTATATTGTGGTATATGTTGTACTTAATATCATCGTTTGTATATTTTATGTAGGTAAATTAGAGAGTATGTATTACATATTGTAATAAAGATAAAACTCTAACATTAATATTTTGGTTAATTATGAGAGTGTGTGAATTATAGTATAACTATTATAAAGATACAATTCTATTTAGGTTACCTGTATTCTGTACCGGCTTGCTGTTTATCTTGGGATCGCACCACGTCAACAATGAGATTGACCCATCTTTCCACTACGGACCAGATCAGGTAAATCAGACAACAATTAACTTCACACTTAAATTTGATACATTTATTGTCTCTTCATAGAATGGAAAATTAACATTTAAAGTCTTAATTGAATATATTGATACATTAAATATGGTACATTCCTAAAAGCAAGGTCACAGAGGTGAAATTGAAAGCAGCAGCAGTACCAGTGTTTACATAACCAATCTTGTGCTCAATGATGAAATCTGTGCTCAATAAAGTCAATGATGAAATCTGTGCTCAAGGACGAAATCTGTGCTCAAGGACAAAATCTTTGCTCAACCTTGCTTATAACCTTAAAAATCTTTTGAAAAAAAAAAAAAAATTCAGATATCAGATCTATCATCAAAAGAATTTGAATCAAAGCACATAATGTTTATTTGAGCATGAGTACGTATACTGTTTCTAATTATATGGGCTAAGTGATTTGGTGCCGTTTAAATACTGCAATCTTGCAGGGCATAAAATTTGTTTTAATTGATTATTCATGTTTTGATTAATGAACATACATGTAATTGTAAATTTATCATATAAATTAGTGCATGTTGATCAACTACTTGCTGTGCAGTGTGTTTTCTTTGACTTTACTATGAATTCTTTCTGGGTTAGATTAATTTGATTTGTACAATTTTGTTTTTCTCACCTTTGATGTTGGTGAGGGACAAATGTGGGCTAAAGGCATTACTATAGATAAAAGGTTGAATATCTAGACCTTGTGACTGTAACTGGGAAATGGTCACTTGAATCACAAATCATGATTGACCTTTTCTATGGCTGGGTATTCAATTTTGCGATATATTGGCATGAATTGAGAAATTATCAAAATAGACAGAATTAATACCCTGTCAGACATTCGAAAAACAATTTTTTAAATAATTTGGGGGACATCAAGTTGTTCTGGCAATAAAATTTGTCTGTACAGTCTGATATGTGTATTTCTGGTTGATTAAATCCTGATTCTTTTCTATCCACCAGAGTGCTATTAAGTTCATGGTGAGACCCAATCTAAAAAAAAAAAAAACAGTATTTTAAAATCCAATCTCATCCTGCATTTACCAGTATCTGCAATGATTTCACCCACCCCTAATCCCCTGATGATTGCTGAAAAATCAACCATCACACACCAATGCAATGCTTCTCACAACACAAAAAAAGTCATGCAAATTATGCCATTTTTTCACAACACGTCCAAACCTTTCCAGATTTTCCCTATAACACACCTGAACTGTGCCAGCTACATCACTCTGCACCAACATGACACTTACACAACACACCACCCCAAGCCAGGTGATTACTGAGGTAATGAATGTGACATTTCAGATGTTCAGTACATTTTATTACAATAGGCATGTTAAAATCTGTTCAAATGTTGATCAATAGGTAGAGTCACTACTGTATATCTCTATTCTTCAATAGAATGTAATTATATTTTTGATTAAGGTAACAAAATTAAGTGAGTTACATGCATCAGAATATATGTCCCCAGACCTAAAACAATTAAGATATTTTGAGTCAGGGGCTTTTCTGCACCGAAGTTTGAAATCAGTCCTGCACTCATTGCATCTAAAACATACTATCTGTATTCCTCACCGGTCTGAAGATTCAAGGTGAGTTTATGCCATACTATGGTATCCATTGTCTATCATCTGTCAACAATTTAACATAAATTATTTCTTCTTCTTAATCACTTATTGGAATTTAACCACATTTCACTGGAAGCATCTGTAAGTGGTGGGGATTCAAAAAGCTACAAATGTTGGGACAAATGGTGGGACTGACCCCCGCAGTGGACTGATCAATGGATATCATTCATATTTGACTGTATCATGCCCACAAGATAACCATTGATATAGCATTACTGGGCATCAAGAGATAAACACAATCCTGATGTAAAAATAGCCGGAGTGGTTTTTCCTTACCCCAAGGGACTTAGTAAACACAATCATGTTGTAAAAACAATCTCTGGGGTCCTTTCACATCCCTTGGGAGTCTGGATTTTATTTCTTGGTTATGTCTTTGAAGCAGTTGAGATCCCCACCCCTTAACCATATATGCCAGTAGCATTGTTTGATATCAACAAATAAAGCTATGAACAAATTGTACATGATCATAATATTCACTTTTGCTTAAATCCAACCAGATGAGCAATACAGGCCCTCTGGGCCTCTTGTTGCAAATTGAACTTTTGTACTTGTATATACCTACATGTACTACAGTATTCAATTATGTAGTATTGGATGTGAATACTGATCATGCCAGCTTGATATGGTTAACTCTAAACTTGTTGATACTGCCCTTGAACAGTTTGACCTTGAACTTGAATATTTTAAAGGAACATGAAGTTTTTAGTAATACCTAAATATGTTTTTTTTATTTAATATGTGGTTACCACTGTGTTCCAGTCGATCCTTTCAGTGATAGTACTAGTGCTGTGTAGCGCGATCAACATTGTGTGCCTGATACTCAAACAGAGGAACAGCCGGGAACGGAACGAGTCTTACCAGACACTCAACTCTGACAGTACTGGAGACAGCACAAATCTACACAGACAGAAAAAACGTAGGAAAATTTACAAGCCACCTCAACGGGCGAAATCACGATCGAACAACAGTGATCATGGCAATGCTGGAAGATTTACATCAACAAGTGTTCAGACTGACCATGGAAGCCTATCCTGGCAGTCAGTTTAACTCCAGTGGTTCCTTTACTGCCAGTGGCTCAATGAGCTTGAACGCAGAGTGTGAGAGACAGCAAGCAGAAAACAAACAGAACTGTGATACATGTAGTGGAGGATGTTACCAAGGTAACTAGGGGGGTCACAAGTTCATCAAGGTCATGAGGCCTGTTTGCTAACTATCAATACAGATGACTTCAACTCATGTTTAATAATAAAACAAAAATTCAACAATAATCAATTTTTTTGCAACACACTTTTTTAAAATTATTAACATTTTTCAAACTGCTAAATGAAATAGGTTTGTCAGTTATATGCACAAGTGATTGACAATTGTTCACCTGTTTATTTACCTGACATGTATATGTATGTATAAGACTTGTGGAACATAAGGTACAAACATTATATAATTGATCAAGTATATTAGTAAAATTGAATTTTTCCATACAAATTTGCTTCAATAAAATACATTATATTCAACCCTCTATTGAGAGGCCATCTAGGCTTGTTTAACTATTCTCTGAACTTTATTATAGAAGTGGTCTCTTAATACAGGTAAAAGTGGTCTCTGGAGAAGGTTAAATGATCTTTAATCATGAAATCAAATTTCAGATAAAGACTTCGAGGATATAGTGCCGTTCCCAAGTGAGAGAGACAACTTGTTGTCATCGGAGAATTCCTCCGTTAGTGAGGCGTCTTCTGTACAGGAAAATCTTGAGGATAAAGTGTGTAAATACGGCACCTGTAGCCAGGACCAGAGGCGATCCTGTACCCGATTGGTCAGATCTTATCATGCAGACACAGCTCTCATCCAATCAGAAGAATCGGGTGTGACGATAACTTCAAAGTCTCCATCTAAATCTAAAAATGATTTCCAGAGTGGGAAGTTTATGATCCTGTTGATATGTAACCAGGTTTCCATGATAGTGGTAAGTAGATACATTTATAGTATATACTGTATATACATGTACATCATGGGTCAGTTTTATCATTAGGGCCAAGTCCCTCACAAACCTAGAGGATAATACGATATAAATTTACAGACCATGGTCATCGACCAGTTTTATCAGATATGGACCCAGTCCCTCTCAAACCTAGAGTATGGTACAATATACATTAACAGGCCGTGGTCATCGGTCAGTTTTATCATATAGGGACCCAAAAATCTAATTAAAATTCCTGCACTGTACAGTCAAACTGTTCAAAATTGTTCAAATTCAGTATTTTCTCGGCCGCTTTCCTTCAGGAAATTTAAACATTTCATAACTGACCTTGTTGATTTTTCCGTGTTGAATGCATCTGCTATTTACTTATTCCTCATTCTAAACCTAAAATATGCACACATTGTGTGTTGTTGTCTGGTTGCATTAGGGACTCGAAAGAGGAATGACTTCTACCAACATGTATGAGAGGTTCCATATAGGGGCAACTCTATGTCGTGTCAGCAAAACAATATTTGTCGGCCCGTCATGCGATCAACTTTATCCAACAAAATATGAATTATGAAAATATAATATATAATTGTTAGACAAGTGAAAAGTTACTTTATATGAACTTAGTGATAGCTACAATAATTGGCAGATGATTTCAAAACCTGCATCCCACTTTCTTTATAGGTCATATCAGTGAAGTATCGAGGCCAACAGTGTGGAAATCTATACAGATTTAAAACAAAAGTATAAGATGATATCAGCCTTAGGTGCCCAGAGCTGTCAACTCTAAAATTTAAGTGACCCACATTGTTTGTGTTTTCAGGGTGTATTCCTGTGCATTTGGAGATTGATGAAAAACGATAAATCTGGAATTTATGTTGAGATTGAGTTCCTGGACGGCGTTTTTAACTACGGTCAGGTAGGTTTTGTATCAAGTGGAATGTAATCCGAGATGTTTTTATCAACAGGCGACACATATGATTAAATGTAATTTTATGATAAAAATAGTCCAGACCAGTTTTAGGTATTGGGTCTGTTAGTTAAGCCAAGTGATCGGGTTTGGTGATTACTGCCAGCCGAACCCTACATTAACTAGCTATCACAAAATGTTCATATTTATACTCACGACTGATC
Source organism: Pecten maximus (assembly GCF_902652985.1). Lineage (NCBI taxonomy): Eukaryota > Metazoa > Mollusca > Bivalvia > Pectinida > Pectinidae > Pecten > Pecten maximus. The sequence continues at coordinate 12,984,278 of NC_047029.1, read as the reverse complement.
CTGAAATATTTCACTTTAACTAGATTCTATTCTGTATATACAGGGTTTCCTCCTGCTGGCAATATTTGGATTTGATACAAAGTTTATCTTCCTCCCCTGCATCAGAAAGTAAGTACAAAAATCCATGTTTAAAAAATGGAACAAGATAGTTAGAAAATAACATTATATAGAATTCAAACATTAAACAATGCGATAGTTTTATAGCGTATTAATTATCTTGATATGTGTAGATGCTTGGCTTAGAGGTTGATATTTGTTTCGAAGTTTTATTTATCAAAGACAAGCAAGATGATTATAGTTTCATATTAAGACAATGTTGATTAAGATAAGCATGAGTGAGTGTGCCTGTACTAATGATAGTCTGTAGTTCGACTAAGTGTGTTTGATTAAAGTACCATGTTTTAATTAACAGTGTATGAAGATCAGTGCAATTAACATGAGCATAAAAATATGCACTTTCTGTACGTTTTTCCTTTCTTCCTACCAGTTTCTTCCTGAATAGTAACATAAAATGGTTGAATATTTTGTGCTTAAGGTAACAATTTTGTACATCGTAAGCCATATTGTACTGTTTGCTTATTAATGTTTATATATCGTGCACAAATAAAACACAATTGTGAACAGGGATCCGAGATTGCCACTATATTGTTCAACATATTCAGCTTTGGTGTGTTGTGTCTTTCTGTTTATAACAACATTTTAAAATAGAATTCTTGTAAACATAGAATTTGTTGTTATTTTCCTGAAGCTGCACTGTTTATTTTATTTAACAGTAACATATATCTGATACAGCAAATCTATATCTTCACACAATGCCTCACCGGAAAAGAATAAAAAATTACAAATCATATTATGTCTAAGTATAGAGGGCCATACTTCTAGCCTACGTCATTAAATAAATCATGACCTACTGACACCATTTAGTTTACCTGTGACGTACCTTTCCAGGTAAGTTACCACCTAAACTTCTTACCCTGTGAAGTTCCCATTACCAAATTCATTCCATTATAATTTATGTGTAAGAATTCAGGATTTGAATAAAATCTTAGTTCAGTATGCATTCTGCTTCAGATCTTCGCGAAATCCATGTTTTTTAACTTTTTTTTTTTCGTAATTTATGTCAATACTGCTTTCTATGTTTTGTAACTTTAATAATTGCTAAAAATATAATGTTAAAAGACTGAAAATGATTCAGATGTAAAACGTTTTACTGTATAATTACCTAGCCATAAGTGAATTAAATTGTCTCTATGATAGTATTACATATTACATGTTTATAGAACACATCAGGCTGTAGGACATTCACTTTGATTGCTTGTGATGTTGTCAAATATGTGTTTTGGTGGAATGTATAAGTGTTACTTCTTTGTTGTTTTGTTTTTGTATCGGATGTATATATATATATGTAGGTATATTGGTATAGGATGCATGGATCCTCTTTATGTTGCATGTGATGGGATTTGTAAAATATGACATCAACCACGCTCAAATTCATGTTACTGGTAGTAGAAAACACATAAGAAATACATTCGTTTTATATACATGTATAATATGGGTACAGAGATCTTTTTTAGCTCGTCTCTTCGAAGAAGAGTGAGAGCTTATGTCGTCACTCCGGCGTCGGTGTTCCAAATGTTAAATTTTTAGTGCAAGTGTTGAAAGGCATAGTAATTTATGGTAATATGGTCCCTGTGGGGGTCAAACTATCCCCTGCCGGAGTTAAACTAAAAGATTTTTTTGGGAAAAAACCAGAATTTTCAAATTTTTGGACTTAGAATATTTCTGCGTTAAGTTTTTGGTGCAAGTGTTGAAAGGTATTAATACATCACTTTATAATTGTACTAGGGTGCTGATAGTTGGTAATAGACTCCCTCTTGGGTTAAACTATCCCCTGCTGGAGTTAAACTAAACTAAAAGATTTTTTTGGGAAAAAACCAGAATTTTCAAATTTTTGGACTATTCTGCGTTAAGTTTTTGGTGCAAGTGTTGAAAGGTATTAATACATCACTTTATAATTGTACTAGGGTGCTGATAGTTGGTAATAGACTCCCTCTTGGGTTAAACTATCCCCTGCTGGAGTTAAACTAAAAGATTCTTTTGGGAAAAAACCAGAATTTTCAAATTTTTGGACTTAGAATATTTCTGCGTTAAGTTTTTGGTGCAAGTGTTAAGAGGTTTTAATACATCACTTTATAATTGTACTAGGGTGCTAATATTTGGCAATAGAGTCCCTATGGAGTAAGACAATCCCTTCCTGGAGTAACTTTAAAAAAAAAATTGGATTTTTTGTTTTTAAATCTGTGTTTTTTTGTTTTTGTTTTTAAATCTTTGGACTTTGTGTTAAGTTTATATTGTGAGTGTTGAAAGGCATAGTAATACATGGTATTAGGTTCCCTGTGGGGGTTAAACTATCCCTTACCGGAGTTAAACTGAAATATTTTTTTGGGGAAAAAACACATTTAAAAAAAAAAAATTGTGCAAATGTTTAAAGCTATTTAACACATCACTTTATGATTGTACTAGGGTGCTGATATTTGGTAAAAGAGTCCCTATGGAGTTACACTATCCCTTCTTGGGGTGAAACTGAAAATAAAACAATGTGAAAATGCTCACAATAGGCAATTTACACTGGTCCACATTTTTCAAGGGAGACAACTCTCATTAGGATAATATTTTGTCAAAAAATTGAAGAAATATGTCCAAAAGCAATTACATTTGTATTTAATATATTCAATTACATTTGTATTTAATATATTCATTTAATCTACAACAGCATAGCTTGTCTCCCGAATGTTTGTCAATAAATAATTTATATATATATAAATTGGTATGGTTTTGAAAATTGCATGAATTCACAAAGCATAATCTGATCAAGTAAACAATATAAATATTATTAATGCAATTTGCGAAACCATTCCAATTAATATATTTTAATTATTTATTGACAAACATTTGCGAGACGAGCTATGCTGTTCTCCAACAGCTCTTGTTAAAACATTTTTTTGATTAAAGCCAATACTTGTCATGAGCAGGTTCTTTTAAATGGCAAATTAATTTTAAAAACATATTTCAAAATTATATATATATATCATAATTTTATGATGTCTACATCTTTGTAGTTCTTAAATGAGACTTATCAATGTTTACACAAAAAAAAAAAAAAAATGAAAATTAATATACATGCATTCTCAGTGTATAGTTTCAAAATTATATTTTAACAATGTCTTAAAAAACATCATGTTTATTGCAGTTTCTAAATCTTACTTTACAAAAACATAATATATTCTTAATAGTTTTAAATCTTGCTTGGGCGATGGCCACAGAAACACTTTTTAAGATTTTGTCAGCGGTCTTCACAAAACTCTAGTATTCGGTTAATTTTTAAATGAAATTTATAAAATTACACTGTATGTTGTATTCCTTGTAGTGTTTACAAAAAGATCGATAAGCATAATATTTGAACTGTTTTCAAACCTTAATTTAGCACTGTTTACAAACATGTAATATTTTTCATAGTTTCTAAATCTGAATTAAATGATGTCCACAAAGACATATGATTAATAATTTTTGTCTCAGCATTTCATTTTTTTTTCTGCATAATTGAGTGAAAAAACCTAGATTTTTAGAAATGGATATAAAATCTTAATTGCTTCTCAGATTAATTTACAGATTAGTTTATAGTATATTGTAATAAATTCTATATATAATTTATCTGATGCATTTTCCTCTCAACTTTCAGAAACAGTGATTTTTGGAGAAAAAATGACATATTAAAGTGAATTTTGAGAATAAGTGATTGTACAAAATCAGTGAAAGAAAGCTTTACACATGTTGCTGAATGAATTCTTTATATCGGGTATTATAGGTGGCGCCGTATGATATACGGAATAGAGATTGTCGAGATACCAGATCGAGATGACCTAGACGAGGAAACTCGCCATTTGTGTGATCAATTTCTCCGTTACCACAAGGACAACTGTATCAAAGACATCGTCACTGACAAAGTGTAAGTTTGTCTCTATCTGTGCTTACCTTGTTCTCAAAGACTACATACATTTATTTGAAGATCCAATAAACATCTTTCAGGACAGGCAGTATTAATGATACAAATGTTTTACGTGTTTGGTATTTGAACCATTCCGTAAAATTATGATTGCACTAATTGTTGTTTCTGTACATTGTTCCACATGGCAAGTAGCACCAATACATTTTGTTGCAAGTCTGCTTTAATTCAGTTATTCGCTAAAATTTGAGTACTGTACCTTCCACTTAATCGGAAAACGCTTAATAGGGAATTTCGTTTTTTGGGGTTAAAAATCAAAAACCAAAACCATTTTCTCTTAAATCAGGTTAAGAAAATTGTTTAATCAGGTTGGAAACATCGTATTTTTCGGTTATTCCACTACAAAAATCCAATTTTCATAAAAGTCTTCAAAATATGTTTACAGATAACTTTCTTTGTAGATACATATGTGTGCAAAATACAGGTTGTTACCTGAATAGTAAACTTTATTCATTTTACAACAATTGCAAAACAAGTTATATGAACTAATATTAATCACTCTGGTTGTTACCTCATTGATTATTTGATACTGCCACACATAATGTTGCTTCACCAGAATAAAGGCAATATTCATCTTCTTTCAGCCTCAAGTTTGAATTTGTTAACACATTTTAATTACAGGTAACTTGTAACACATTATATGTTTGATACAGTTACAGGCTACAGGAATATAAGGCAGTGTTTACGGGCCAGGATATGTGTAATTGGCTCCTGGAGGTTGGACTGGCTAGGGACCGCAGTGAAGCTGTAACGTATGCACAATCCCTCCTCATTGGTCAGGTTCTTCAACATGTGTCGAAAGAGCACCACTTTCATGACATGCCATACTTCTACCGATTTTTAGAAATAGATCTTGATGAATTTCCTTAAACAGTTAACTTGATATATTATGGTTTGAAAATTGGAATGATATTCTACTCATGAAGAAATCTTGCCCGGAATAAAACACGTTATCTCAATATGGAATTGGATGTGTGTGCATGTAAATTGCTGATATGTTGAAAAAAACAGCTGATGCAAGGTGTAAAGTGACAGATTTGAACTTTGACATGCATACAGGAGCAAAAGATTGTGTGACTATCCTTTCTGAAAAGATTTAAAACTGCACAGTTGTTTCATGATATTCCAAGAATGAACCATTCTTCTCCACAAAATCGCTTGTCCAATGTCTATTCCCTTCCATAAGACCACTCAACACCACTGAGCAAGGTCAAGGTCGCGTGATATAACTGTTGATTGAGTGATTGGTGCTGGTGATGTACACTCCAGTCCAAACAAATAATCTTGAAAGAGTTTTCATGTTAAAATTAAAATGTGCTCAAAGCAAATTTCCTGTTTGGTTGAAAGATTATTTCAATAATTTTTCACTTATAGAGTGACAATTCGGACAAACTTGAAGCCGAAAATCATTTTGAAAATACAGTGTAACATTTATTCAACTAATTGCACAGAGGTTATGAATGCCCATGATGATTACCATCAAGGTAAAAGTGTTCCACCACTTTTCTATTGAACACAGTCTTCAATATTATGAAGTTATTTACAGTACCAGCTCGATTATGTTTCTCCAACCTATTCATTTAAAGACAATGGTATTAGAGGGCCTTTGTCGAGAGATGAAACATTTTGAAATTGTTTCAAGTAAGAAATGTCCATATAAACACAGTATCATGATTGATAGCGTAAGTGTCCTTGCTTTGTTTTCAAAACGTCCCAAGATTGCTACCCGATATTCATACTTTTATGAAAGGAAAACTATTGTGAAAACATTTCTTTATTATCTAACTCTGCTGTTACTATAGCAGGAAATGGGGAAACAGCACTGATTTTGTAAATGTGATTATTAGTCTAACAGATTAGAACTCTTCTGTGTTAGAGACACATTATAAAGCAATTTTATGTTACACTATACCTTAAATGAATATAGGCCACAATCTGTAAGATTTTTCGAGTAGAGTTTGATACAAGCTAGTAATATAATTTTATTTATTTATTTTGTCATGGAGTATTCACACATTTGTTTTATTCCTTAAGTTTACAAATCTTTATTTTTTTGTCTCATTTCATTTATCATGTAAAGTCCTGACAACAAATGTGATATGCTTCTATAACTACATTTTACCTTTCATACATGTTTATTTTGTAAACGTGAAGAATTGTAACTAGTTCTTTACCGTTAATGTGGTAAAACTAATTTATCACAAATTGAAGGTAAAACAGAGTCAGTATAAATATCTTCAGTGTAAGTGATAAATTTGGGAATACTTAAATATATCATTTTCCTTGTTGTATGTCTGTTAAGTCGTTGATCTCATAGTGCCCATATAATTAACTGGGCATAATTACATTGTTTGTGTATATATTTATTATTGTTATACAGTAATTATTTGTTTGTTTTAGATTTGTGTATGACGTCACTGCCACTTCAAAATAAAAACACATTTATTCACATGACGTTATGACGTCAGCATACATAAATTAGGTACACAAAGTAACATGGACATTTAAAAAAAAACAAATATGAAAAATAAAATAACTTTCATAGTAGGGACATTGTAACAACAACATAGATTGGAGCTTTTTCTCTGAAATTCATTAATGAGGCTCTATCTTAAGAAACTTTACCTGATTTTCTACGAAATCGAATCTAGTTAAACATATTTTTACGAGTGAATAATCGTTCAGTACTTACACCATCGTATATAAAATTATGTTAACTGAAACACAATTTGAACAACTAGAGAAGAGATTAATGAATTCAAAAACTTCAGATACACAAATTATATTGCTATATTATAAATATTAATTTCTCACCCAATACAGCGTTATTGCAAAAATGGCTTTCCTCTACTACTATTGTATAGTTAAATTTCACAGAGCAATAGCCTGAGTTTCCTCTGGCCCTGTCACCATGTCTGGTGTAGGGGCCCTACACCAGACATGGTGACAGGGCCAGAGGAAACTCGGGCTAACAGAGCAAATGCTGCGCAGTTGTCCCAGTTGGAAATAATAAGCAGGTTTTGAATTTCGCGCAAAAAAAGCCTTAAAAACATTTGCTTATATACCGTACATGTATTGTATATAAATATTTGCTGTGTATTTATTTTCGTGCTATATTTAATAACTGCGAAAAAGTGAAATTAATTCTACCACGAATTGTATCTACTACACAAGACAACTTTTACGACGTAATGTTCATTATATAAACCGTTTTGTTTTCAACAGTTATACATTGTCTATTTTGTGTTTATGTATTTGTTTGCTCATATGATGTCAAATAAAACAATACTCTTACGTTCAAATAAATCGTCTGAGGTGCCACGCATATTATATTAATAAAACAATATTTGAATACCAGAGATTTAGGATCAATAGTGTAGTATAACACCATGTCCCTTCGTAAGGTCTTGCCATGCACATTATTGATATTAAAGACCAGTATAGTCATGCTTAATATATAAAGATCAACCTGTATATTACTTGATTGCCAAGAAGGATTCATTTTTATGTTGTTTTACACCAAGGTGCACTGTGACAAAAGAGTCATAATGATAAATGATGTCCTTGATGATAGTAGTTAATAGTATTTGTATTATTTATTTGTATTATTTATTTACATTAGGGTATTTATTGATATATCATCTGATTTTTACATTAGCTGCCCACTTCTGTTGATTATTGATTTTTACAGTATTATAAATATACAATTTCATGTACATGCAATGCTTTCTGCATATATTTATATTTTGACTGAATATATTTCACTGAATATTAAGAGTTGCTCAAATTGAAAGAAGGGGTGAAAACATGCCTTAAAATCAAAGTACAATGATCTTATGGTTTTTATGGTAATTCTAACAGGCGTCGCAATCGGCATGCTATAATGTTTGGTAATAAATCAGCTGAACAATAGTCCCTTATCTTATAGTATTTCAGCACCTTGCAAAAATGAGTCAATTTCCATTGTAATTACTACAAAATTCCTCTTTAAAACACAATGAGGCAAGTTGCAATGTTGCTGAAAAATTAATGTCTAAAGAACAATCTTTAATATTTGTTTATAAGATATCATAATTCATTCGTGGGAAATACATCATGTTTTGTTAATCAAGGTCTAAAACGGCATTTCCAAAATAAGTCTTTTAAAGGAGGTAAGGTTCGAAAATATAAAATAAGGAAAATTCTCGTTTTAATCTAAAAATCTAAATTGGTTAAATGGCACTAAAGATGACGACACAAAATTCAACAAAAATATGTAAACATGTAAACAGTCATTTCGTCTCGTATGTAAATATATTGAATGCATTTTGTTTATTTTCGGATACATGAAGAAATAATCACTTTTGGATTCTGTACAAAACCAGCCACCATAATGAAATAAGCTTAACACCATTTGTTCAATATACATGTATATATTTTAAAGGTACTATCACAGTCATTTCATAGCTTTCACTCGCGGCTCTAATTTGAACGATTTTTAGCGAGTTATATATACATGCCCTGATTAATCATGTGAAATGTTGATGATTGAAAAGGTTTATTTTTGAAACATTGAATCTGCACAGTACATACCGACTCAATATCTGTCACTACTTGTTGCTGTCCTCAAAAATTGACTCAATCTGTCACTACTTGTTGCTATCCTCAAAAGCTGACTCAATATCTGTCACTGCTTGTTGCTATCCTCAAAAGCTGACTCAATATCTGTCACTGCTTGTGTGCTATCCTCAAAAGCTGACTCAATATCTGTCACTGCTTGTGTGCTATCCTCAAAAGCTGACTTGATATCCAACACTGCTTGTTGCCGTCTTCAAAAGATGGATAGCTTATAGATTGATGACGGATCAATGAGCTGCTTTTTTTCGTTCATATATTATGATGAATTATTGCAATTTGCTCACAGAAATGCTTAATTAATGTTTGAAAGCAGATAGAGTTCTATCTCATATCTTATAAGTTATCTTTTTGTTATGCATTTTCCTTGTCGATTTATGTTTCAAAAGTTATTGAAAAGCAATTCTTATTTATAAGTTCCACCTATTTTTGGTTTCAACTCAAACTTGCCTGAAATGGTTCTGACCAATGTTTTACATTTGCATCCTACATTTTATCAGTACCACTATACTGCTACTGAGATGTATACTACAATAATACTAGGGTCCGTTAAAGCCTGGTGACCGTTAAGGCCCATGGGCCTTTTGTTGAATATCAAATTGGAATTATTGACGTATTATAAACGGTATAGTCGGCCATGCTTTGACGGACCAAGTGTTGCTTTTATTTGCCAACGTCTATTGTCCATTGTTTGCTAAACAGGTGCTGGACACAGAGCTATTGTACTTATTACTATACGGATACCATTGTTAGGTGTACGACATCAGTACATATCACCTGTACTTACGTTGTATTCTGTCAAATAATAATGAAAACAATTTTTATTATTATTATTATTTTGCTTTGTTTCATGTCATAGAAAAATAAAAACATGTTCAAACTACACGACTCTAATTTTTATTTCATTATGACTGAAGGACATCGTCGGTTGAATTTCATGTTTAAACATCTTTCACAAAGATCGGTAGTGTCTTTCATAGCCACATTGGCGATTTATTTCACTTCTGTTTCAGTATGTTGTCAAATATTATTTCGTACAATACACATTGAAGTTTTAGGCAATAAACCATCAATATCTGTTCAGAATATTTCATTTTAAGATTTATGCAACAAGTTTGCGGAAATGCAATTAAATGGTCTAACTATTAGATAATATATATATGTAGTTTTATGACAGTGTCTAGCGGATTATGGTCTGACAAATCATATCTTGTTGTAATAATTTTAAAATAAAAATAATACAATAAACATGTTCGCTGTATTTAAATACAAAGAATGGTCTAAAATGTACTACTGAGATATGCTGTCGAGGACATTTGTCCTTTCTGAACAATCACTGTCGGAAACCCACGAGACTTTGTTCTATCGCTTTATAGACACAAACGATACAGTCTAGTGGCTTCCCTACAAAGCAATCACTGCTAGAATGGTTCCGCTTGTCTGGGTTATATTACAGGTAAATGGAATGGTGTGTTTTTGTAACGCCTATTTGTCAGGAATGCATGTTAGATTTGAAGTTTATGGCAAAATGATCTTGTGTATCATAAACATTTGTTACAGTGTAATCATACAATGCATCTTGCGTTTGGAACCCTATGCTGCTCAAGGATAAAATTGTGATAGAGAGTGTCCAGAGGAGAGCCACTAAGAGAGTTATTGGATTAACCAACTTATCCTACGAACAATGACTCAGATCCTTAGGATTACCAAGCCTTGAATATCGAAGAAAACGTACAGATATCGTTCAAGTGTTCAAGATTATCAACAACATCGATAGGGTCGACAAAGATAAATTGTTTACAATGTCTCCCATTACCTTCACAAGAGGTCATTCTAAGATCTTGAAGCCAGTGTCCAGACTAGAAGTAACCAAACATCGGTTTAACAGCAGAGTTGTAGATATTTGGAACAATTTACCAGAAAATGTGGTGTCTGCAAATTCTGTGAACTCTTTTAAATCGCGTCTAAACCAGCACTGGCACAATGAACCCTCCAAATTCGCTCCTACGTGTTACAGTGTTACCTGATCGATTAATTGATCACTACCAGGATACGCCTCCAGAAGCCAGAAGGGCTTATATTGGTGTTTTAATTACATAATTACAATCTTAAGAAAATATCAAAAGATGTACTGTGCATTATTGGGAAACGAAATGTTCTCGCCCTAATAGATTAACAAGGAGATCAAAATGAAATTCGTTATACATATTCTTGAACGATCTCAATATTGACCATGTACTAACCGGGTTGATGATATAATTATACTGTACAGATTGTTTATATAGGATTCGGACTTGACTTTGATCTGAAAGGCATAGCATTGAAAAATAAAGAAATAAACATAAGCAATGCTTAGTATACCGTTATTTCTAATAACAGAATACCATGGTTAGTTTTCTGACGTGTTTGGAGTAAGTTTGCAACTCTATGAATAAACACTAGCAATGCATATATATATACACTAATGGGACATGTACAGTAGTTCTATCAGTCTTCTGTCATAAAAAATTGCTGCAGCAATATTTAAAATTGTCCGAAGAACAGCTACAGAATCAGTGCATTTTAGGTTATCTGAGACAATGGCCTATTGCAATCGACATCTGCCGTAGACAATTTACATTTTCAACTTCTTCTCGGTAACCAAAAGGCACAGGGTCATACTATTTTGGCCAGTAGCATGCGGGAATGATGGTTTACAAAGACAGCTGAAATGAATGACCTTGACCTATTTCAAAGGTCTAAGAGGTCAAATTTGTTAAAATCTTAAATGAAATCTCCATAACCAAGAGGTGCATGTACATATTGGGCCTATATCACACTGGGATGAAGGGCTACTAGTTTGTTTAAATTAATGACCTTTGCCTACTTTCAAGGTCACATGGCTGATATATATTTAATGTTAGTTAAAAAGCAAAACATCGTCGATTAGTGTACACATCAGAACTCCGGTGACCGTAAAGGCACTGAGCCTCTTGTTAAGTATGCTTTATTTTATAAACTGAATAACCTAATTCATAATAATCTAATTATCAATAGACTGATTATTAATAGGCTTATTGATAATACCCTAATTGATTAAAGTCTTATTCATAAACTTGACCTTTAATTTCAATGTTGATAGAATCCTATTAGTTCACAGTGGTGTCTTTCGAATAAAAAAGGATTTGCAGTGATTAAGGATATTATATTTCAAACATGTATTGTATTTTCTTCGGTTGATCCACTTCACAACATGAATCTGTAACAATCTTTAATTCTAACACATATTAACATACAAAACGTACACACATATACACAAACATCAGTACAGTTTTGTTGTATATTATTTTAAGATATCACATCTTTATGTCCAACAATTCAAATAAGCATAAATACATACTGATATCGTCCAGTAAAATCACACAAACATTAAAAAGACTTCATTTCAAGGGAAATATTATATAGACTGTATATACTAAGTCTAGTATACATAAATAGATACAATGACTATCTTTCTATATTATAAAGGTATAAACAGAATGTGTAACAATTGTTCACAACATTAAAAGATTCAATGAAGTACCCCTTGCATAGAAATATACAATTTGTAAGGAATAAACAATATTAATATGCCAAGCATCTGTAGTGTTCATTTGGAAATTTAATTTTTTGCTGATGCTTATAAAATAAATATAACTTTATTTTCTATACTTTATAGCTGCCCTGACGCTCAACATTACTAAGAATTAAGCATATAACAAGTTTGCTTTGTACACAAACAAAAATTCTAAAATTAACTTGCAAATTAAGTTTTCAATTTCAGTTTTTGTACAAAACAAACCTGTTACATATAATCAATACCAAATTGATGAATCTTATTGGTAAGTATTAAGTAGTTTCAAAGCGAAGCCAAGAAGAGAAGAGAACAACTACGACAGGCATTCCAGTGTATTCATGGTCAGGCGTTTTTCAATAAAAGGGTTACAATGTTTTGCATATTTAAGTTCAGTTAGTCTTGAAATGGTTGTGTATGCAACTCGTAGAAGTGAAGGTAACCCCAGTAGAATGCGGTTGGCTGAATGTGTAGTCATATGTATATTGATATCAAAACATTTGTAAAGTTATAGCAAAAACCATCATTGTAGACATTGTACTACTCGCAGTAAACAATGTTGTAATATATTTTATCATGGTATGTAATGCATTTGGAAAAGATGTAATAAAGCGGTTCAGATAGGACATGTGCGAGTTTAAGCTTAAACTATGAATAAAAGTCACGAAAATAATGAAATGTCTCGAGATACTTTGTAAATGTATTTTCCGAAGAAATGATATTTTGCATTATACATGTATTAATACTAGGGGGGGGGGGGGGGGGGGGGGGGGGGGGGGGGGTGACTGTACAACATTTGAACTACAACCTCAGTGACCAACTGACTAACGGGTTTAGGTTTTACATGGTCGACAAAGAGTAATTATAAAAATAATGACTGTTAAAAATGGTTATACCAAACCACGAGTTACATTCTTTATCACAGCACTCCAAACGTTGGAGCGTCTATATTTATCGTATACAGTTTAAATGAAAATACATTGTATAATTAATTGCATCCCGAAGAAATTCTATTTTACTTCGTCTCTATATTTATCTATTAACGCTGGTTTGGTCTTTCATTTGTTGGTGTTGATTAAATATATTTTTCTATCCTTGGTTCCCCTTCTTGCATTCAGCTGACGGGCAGTTTACTCATTGTCGGCGATGTAGCGTCTTATAGAGTGAATGAATATCATTCAATGTTCCTATTTCAATACACAGGGTGGATGTTGGATCCATAAAGAAGTATGAATCATAGTGATTACTGGAAATCTTGGTAACCCTTGATGCCCCTGTCTACTCCATAGCGGAGCATAAACTGATATTTGAAATTAAATACAATGCATATCGACAATCGATACTATGATATATGTGGTATTAAATAACACAAGGTAATTTATTTAGATATGAACCACAGCATTCCTGGGTACATGGATATATAAACGGTACTAACTATCGATAATTGACTGTAGTATATTGATCAGATTCGCCAGTCCAAATAGAACACCTTCCTCAAACTCTACACCATAACTGCGTTCCTTCATGTCAGATTTCAGCACAGTGCGACCGAAATCAATCAATCTAATATCTGCCTTTCCTGTTTCACAACTACATTCAGTCCGGCAATGCTCTTTCACACAACTTCTCTCCTCTCTTCTATCACCTTTCTGATCACATGACGAGTATTCATTCAAATCCTCTGCTGATTGGTCGGTATTCGCTGCAGAAAATGCATTCGCGTCATTCAATTGGCCATCACAAGGACGATTATTTTTATAACCGTCGTAGAACAGCAGTAGCGAAGAACCGAAGAAGTAATGTAAGTCTTGTGTGGACAGTATGCTATGGAGTCTGTGGAGTTTACTTATAATCCGGGTAACCTCACGTCGCACGTTCGTGATACAACAGTTATAGAAGAATTGTCTGAGCACCTGACGAAGCCCAGCCTCGTCCAGAGTCCAGCCGTAATGTTTGTTGTGCGACAGGTAGTTGTCACTCTCCATCTGGTACATCTACAAAAATTAAGAATGAAACATTTTGCTGGCACCCTCTTATCGACCGTATATATAGGGAGTAGAAACATTTCCCGGTTCTATGATTGGTATTTTAGATAATTTTTTGTCCTTTTTTTTTTAGCACCTAGTGATTATCGGGCGAGGTGGTTTTTGGACATAAAACGATTAACATATACTATGTATACATATATTTCTCTGATACATAACTTTTCCAATATAAATTAAAACACGAAAACAACCACATACTATTTAATGCCCAAAAAATTGCAACAGATCTCTCTCGAAAGAGACAAACCTTCAACAACATTAATATCTGTAGTAAAACATCTATCATAACTCTTTTGTTGTTTACAAAGCTTCAGTGTACATGACGTAATTGACCAAGGTGTTTCAACGCATATGAAAATAGATAAATAGACGAGATAAAATTATACCGACATTATACAACGATACACGTCAGCGTTGTATGACTTTAATTTAGCTTTAATCAGATTGAGGGAAGTCCACATTATTACCATGATACTTCTTAAAAACATGCAACGGTGAGGATATTATATTGGGTAAACGTACATGCATACCGCTCAAGCGAATACCCAGAGTTCCGGAAGTGGAATTCGCTGATCGATGTTCACGCAACTTCTTGTCCTCTTCAGACGTGTCATCACCAGTTTGTTTTGTTCCTATTTTTAGATCGAGTATACAGGGCATCCTCAGTGATCCAACAAGATTTTCCAACATGATGTAATCTTTGTATTGTCAAGGATATATACATTGGCATGAGATGTTATATGTATCCACATACAAGATATTTTCGTAAACAATATGCTCTTTGAAGGAATTCATCTTTTAGTACCAGGTAAATAAACATTGTGTCAATGTCTATCAATAGGTTTTTTTTGTGAAACTACTTGATAGAAATTAGAATGACAGATTAATTAAGGGATGGTAAAATTAGTTAGTATTAAACTATCATGATAAAGCATCTATGATCGATTTAGATTTATGGACCTTTCACTATAGACAATCTAGGAAATTGCCTACCATTTAAAATGCTATAGATGGAATAATCAAAAGGATATTGTGACCGTTACTCAACAATGCCAAGCATTAACAAACGTACATAGATATTTCTTAGATGCTAAGTAAGTGCTGTTAAAACATCCAGACCCATGGTTGGCGACATAATATTTGTGCATCAGTTTAGGTTTAGTATTGCGTAACGTCCTATCAACAGCTATTGTCATCAAAGGATGTCCTTCCCTTTATTCGAGATACCTGATTGTGAGAAAAGTGTTTGCAATTTCCACATATTTTTTTATGTGTGGCTAGCAGATACGTAAGGCGAAAGAATTGTAGCTACTTCCATCATAGCAAGACCGCAAGAGGCGACTAAATGTGGGATTTTATCGTGTTTCTGCTTTCTGAACAATTTTCTTCTTCCTTATGCTTCCCTTGACATTGTCCGCTGTAATGAAAGCTTCGGGTCTTGCCATGTCCCTAGCCAGGACCAGAGTCTCTCTAACAATAAAATAAAACCGTTCAGAAAAGCACAGACAAAGGATGCAATCCCACCTCTTGATTTTTCACGCCCTACTTGCAGGGGCATTTGTTTAAGTGGATGTAACGTAAAGGATACCATGGTCAGACCAGACTCCTCTGGATTTTATGTCCCTTTTTATACACAACATACTCCAATTGGCCAATCCCGTCTTCACTTCTTTCAATTTCGCACTAAAAAATGAAATAATTTATCTTATTGGAAACAAAATCCACTACAGTATCATATTGTCTGATGAAATCTTCCCCTTCTTTGAGTTACATGATAGAGAAATGACAAACCCCTATTGTGATATATCATTTTATATTTAATGTAAATATTTTGATGTGATGTCAACATTATTCCCCGTATGTTTCCATCTGCACAGTTATGCTTGACATGATTTGACATTGAAGAGCTTATTCCCGATGGCATATATCCGATAATCTCTGTGATTAACAAAAAGGAGTATGAGTAAATTTAATGATCTAATTGGGTATGACATAATCTTATCACTGTTCCTTAACCTAAAGCAATGTCTTAGCTAAAAAAAATTTGTTTTTCTTTTTCAATATGCTTTAAGGGGAAATCTTATAAAAGGAATATTTCTAAAGTATGTAATGGTTTACTTAAATTGTAAGTGAGGGAATGGAATGCTGATCAAACTGGGGACTGTTTGACATGAGAACATCTACGAAAGTACTCGTATATTTGGGAATAGGGAAAATCAATATAGTATGATATAAACACATGTAGCATAGAATATCTAACGAAGTCAAATGTAGTTGATAGAAAGTGAGTTTAATAAAAATTCATTTATTAACAGCACAAACAAAATTCTTTTTTAACATACTTGACTAAGAAGGATGATCATCGTTACTCCTTGACTACGATTAGAGCCATCAATACTGGAATTAACAGACCCCGTCTTCATCCGCCTACTATAGTACTCTAAGGGTTCTTATCGATATACATATATAATATGTATTTTGACTTGGATAAGACGCAGTGTAATTGTTTGACATCTGGTCCACATCAATGAAACATGCTCTGCAGGTTTGTAAGTATCAATGAGAGTAGACGCTATCACCACCAATATTAGATTTAGGTGTGGCTACACTCTATCACCTTCGTCAGACAAAATGACCTATGCAGCGTATGAACACTGATTTGTCGGTTCCTCTACTCCGCTGACAAGTCGATTACGCTACCTACGTTAAATACTGGCTACACTAGTTAATTATATCATAGTTATTATTTCATATTTAAGCCAAATTCCCAAAATATGCCATTTACTCCTGAAAAAGTC
The DNA here is from genome assembly GCF_902652985.1 of Pecten maximus. Lineage (NCBI taxonomy): Eukaryota > Metazoa > Mollusca > Bivalvia > Pectinida > Pectinidae > Pecten > Pecten maximus. The sequence goes on along the minus strand of NC_047029.1, from coordinate 12,967,166 downwards.
TTTGCCAATTCATCGATTTTCTTCCCAAAATGAGACAAAAAGGCCCCTTCCCAAACCAGTGAGAAATAGCCCCGAGTGTTTAGCAGAAATGGGGTCCTATAGTTGGAAATCAGACACGATGTCAAAAATGTCTAAATGTCTGATGAAAAGCACCACAACCGCCCTGATCCAAAAGGATGAAGAATTCATCACACAGTGTGAGGTCGCTGTTTTCCAACACCCCCATTGACAAAGGTCTTGGAAACATTCGTGCCCGCTTAGAATTAGATTGATCCAGGCGTACGAACACTAACAAGATTTGAAAAATATTGGATCCACTGAAACTCGTGTTGGTGACAACTTATTTGTCCTTCTGGGATACCGTCTTTCACATGTATACTTCACTGGGTGATCTCGTGCTTGCCTGGTATAATACCAAGGGGGGTGACAGATTCTATCAATCGTATACCGTATTAGATTGATAGAATATGTCACCCCTTGGGGTGAGACAGCGAGATTTCAAACCGAGGAGGAAGATTCTGAAGTTGCTAACCACGAAAAAGATAATCGAATACAGGTATCTTCCTAGGATAGTTAAATCTCGACCTCCGTGTAAGAGTTTGGCAGGCCAGCAGTAGGCAAACCAAAGTCACTGGTTGATATATCCCTGTCCACGGAACAGGCCCGTGTAATATTCTATAAATACGCAACGCTTCAGCACAGCTTTGGGCAGCCTACCGGTAGTTTCTCTTATTGTGGCCGACTCATCTATTTAATATGTCTAGAAAAGCAATAGTCAGTGCCCCTTTAGAATGCAAATCGAGACGTAGAAACGACATTTTGATGACACAATGAAAGGTGTAAAAGAGGGTCAAAGAAGGACTTGATTAAACATATCATTAATTGTATATCCGAACCAAAGAGGAAGTCGCGGATGTGTATATTTTAAAATCTAATGCAAGATCTGTGATCGGGATATCATCTTGAGTCCGTCTTTGAGGACACCAGAAAGGCGTAGAAACACACGTTATGCAATTTACAAGATCATAACGGAAACAGAATTCCAGATCTATATAAATCGGCCAAGTTCGTGCCACATAAATGGGAAAATTCCAAAGTGACTGACAGATCTAGAGAGAACAATATTTTAAAGTGGAAGGTGAATGAAGTAACCATGATACGCCACAGCGGGACAGTTTTAAACCGAGACGAGGGGGCATACACTCTTGAAAATCTAGAATAGCGCTATAAAGAAAGTGTAACCGATTCAGCTTATATACGTAGTAGTCGAATCTGTTTATAACCTCATTGTTTACATAGATTATAGTGTAGACGAGAAAGACGTGTTGATTTGATTACAGTTTCGTACACTTAACACCTCAGTGTGCATGCGCTGTACTAGTCATTTGTCTGATGAAGGTGAGTGTAGTCACTGAAACGTCACACATAAATCCAATATGGATTGTGATATAACAAAGTCTATACACATGTTGTTTACCAGGATGTTTCATGATTTATGAGCGCATGCCTTTGCCACTTTTTAAGAATATGATTAGTTTAACTTTAATTGCTGCTGGATTATTGCGCTCAGAAGTCAAAAAATAATGCGTGTATCTAAATCGCATTTTAAATAGGACGGAACCACATGTTTTAGTGCATATTATTCGAAAAAGTAACATTGACAGTCTCTAATATTAATATACTACGATGTGGTTAATTCAAAAGAAGTATACAAATTTTAAGAAATAGAATATCGAATCATATTCATGTTCCACCATACCGTGATTCATGTTGACAACTCGGGTCACCTCTGGAGTTCCGAAGGATATATCCGGGTACTTCGGCGCGGAACGTAGGAGTGGCGTCGTCATAGTTACACTTGACAGATACGAGACCTGAGGAGAGTAGTTTGTAATCACTTATTCTAAAATTGTATCACGCTGTGGTAGTGTTGAGTCTCTACAATATATAAGACTTCTTAGTAAATCACACTCAACTTCTTCAGTATGAATATGCGCATCTAGAGGTCATTTAAAAGGATGGGGATGATGGCGGTACTATTTCCAGGGAAGGGGTGAAAATTATAAAACACGATAGGTCTAACAGGAAGTTACATGGTTAGAGAGCTGATAAGGACAAACAGAAATCTCTCTTTGTGCGCTATCAACCCATGGCCACCCGGTTTTATTTCTTCCGTACTTTTAAAACATAATCATATTACTCATCACCTGTTACAGCAGAATATGTCATACATTGTGTATGTGCACCCCACTAAACAAAATATCGAAAACACAAGCGCAAAGCTTGCGATATATACCATGAGTTCAGCTTAACGTCGACGAGAGAAACTCGTTTCCGGTAACATGCAATACTAGTTTTGAATTACTTGGCGAAAGTTGCTTCCGTCTCTCCATGGAAATAGTGAGTGTCCCAATGTACAGTCTAAATGTGACAATGAGTTTTTAAAACATTATATAATTTTAGCATGTTTTACCCTTGTAATGTGGCGTAAACTCCTTCAGATACTCCGGAATATTTTCATAAAACTGGAACTCCCGATCGTTGTATAATTTACATATCGTTCCCGGTGAGATCTCAAGCATGACCGCACGTCCACCGACTTGGTGGATAAAGGGCCTGGCTGTCACAACCTCTGTGTCGTCCTTACCCATAGCTATTATTGGGTCGACGACTTGTCATCAGGAACCTGTGGCACAAATAAATAAATGGAAATAAGAAAATGAATAAATAATGAATAAATAAATAAACAAAAATAAATAAATAAATAAATAAATAAATCAGAAATGAATAAAACAGAAATAAATAAATAAATAAATAAATGAACAACCCAAGAAGGACGCTAGTGTACAATTTCCTAGCGTTAGTTTACTGGTTTTACCACCTACATGACTCCGCCTATTTTGCTAGGTCTCCTACGCATCTCTCCGACTATTCTATCGGCGTCAACCATTCCGAGCGCCGTGGATACTTGTACCGGGTTAGCCCGAGTTTCCTCTGGCCCTGACACCATGTCTGGTGTAGGGCCAGAGCGCACTACTATATGAAAACGTGGAATTATCCGAAACCGTTTGGTGTCGCTAAGAATCAGGTGTAAATACAATAAAATCGGGAGTGACATAACACCTACCTTACATATAGGGATAAATGAGATATTTATTTACCCCAGAACACCCATTTAGTCCCACCTAGGTGTTTTATTTCGTCCGTATAGACCCTCGCTCTACGCTAGTAAAAATTTCAGTCGCTGTAGATCAAATACAAACATGCCGTATCAACCATCACAGAGACGGATGTCAATTTCAGTAGATTAATTTGTAAATATAATGTAGAGTTACTACTTGAAGTTTCAAGGGTTTCGTCAACATCATTTCTGACCAAACTCTTAAAGATACATACACCAGGCATGTCCTGATAGTTCTTATCATACAAGCCAATGAGAAAATCATTTCCGGAATATTTCGATCGGTCGGATTCCATATATATGCGCACGTCCCGTTATAGAAGGTGAAACAAACGTCCGGTTGACTGAGAAAGTAAGACATACAAATATTTCTCAAAGCCATTAAAATGTGATAGTGGGGTTATTCAATAATTTCTGTCAGAATTGAGCATTGGTGAATGGTTTGCAGTCCTGATCAGTGACTGAAATGAAAGTTGAAGCTAAATCTGAAGCATGCGCCTTAGATACTGTATAAACACTCACTGTGTACATTACTGTAGCCATCGTTATACCCATGTGATCTGCCTTCGCATGGCTACCATCGATCTTTGGGGGCACTGATAAAAAAAGGACCGTATTGATGAAGTATTTATGAACCAAATCCAGCAATCTGATTGGTTCCGTAGAAAATGACTACGGGAAATCTTACTGAACAGTAACGTTGTTTTATAAAGTCTTTGGTTTGTTTGGCAAAATTTCAGAAAACAAATCAAGCCGACACGCTGGCGCAGCCATCTTGGTATAGAGTTTCTATTTTCCAGATGAAAAGCAGCTTCATTAATAAGCACTTTGATTGGCCGATACAAATATGAATATTCTCATGTAAAACTGAAGGTTTTCAATCCAGTGTTCCCACGTACCGGGTGGGAAACAAAACGCAATATTTGGAAGTAAACAGACAATCACGTGACAAAATGACACACTGATGCAAAATGCATTTTTCCGATCCAACAAATGAAGTTTAGACACGTGCACCGTTTTATTTTGATTTAAACATATTTATTGTTAAACTTACAACAAATGATTATGTACAAATTATAATAACTTATCTACGCCTTAACCGAATACACATTTACTTATCTAAGACAAGTAATAGAGTAAAAAAAAGCATGCATATTTCTTTAATACAATATGTATCAAAATCTGTTTCTGAATGTAATGATAGCTTGCACATGTACATATCTTAAGACATTTTAATCTGGACCCAAGGTTGAGCAAGGTTTCCCAACCAAATTGTTTCCCAATTGAATTCCACATTTAAAGAGTTAAACTTTTGGATAGGACCATCCATTTTATCACCGTTTTACTACATATACACAAACACGTGGTTTTTGCTCGGTTGGAAACCATTCATTATGTACTTGCCACCAATGGTATCATAAACAGCGTCAAAATTCAGTAAATAACATTTACTTCTGAGGCTTTCTAAGGAACTGTCCAAAACTAGGGGTGGCAATACAGATTGCGTTATATCGGGCACGTGCACGTACAGGGCATGAACTTGTGTACATGTAGATCATTCAATTTAAAACGCCGCTTGGTAAATAGTTATTTATTTTTAACATACATATACAGTACACTGTTTTATACTTAACTTAAAATGAACATGCATCACGAATCATTAAAACAAAAACGTCACAGTTGTAACAGGAGAGGAGAAAATGTAGCGGCAAGACCGGGGTTCGAACCCGGGACCTCCGAACACTAGCCGGATGCTCTACCAATTGAGCTACCTGGTCACCGATTATCGACACAGTCCAGTCCCGCTACACACTGAATAGAAATGTAAACCTGGTGTGGGGTCCCAAAAATTGTACAAATCACGTGCATCACAAATGCATGTTTGTACGCAAGTAATACGGTGCACGTGTATTTATTCACTTCATTCTTGCGCTTAGCAAGATTGGAAAAACGCATTATGGAAATCATTTTGTCACGTGATTGTTTTGTCAGTTTGTTAACTTATAATTAGAGTGAGTTTAACGACAAGTGCACTGAAAGCTCACTATAGCTCCGGACGATCCCTTAAAACTATGATATGTGTTATAGTGACAATTCGCCGCGAATGCGATAATAATATAATATGCCTAAGATTTTTCATCATAAATATTTTGTTGTTTTGGAAGGTTGAGAATGAAAAAAAAAACAAAAACGTTAAGACGATATCTTATCTTTTTTACTCATAGCCCAATTTCAAGTTTGTACATGTAGGAAGTCCATATCATAATTGTATTACGAAGATGACATTGGTAAGTTGTGATAATTCATTTTGAGTTCAGTCTTTTTTTTCTTTTTAATGTTTCCTACCACCGGTTCGGTACAGCGACTTCTGTTTTCGGAATAGAATAATTTCTGCCAGATAATGACGCAAATTGGCACCATTCCTTTAAGGCTTACGTGTAAAAACATTACATTTCTCGACTAAGTATTTTTAATGTCACGAGCGGCCAATATACCTAGTCTCGAGCTCGTTTACCCGTATATGAATCCGCGAGCTACCGGCTAAGATATTTAAAACGTGTTATTAATATAGACCGGGGAGGGGATTTAAATTTGATAGTTCTTTTGTAATTACCCGGAACATTATCCATTAAAACAGGATAAGTTCTTAAGACAATATAAAGCCAATCTGTAAATGAAAAATTGACAAGTTGTGAGGGAAGAACCTTATACTGAAGCCCGAGATTCCTCTGGCCCTGACACCATATACCAGACAATATGCCAGGGCCAGAGGAAACTCGGGCTTCTAATACGGGTGAGTAAGTAAACGAGACTCAAGCTATTCAAACAACTTACCTGTGTAGTAAATAAAACAGTGAATGGAAAACAAAGCCACGTCACACAAACAACCCTTTACAAATCCACCTGTCGAGTTTGAGAACTGTCAATGTAAACAAATACTTCGTATCAACACTGACGGTAGCTTTTCCGTGCGGAAGTATTGATAATACTGCGAGAGACATTCAGCCATTGTGATATTACACAGGACATTGGGCTGGTAATGTGACGTCACTAGAGCGTAGGCAGTAACTATATGGCCAGTCATGTTCAACAACAAATACATTCGGAACTCTTCTTCCGTTATAGATTTTTTTGCTAATTTCAAAGTGTATGTATATTTAAATATATACATGTATACATACATACACCGCTGTTTACACAGGGGGTGACTACACGTATCAATTTTCATCGCCTTCTTGTAATATATTACTTATCTTGACAAAGGAGATCGAGTTCCATTCAACAAAAGCTGTTTGAACGACGACCATTATAATAATTGATGTATGTGTGAAACTAAAATATGCTTAGTCAGAGGCTCAGAACCCTTCTCATTATCTACCAACCTAAAGTACAGAAGGTTCAGAGGTCATAAACTTGTACAGGGACGTACGTCTATGTATGTCTAGGACTTGTATGAACGGATGTTGGAGTGTGACAATCGTTTAAAATGTGCCATAATATTTTTTTTATGCCATAATATATATATATATTTTTTTTTAAATAAAACTGAATTATCTTATTTTGTTAATTTTCATTTAGTTTAAACATTTTAGTACATTTTTATTATCTTAAAACACGAATACACTGCCGATTTCAACATTTCTAATCCATTACGTTCAAATTTTGAAATAGGTGACATTTTGCGCTTTGTGCATAATTAGTACCTGTAGGCAAAGCTCCAAGAGAAAACAACTGTTAGTTCTTGACCGCTATCCTGTACCATCGCACACTGGGGTTTCTCATTGAACAATATTGTAGACCAGGGATGTACAAAAAATAAAAATAAAAAGATTTTTTTTTTTTTTTTTACTTTTTATTTATTTATTTATTTATTTTTGCTTTTTTGTTTTTTTGTTTGTTTAGTTTTTTTTTTACTTTTTACACAGCGCACAGACCGTAGCAATACTTCAGGGTTCACATACACACGTGATTAAGTTCTGCATGGTTAATTCAGAATTATCGACAAAGCTTGGCCAGTCAGAGCCATTTTTTTATATCGTATTTAACTTTTATCTCGCAATTTGTCCCATTTCAAGGCAGTGTGCCCTTATAATCTTATAGACATGTGCCTGTAGAATTCCAGAAATGGCATCGTTTATGCTCGACATGTCATTTCATGGCAATTTTGTCATATCCATATTTCTCAGCCATATTTATAAGAAGTGCACTGTATATAATTTACTTATATTGAAAGAAATAGATTTAACGCAATGTTTATATACATGCAATGCCACATTTATGAATGTTGCACAAACAAATAAATCCAAGTATGATATTGTCTAGCGAGATAGAGAGGAGTTGAAAAGCATATTTGTTCAAGCTGTATGTGTGTTACTCGATTGCATTGTTGTATGGACTAGGGGAGATAATCTCGCTCCAAATGTAAGTAAGTTATTTCCATTCATAGTACACATGTAATTCTTTTTGTTAGTAAGATGAATTAATCACTTGAAACTGAAAAAAGGGCGTGCTTGTGATTGATCTTAACTGGCAATGTGAAAGCACGTTCCTTCAATACTCCGTTTTACTACAATTGATCATAATATTAATGAAAACAGTTATATTTTAATACTATAACACGAAAATGCTGACATTTTCTTTTCTTATCAACTCACAGTTGCAGACACCCGTGTCGGCATGAAATGTCGAACGTACGACTCGGTTTATGAAATTCTACAACATGGTTTACATACAAACGTCGACTTGCATAGCATTTGATTAAAAGGGAACTTTTCTCTTTAATGGGGAAACAGCATATAATTCTCAGAATTCCCCGGAAAGGATTCTTATTTTCACGAGCAGTTTCCTTTTTCACAAAAGTGACACATTCAAAATTAAGATTCTTGAAAAACTACAGATCGTGAAAATTGATGAGGGATTTATAATTGACGAGCAGTATTAATTACACCGATAAGCAAGACGTTTTTCTCTTTAGAGATCTCTAGTCTTCTTTGCAGATTAACTCGTTTGTATCCTGGATTTTTTTCTTAATATTGAATTTTATTAACTTCTCTGTAAACGGAATACGAATAATCCAAATGTTTCCAAATGTATAATTTCATATGAAAATAGTCATGCGTTCATCATGATTATAATGGCAGACTGTGTTATTAGCAATGAGCCATGGGTACCGAGAAATAAAAAAAAAAAACTATTACATGTCGATAATAACGAGACATTCAGCCATTGTGATATTACACAGGACATTGGGCTGGTGATGTGACGTCACTAGAGCGTAGGCAGTAACTATATGGCCAGTCATGTTCAACAACAAATAAGGTAAGATCAGTTTTGTTTCGCTCACTCTTTCTATTTACTTGAGATGAGAAGTATGCCGTAAGTCAGTTATTGCACGATTTCTCGTCGCTCGGAACACATCACACCCTCCTTCGCTGCCCAGGTATGACAAATCCCTTGTCATTAAAATAACCCATGATTTAACCTTTACAAACACAATTGTATATATACAGGGGTACAGTTCATCCCTCCATTTAAAACACTCACTTACTACATATAAAGAGGGGGTATATACATACCCACTTCAATATAAGATATTCCATCATGATGTATAGTTTAGCATTATCAAATCGCATATTCATACAATGCCAAATAAATTGACTTACCTGTGAAAATGTCGATAAACAGTCGTCAGAAAGATGTTAATAATTTTCTGCTCAGGCGAGAAATAAATATCAGGTGGACCTGTAGGTATAAAAGGCGGACAACCGCATTAAGCGAGGCACATAAAGGGTACTAATGTTGTTAAATTATGTTAAAAGATATATTCCCCTATCGTGGGCCTCGCCGACACGTTGTTTGAGTACCTCGCATGTAAAATTGGAATCGCTCAACCGAGATATGTCAGAGTTAACGTTACGTCACTGTCACCAATTAGTATGTATTCGTACACCATAATTCGGCTATAATCGGTTAAATGGTCATTGTTAGAACTGTTTGAAGACAGTAAAAATTACATCAGCTCAGTTGTTGTTAACGGAGATTATGAATAGCTAGAAAATACACTGGACAACGATTGATAGAATAGACTTGATAAAATACAATTACGTATAGTTTTGACTAATTCACTATATAGTTTTATATTGCGGGACTAGAAACTTTACTTAGAGTACGTTAGTTATACATATAATTTGTATTATAACAAAAAAAAAAATGCGGACCCTGATTTTGTCATGTATTTTTCAAACTGTTTGGATATTTTGGCAAAATGTGCGAAAAGTGCATGTTTCAGACGAATCTAGATATCTATACAGCTCGTGCGGTATGGGCATTTGTTTGACTAGTTACTTTTTATCTCTATAAAAGTATACAAATTGACTTTGTTTAGGACTTGAATAGCAAATGGCGGCTTTGAACAGTATTTACACACCAGGCATAAAGGAAAGGTTTTTCAGTTATTGAAATTATTATAACGATCGCTTTGTAGAAGAGGAGCACAGTTAATCTCTTCGGGATGCAGGTGATTATGTTTCATTTAAACACAGGCGCATGACTCGTTTTATGTAATAATAACATATAAGAGTACATATAAATGAGATTTTATATGTACTCTTATATGTTATTACTATATAAAACGAGTCAGGCAACCTGTGTTTAAAAACTAAAGAGAAAGCTGGACGTTTCGGCGGTGGCTATAACCACTCTTGAGATCAATCAATCAATCATAATCACTTTCTGTCGAAGATGTGTCATCTCTTAAAATAGACTTTATAAATGTTAAAATACGTTCTGTATAGGTGTAGCCACAACTCTGTTGGAATAACGTGGAATATCAAAACAGGACATATAATACTCATGAAGGAGGTAAGACTATATTACGTGTATTTATCATGATATATATCAATTTTTCAATATTGAAAGAAAGTTTAGAAAAATTGTATTGTATCAAGCCAAATATATTCTTAGTTTCCAGAGTTAGCGAATACTACCATTCCAATACGTTATCTGTGAAAGTTTATAAAAGTTTTATTTTTAAAACAATCTTATAATTAGTCCTACTGATTGATACACTGTACATATGTTGAATGGTATATATAATTTCTCTGTTCAACATATTTGGTTAGAAAGTTGAAAGTTGAACCTGTATGATTGCACATTGTGCCTTTTCCGGCTGAAGTACTATCGCGCCAAACCTTGCGGGATTATATTGATAAGTGGCGCGTGAACTTGTTCTATTTCCTATATTTAACGCATATATTCGCTTACTTATGTGTATCAGGCAGGAGCAGCTATATATTAACTACACACTCCCTACAGTAATATGGAGACCAATATTTATATCAAAATCATAGTCGCATGTTTTTGAAACCTGATTTTTCTACAACATGACGGGTTTACATTTCGCATACCAAAAAAAATTAAAGTTTTTGTAATTTTTATTAATTTGAATGCTGAAAATGTCGACTTTATAACATTTTTGTGAAATTAGACGTACTCTTCGTGTATGGTACGAATTGAAAATGGTATTCAATAATATGTACTAGTGAATTAACATACAATTAATAAGATATTTGTGTATTATCTAGTATTTATAATCAGCTGACAGATGTGAGTTTCAAATTATTGTTATGTTTCCCTTTTATATGGAAAGCTAATTAATTTACTCATTAGTGTCTTGAAGTAACGTTATAAGAAAGGAGGCCTTTTCAAGATTGCGGTTTCGTTTATTTTCAAATCTTCCGTTTTAGGCATAGATGTTAAAAGATTTTAAAATCATATGTATAAATACAGCCCTTGAAAGAACAATACGATCAGTCGATCACTGCATCTTAACTTAGGCGCTAAATATATGTTTCCCCTTTTTTATAATTGATGTTGATGTATACTAATTTTTGTCATATTGTATACTGTACCTGTATTTAATTTATACCAATTATCCCGTTTACAATTGTAACTATGTTAGTCTTTTTATAAAATCTCCTGTAAGACAAAAATAAAGAAATTAATAATAATTAGGTAATTACAAAATAGCCAGTCCATATTCTAAGATACCTACATTTAAGCCAGCCCTTTTTATAAGATACCTACATTGTAGGCCAGCCCTTATTCTAAGATACCTACATTTAAGCCTTCCCTTTTTATAAGATACCTACATTGTAGACCAGCCCTTATTCTAAGATACCTACATTTAAGCCAGCCCTTTTTATAAGATTCCTACATTGTAGACCAGTCCTTATTTCAGAAGTGATCAGCAATTACACAGGGGCTCGTATTTGTATTGAACAGTGAAAATAATATTTGAGTTCAGTATCAGGGGTCACTGGTGTATGTATATAGATTAAATACATATGTATATATATATATATAACTTAGCAGCACAAATGACGAAGGAAGACAACTTTTTGACTCGTGCCCTAACCGGGCCTCGAACTCACGATCTACGGCACCCAATCGCCTAGCCAGAAATACCCGCAGCTTATACCGTATATATATATATATATATATATATGTATGTGTTTACGCTCTATTGATCCACGATACTGGATTCATATATATCATTTACTGATCAATACAAATAAGCCTGTGTATTTTTGGACCGCGATATACTAATACGGCCATACGTACCTCTTCCGATCGTCTTTCCGGAAACAACACCAATAATTCCCACCACGCACCCTCAACCGGATGTTGTTACTACACATGTATACATACTGGCAATCTTCCTGTCTCTCCCAATTAGTCAGTACAAACATTTCTGGCGTCGTTCTAGTAGTAGTGTACATGTACATTGTATATATACACTGTTCCACTTGTGCCGGGATACGATTAGACAGCGGCATACCGGTGAACCTTCCTTCGTTTAATAATGAATCAAATGCGATGTGGAAAAAATTGAATATAGAGAAAGCAATAAAAAATTCAAAACTTAGGAAAATTGTTAAAGTCTCGAAACATGTGATAATATATATAAGTTAACTTACTAATAAACTATCGCTGTGAGTCGTATTGTATATTGATTGATATATAGTATGTAAATTATGATATGCATGGTTAAGGTGGGTAATTTATTTCTTATTAAACTGATGTTTTCACATTAGACTCAAATGCCATTATGATACAATAAAGTATCTATTGTATTTTATCATGTCTATACTGCTATGTCACGTCAACCTACATGTATATAACGTTAACCGATATAGGTGTCAGATTCATATAATTTTAAAAGTGTCTTGAAACTTTTTCTGATTCTTTTTTATCATTTATATTTTGTGACTTTAAAACTTTGACTTTAAACATATTTTATTGCCAATTTAATTGTGACAAAGCAGTGGCGGATACAGGATTTTGGGAAAGGGGGGGCCCTTGCGGCTTATTTTTTTTTTTGGGGGGGGGGGGGGGGGGGGGGATGCAGAATGTGTCCGGGTGTGCTCCCCCGAAAAAATGAATTATATAAAGCTCTGTGGTGCATTCTAGTGCATCATAAACCCCCCAAATCAGAGATTCACAAATTAAAACCGTTTGATTTTTTTTCCTTAAGACCTTTGAAAAAAAAAATGAAATTGTTTTGATCTCAAACAGAACTGCCCACCACCTGATCATGGGTCTTGGATTATTATTATTATTATTATTATTCTATTCATTACATTATCCCCCCAAAATATATTTATCAAGTGACGTGATTCTAACAAATAATACGATTATAGACTACTACAACAATGTAATCACTTGCAAGTTGCAGCGTTGTAAAATACTTATTTGACGAGGTATTAGAAATAGCCAGAGTTTGAATTTGTTTTTTTTTATTTGCAAAATATCAAAGAGAACGGATGCTGGATCCAAAGCCCTGTGAAAACTGTATGAATGTCATGCAAATGCCAATTATAATACCTTAATTTGACTTTCGTTTCTTTTTATATGAATCATGATTGACCGTGGTTTTCAAACCATGGTACCAATTACCAAAACATGGTCGAACATCTGTAGACCATGGTCGACCATGGTATAGTTGATGGTCAAATTACACACATTTCGCCTGGGATTTGATGTAATTCGGTTGGGGAATAGCTATACATAGTTACAGTAGGCCAATTATCACACAATATTGTAGGTGTGGGTACAATAAAAATATTGCTTAAATTCTACAAACATAACTGTTGCAAATTAATTGAATAACAGGACATAATATTAAAGCATGAAAAACAGTATTGCATAAAGTAAGCGAATGATAATAAACCGGTACACGTAATTTCATATGTATCTTTCATTTCTTAATTCTGCTTTATAATGTAAATATACACAGCCGCTTTGAATAATGGTACAGTTCTCTGATGTCATAACATATATAAATCTAAACATATTAGGTCTAACATAATATTTCCTATACAAAAAACAAGGATGGATAGTATTGCAACAGCAATACAAAGTCCCCTGCCTGAACCAGGAGTGCAACTATTTATTTCCCATTTTTTAAACTATGTGTTATACTGATCACGTATACCAAGTTTCGTTAAAATCGGAGTAGTACTTTAGGATTGTCCGGACACGCCTCAACCAATGAGAAGTCGGCGGCCATTTTGAAAATTGGTTTTTCGAAAAAAAAAAAGTGGGATGCACAACTACATATTATACTGATCATGAATACCAAGTTTCGTTAAAATCGGAGTAGTACTTTAGGAGGAGTTGCCCGGACAAGTCTCAACCAATGAGAAGTCGGCGGCCATTTTGAAAATAGGTTTTTCGGAAGAAAAATGTGGGATGCACAACTACATATTATACTGATCATGAATACCAAGTTTCGTTAAAATCGGAGTAGTACTTTAGGAGGAGTTGCCCGGACAAGTCTCAACCAATGAGAAGTCGGCGGCCATTTTGAAAATAGGTTTTTTCGGGAAGAAAAATGTGGGATGCACAACTACATATTATACTGATCATGAATACCAAGTTTCGTTAAAATCGGAGTAGTACTTTAGGAGGAGTTGTCCGGACAAGTCTCAACCAATGAGAAGTCGGCGGCCATTTTGGAAATTGGTTTTTCGAAAAAAAAAATGTGGGATGCACAACTACATATTATACTGATCATGAATACCAAGTTTCGTTAAAATCGGAGTAGTACTTTAGGAGGAGTTGTCCGGACAAGTCTCAACCAATGAGAAGTCGGCGGCCATTTTGAAAATTGGTTTTTCGGGGGAAAAAATATGGGATGCATAACTACATGTTATACTGTTCATGTATACCAAGTTTCATTAAAATCGGAGTAGTACTTTAGAAGGAGTTGTCCGGACAACTATTGCGTGGCTTCTATATTCAATCTAGCGGAAGATACTCGAAACCTTGTTAATTATTATTTTTTCATTTTTTTTTATATATACATGTATATATATATTTCAATATCAAGATATCTCTTGTAACTTAATTCGTTTAAGAAAAGTCTATAACATCTGGCTCGTGGTGTTTCTACAAGCTCTCTATGCCAGTCTTGTATAAATATGTCTGGTACCCTTGATTGGAAAATGATATAAAATACATCAATATCTTAATTCAACTCCTTGTTTCAGCCAAACATAACCAAAACCATGAGCACATAGTATGTTCTTCACTAGTTTAGCCCAATTTATGGTACAAGAAGTTTCCGCTTGCGTGTAAAGCTCGTTACATAGACTTAACCGTACATTCTTTTGGTTATGCCATATTTAGCCACCTTGGTGTATCTGATAACTTTCATAGTGAATTTTATGAAATGTGTTGTAATATAAACATTATTAGACATTTAACATTTTCCATAATTTTGGATTTCTTCGTCGTCTAATTTCTCTTTGTAAAAATGTTACACTTACAAATTATTTAATTACATCTCAACCAGCTGTCTGTCTTTTGAAAGTGATATGTATAATTCCCCTTTTCTCATTGTTATCGGATTAAACCGCGCAATATGTATGTACATTTACCTTTTGATGTTAATTGAGTTAATTAACTGGTCTGGCCAGGTATGACACCTAGCCTCGGACAAAGGTCAATTAAGCTTATTATCTCACCTGTCTGAAATGTGACCATCTGAGTACTAAAATGCCACCTGTCAATCATTTGTATTAACTCTAGCTTAAATACTATGTGTAAGGTTTTGTAAAATTAATTAGAACCTAGAGTTCGGACTGTACGGGTCGATTTTCGGATATTCCGTAAATCGCCTGCCGACTCCTAGAAAGTTAAGTGTAATAAATACTATATCTTGGACCGTATTTTAACATCTTTGGATTTTATATATATTCTACAAAAATATTACAACGACGGGAAAAATCGTTGTGATATAACTTTAAGTTTAATGCATGTAGAGGACTTAGCTGGAGATAAGTGGTATGTCCCCAATGAATACAAAATATCGGTGCATATACGGTATGCCTTTTGAAGTTTTGAAAGGGGGGGGCCCGGGCCCCTGCCCCCCCCCCCCCCCCCCCCCCCCCCCCCCCCCCCCCCTCTGAATCCGCCACTGCAAAGGATTAGGTAGAAGGTTTTTTTTCAACTTATGGACGCCCTCTCCCAACATACAAATATATTACATGAAATCATTGAGATAGCATCATTGGTATAAGCATAAAGTAGATATATACATTATTTTACAAAAACTTATAAACTGACCCGGATTAGCTATCGAGTGAGCTCCATATAGGGCACGGTTTGATCGCAAATATAACATGTATATATTTCAGCCACCCTAACTAAATAAAATATTATACATCCAGACTCCGTCTTTAGTAGTTTTCTAATAAACATCTGTCCTAATTTTCATTATATGAGAACGCAGTTTTCTAAAGATTGGTACATGTATAAGGTATTAAGGGATGAGAGAGCCCAATCTTCTTGTTCTAATACAAGTCATAAAAAGGCGAGAGGGGCGGAAAATATTGACACACCACAAATCAAATTACTGTTATTTTGAAAACGTTCGATTGTAACATAAAAATTGCATGCAAGTACATCTGTACGGATTTGATTATAAATCTGAATAATTTGCAATTTGCAAAATTATTTTGGTTCTCTAGTGATAGTAAATTAGTTATGGAAACGATGGAAACGCAAATAAAGCCAAATCATGTTTCTTTCTCTAAATGTACGTAATAATATATACATTAATTTAAAATCGAATATGATTGAACTTTTTATGTTAATGTAATAAATGTGAGACTTTATATTGAAATGTATACCAGTATCATTTTGGCCATTTACGATGTGTGTGTCAGGTGAGATTCTGATCGTTATTTACAGCTTAGTTTACCCAAATATTGTACATGGGAAATGTTGGGAAGTTTTAGAAATAGTGCTAGCTTACTTTGTAATTTGTATCTATAATCGTGTGGAAACATTGCAACCGTGATAGGACGTTGCCTATGGAAAACAGAAGTGGAATCTGTGGGATTGATTCGATAACTACACTTAATCATATATCAAGTAAACTTTCGTTCATAATGAACTATCAGGATGTGTTACGTACTTGAAATACAGGATTTTCGTCCTTGGATTACGATCACCGAACCACGGAAGGGACATTATCGTAAAGCTAAACATCGTGACTGAGTGTGTTGTCCTATTCGCGGCGCCATCTTTGTTGATGAAGGAAGTGATGTAACGACTATGTTATAAGATAGGGACCGATAAATACTCTCTAAATAGTTTAGATAATTAGTAGATATGTTGTATAATGTTTGGAAGAATGTGGTATCGAGTTGTGAGAGCGAACAGAGTTTATTTATTGAAAAGTCTGCGGACTATGTTTCATGTTAAGTAGCATCGATGCACTTCCGGTACTATAATAGTTGTGTATACCGAAGTGCCGGACAAGTTTACAAAAGCTTTCATAGTGTGTAATTTCTGACGGACAAGTCATTATCTAGTATTAATTTATGTCTACATTTATTATAAGCCAAACGGACAGGCGACCGGCAATTATTTTGGTATTTTATTACAACATTGATTTTATTGTCCGGTGACGAGATTATGGTCCGGCGCCGGACAAGCCCTGATTGGTCAGATTCGATCACGTGATCGCTGCAAAAGTTTATAAAGGCGCGGAATTTCGACTGGCTCCCTAAGATCTGCTCAGCCAGCGACAGCACTAACATCATTCTTGCAAGGTACTTATACCTATATAGCCATACAAGATGGCTTGGGATTTTATGGAATCTCTTTTTATATTCTACACTTAGTTAACTTAAGACTAAATTGTATCTCTAAATGATGGTAAAGTTTTCAGTATAACAACTTTATTTACATGTTATAGTTCATGGGTTATCTCCCATTTACTAATAATATATACTGAGGTGGTACATCTGACCAGCCGGCGTGTCCGATTTTCTAATAGTATGCCACTGTAGGGCTATCGCGAGCAATCTCCCACTACACTAGTGACTTAGAGAGAGAGTGAGATTAAGAGGAAGGCCATATAATATTGTATAAATGTATAGATGCTCCTCGCTAATAAATTGACCGACTTGAACTTAAAGAATTCTGTCTGTTGTGTTTGAGAAGTTACCTGGGGGAAATCAATGAATCGGCATTCCTGTTACATTAACTTGTACATAATGCAATTTTTCATAAAATGATATATTTTTTGAGAAATTCAATATTAAGCAATTTACTGAAATTTGATGTCTTCATATCTTTTTTTTTTCTTTTGTATGTGTGTGAATCTCTCAATCAATGTTCTATGGATAGTTTAATTTGTGTTGACCTGTCTTCATACTAATCGGTTGACCAACTCAGCCCAGGGCACCGTGTTCTCCAACATTAATTGTGCACGCGACAGCCGTGTATTGATGCCCTTCTGAATGTGTTGTTTGTCTTTCATTTACAGTGTTTACTTTGCTTGAACATATAATATTAATAATTTATGAATTTCCTTCATTGTTGTTAAATTCACTGTACATTTGTTTGCTGTAATCAATATAATCCTGATTTGAACGAAAGACACGTTTACTGCTATAAAGAATTACGCCAAAGACAAGCGTGTCAGCGGTATGAAGTAAAGTGAAGTATGAAGCGGTATCTAAGATATTATATTGTGTACATCGTTTATGAACCCTAATTTGTAGTATGTCCTAATGTAGCAACATTCATATTTTTCTTATATCTCTAGATCTGTCTTTCTTTCTTCCATACTTCTTCGCTTTTCTTTCTTTATAAATTAATATAGGTATACTCTGTCGCTATCGCTATCTATGTACAGTGTAATACTAGTATATATCTATGGAGAGGACTCTTTATAAGTTGCTAAGAACTTGTGCCCAATCCAATTGTGTTAAATCAATAAAATGTTTCAATTAAGTAGTTTTTTTATTTGTTTTGAAGTTTTAGGTCTCCAGTTCATTTAAGGGTACAAACCTTAACACTCGTTTTTTGTTTTTTTGTTTGTTTGTTTGGTTTTATGGGGGTTTTTTTTGTTTGTTTTTTTTGTAACATATTTATAGTAGTTTACATATTGGTAATAGACAAGAGGCCTATAGGCCTAAACGCTCACCTGATCATGTAATAGAATTTTGCAATGTGCAATATCGAGAGGCCTTGATCATCTTAGATGTACATTTCTGTTGCCCTAATATAATTATTGAAAAAGTAGGTCACAATGACCTAATTTTGTAATATTTGCTATCGGCATGCCTTTCTCATCCTAGATGTCCATTTCTGTTGCCCTATATAATTATTGAAAGAGTAGGTCACAGTGACCTAATTTTGCAATATTTGCTATCGGCATGCCTTTCTCATCATAGATGTCGATTTCTGTTGCCCTAATATAATTATTGAAAAAGTAGGTCAAAGTGACCTAATTTTGCAATATTTGCTATATTTGCTAGATGTCAATTGATGTTGTCCTATCATTACCATTAAAAAAGTAGGTCACTAACCTAATTTTGCAAAATCCAGTATGAACATATGGTGTTCATCCTAGATGTTGTCCTACATTTCATTTGCACAACTCACAACATAGAGCAATGTGAAAAGGGATATATAAGTCACCAAAGGTCACAAGTCGAATTGGTCATCAATATGACTAATCAATAAGAAACCTATAGACTCTCTCCAAATTTGATTTAAATTATCAGAAATTTTCTGATATTTACAATATTTACACAAGGTACACTTAATACCCAAAACACATCTGTCAACAGCTAGTTATCAGTGATTTAAAGCCATACACTGGGTAACTGGGCAGATTTCATCACTAAGTAATAGCTCTGGAGATAGGGCTCCATTCTCAGACCTCTCATGTCCCTTTATCTAATTAATTTTATTGTTTTCCTGTGTGACCCTAAACCAGCAATACCATGGTTTCATGCAGAGATTAAGCTAACAGGTCTTGGCATCAAAACTAACTGGTAACAGATAGTAGACAATCCAAAAGCCTAGTTATCTTACACAAAGAAATGTTCTACAGAGCACTATATCATTCAAGTAAAGACAACTATTACTGCACAGCATTGAGGCAACACCCGGTGTGATAGATGTGTATATATACATTGTATAGTTATCCATTAACAAGAAGCATACATAGTTTTATACAAAATCAAAATGATACAGATTACTTTTGCTCAAAATCTTCAATAGACAGAACTTACCTTTTAGAAAATTGATTTACATATTGAACCTGATCGTGGTCCTTTTTTTAAATCAAAATTCCAGAATTTCTAATCTGCTAGAATGTGTACTACAGTATATGCGATTGTTTCTCCAGGTTGGTGTGGGTGCTGCTAGCAGCCAAGTTAGTCAGCTGCCAGTTCCCCCATTTGGGACCCCTACCAGCAATGTTCACACTGAAGATGTATAGAGTGTATACAGACAGGTACAAATCATACAATTAAATTAATTAAAAATCAGCCACTCATTATACGTACCTCAAATTAAACTCGCCTCTTTGTCATCACTATCTGAACATTGTTATTGAAAATCAACTCTAAACGATGTACCAGTCATTAGTTATCTTGTCCACAAACAAAAACTTAAGTACTTTTTCATAGCTCATTTGGTGATAATTGCTGTGGTGGCCATCTTGTAAATTCAATGAATTTTTCAAACAACACCTCTTGTTCAGACATGTCACTAGAACATTCCTAGAAAGTCTTCTTACTACGAAGCAAATAATATTGGAGTTATAAGGAAACACATAATTTCAAAGATGGCGATCATGGCAGCCATCTTGAATTTTATTTTCACTTAATACATACAAATATCTAGTCAGTACCTTCTAACTAATCATTCAATGCCAATTTCAATACTCTCGGTTAAAAAAAGTTAGCGGACGACGCACGCCGCACGTCAGACGCCGGACGATACCCCATAGCAAAAGCTCACATGAGCCTTCGGCTCAGAGCTAAAAATTGTACTAAGGTCACTTTAAACTAATGATGCCGCTCTCTCTGAGGCAAAACATAGTTAATGACTTCGCTTACAGTAAACAGTCGCTAACGTAGATCCCAAAGCAGCCAGCTGTTGGAATGGCAAATGGACTAATGGGTACTGTCACTACACGTGTTGCCTTAATAATGACCACTGATGACCGATGGTCAAGTGGTCAGTGTGTAGCTGAATCAGTACACATTTGTGAGGCAATCTGGTAGCTCCGTAAGTAAGATAATTATTCCATTATCATGACCTAAATCTGTTTTTATCTGAATGTGTTATATAAATTATTATACAGTTTTTATAGTACTCGTTCTGATAACTCACTTTTATCGAATTAATGATAACGGCTACATTATTCCGGTCTTAATCTGTTATTTTCTGAGCCTGGAATGTTAATTGCTAAATAGTAACTATTGTTCTCAATCTGTATATCTTACAACAATTCAATAATTTTCTCGTTACCCGAGAAAAAAAAATTGTTAAACAAATCGTGAACAGAGTCGACCTCGAGAAGCAAACATATTGAATCACCTTAAAATACCACCTGAATATAGTAATACTGTTGTCGGTGTCAACATTTTAAAGTATGACCCCGGGAAGGAATTGACAGCAGAAGTGCCACAAATTTAAGTAAGGCAAACAAAGTCATTTTCTTTTGGGTGTGTGATATATCATTTATTTTTAGTAAATTATTATCTTTAGCTAAAAGTTAATCGCATTACTGTTTGTCAAGTGTTGATAATATAAGTAAAACGATGATGATGATGAGGATGAGGAGGATGATGATGATGATGATGATGATGATGATGATGTCCAAATAAGTTATCAAACTTACGGGATAAAACTAAATTGAATTGAAATGTAGTAACACCTTTGATTTGATGTTGCCTCCATACCTATCAGTTTTATACGATAATAGCTCGCCGTGGACCAATTTCCTTGTTATATGTATGCGACGTTAACTTAAGTTTCATGGGTCCTGTGTTTTTTAAAAGAAATAGGATACTTTTGGAGGCCTGTGTAAATGTTAATTGGAAATTCAATCTCTTCCCTGTTGACGATTTAGATGTATGATGTATATATCTAATGTATAATGCATTTTCTACTGAATACAATGCTATAATCATGATTTATAAACTAAAATCTCACTCTTTTTAGTTCTTTATCGAATGTAAAGAAGTGAAATATAAATGAAAAATAAAAATGGTCCTCTATAATGAAACAAGGGCCCGTTGGAGGGCCACAATATACGCCCGCCGCAATATTTGACACTTTGAAGGGGGTAGTTTCACAGGTTGTAATGCTTTAAAATGATGTATCATTGTTGGAAAGTTGGAATGAGATATTGATACACATAATGGTGTGTAGTCGAAACCGAAGGGCAAATTTAAATGATGAGATGTATATATGTTGCAAATATGGGAAACCTTGGTTTAGACACAACAACACAAAAATCAGTTCACATGTTTATATACAGAATATATACATTAAAAGAACCTCTTAGCAAAGAATCAGCTTCCTAATACCATTATTAAGTGAATGGTGAGCAATTACAAAATCATCAAAGGGGAATAACTCTGCAAATTCGGGGGTAAGGGGCATGATTTTGGTATGCGACACTCCGGCTCATCAAGAGGTATATTTGTGTCAAGTATGGAGAGACTGGGTAAAGTAGTATTGGAGTTATGGTCCGGACAAGTAAAATCGTCAAAGGGGAATAACTCCACAAATACGGGGGAAAGGGGCATGATTTTGGTATGCCACACTCCGAGTCATCAAGATGTATACATGTATTGTGTCAAGTATGGAAAGCCTGGGTCGAGTAGTATTGGAGTTATGGTCCGGACACCATATGTGCCCGCCCGCCCGCCCGCCAACATGATAACATAATACGTCCCGTCTTTCAACGGGCGTATACAAATAATAAACAAGAAAATTACAGTAAATACAATATGTATATGTAAATACTCTGTCGGTTGAAATGTAAACATCAAATAAATGGACATTGACGATGAAAGGGAACAATGAGGAAGTTGCTTTTTACTGTTTACGTGTATTTGGGCCTTTCCTAGCGTGTATAGCACATTTTCAGACGTTTTATGGAGGTAGATTAAATTTAGGTAAAAATGACTCCCCAGGCGATTATCGGCTATAGAATGAAATCAATATACCCCCCCCCCCCCCCCCCCCCCAAAAATATATATATATAAAAAAAAAAAATTTTTTTTTAATAAAATGAAAGAAAATTTATAAAACACTAGGAAAGGTCCAAATAATACACGTAGACTGTAACACATACTCAGGCCCCTGTGGTTGCAGTACGTATTTTTATTCCATGTAAATATTTCTCCTCTCGTGAAACAGGTACAAACATGAGGGTTTTAGCCGTTCTCTATACGATCTTACTGTTGATATCTACAGCGATGGCCCATGGAAGTCGACGACCTCAGCGTAAGTACGCGTATATATATATATATCTTGTAAAACAGGTAACAGGATGGCTTTTAATAGGACATTCAACTCTGGTCGATCTTAAGGTACCCGTGTCTTTTTATAGAAATTTCGTGATCATTTAGATTAGGCATATCCCCCAGAATGTTTATTTAACGACACAAACTTGCCCACCTCGTGAAGTAACCTATTGAATATGTACCCAGCCGAATCAGCTCAAAATTAAATTGTTGGTAATAAGCCTGATGATTTCAGCTTCGGTAGTGTGACATTTTCATATCTCGATAACAACATCTCGATCCCCGAAACTACAGTGCTTTGAATTTCATCATTCCCGAGATATGCGACAACAATTATTGAGGTGAAGTTGAAAAGGAACTTCTGCTTAGTAACGATGAAAATAAATGTTCAATTAAAGGTGTGTAGATTCATTAAACGGACATCAAGCTAAATTATCAGTGGTTCACTGGAT
Source organism: Pecten maximus (assembly GCF_902652985.1). Classification (NCBI taxonomy): domain Eukaryota; kingdom Metazoa; phylum Mollusca; class Bivalvia; order Pectinida; family Pectinidae; genus Pecten; species Pecten maximus. The sequence continues at coordinate 12,943,677 of NC_047029.1, read as the reverse complement.
TCATAACCTGCCTAAACTCAGTCTGAATGGAAAAAAAGAAAGAAAAGAAAGAAAAAAAAAAAGAAAAGAAAGAAAAAAAGAAAGAAAGAAAAAAGAAGAAACAATAATTTAAAGTTTCTATTTTGCGTCTTCTTACCACCGCCCCTAGCCTTCAATATATTGATACAAACATCTGTAAGAAAGCAACGCAACACATGGTCATAAAGTCGTTTAATTTTTTTGCCATAATCTGGTCTGCCACGAAAAGAAACTCAATACTACGCGAATAAATAATAATGTGTGTTATGAAAGTGTATTTTTTCTCCATTTTACAGATTTCCTTCAAACTATAATATATACACATCGTCGCCGGATACCAACGATTAATTGCACTATGCTACGCTATAATTTTCACACGTGGGTAAACTCGGTGATAGACCCTCGTCAGTAAAATAGCATCTGATTTATCGATTCGAACAGAAATACTTCAATGTAGATGGTATAGAACATCTTAATCACATACATTTTTGTATGTCTATTTCCACGGGAAATTTTACTGAGATATTCCTGTGTGAACCGCTTCCGGTTGTCCTTATCTTCTCTGACTTGTCATTTTAAGATTGTGAATGTGAAGCTTCTGGTGATGATTATGCACCTACAAAAGTTACAAGCAATATATACTTCGCGCAAGTTTTTAGCTCACCTAGAAGGTCCGTCCGTCCGTCCGTCGTCCGTCGTCCGTCCGTCAACATTTGCTTCAAGTCGCTACTAGTCAAAACGTTCTTTTTGGATTTTGACCAAATTTGGTCAGAAACATCCTTGGCAGAAGGGGATCAGATTTTGCATGAAATGGTTACTCTGACCCCCAAGGGGCCAGAGGGGCGGGGCCCAATAGGGGAAATTAAGGCATTCCTTTAAATCGCTACTAGTCATAAAGATATGAATGGATTTCAACAAAATTTAGTCCGAAAGATCCTTGGGGGAAGGGGAATAGATTTTGCATTAATGACGATTCTGACCCCCAAGGGCCTGAGGGGTGCGGCCCAATAGGGGAAATTGAGACAATTCTTTTAAATCGCTATTAGTCATAAAGTTTTTATTGCATTTTGACCAAATTTAGTGTGAAAGATCCTTGGGGGAAATTGAAATAGATTTTGCATTAATGAAGATTCTGACCCCCAAAGGGCCATAGGGGCGGGGTCAATTAGGTGAAATAGAGGTCATTTCTTTAAATCGCTACTTGTCGTTAAGTTCTTATTGGATTTTGACCAAATTGGCCAGAAACATCCTTGGGGGAAGGGGATAAGATTTTGCATTAATGGTGACTGACCCCCAGGGGCCCAATCGTTGAAATTGAGGCAATATTCCTTTAAATAGCTACTAGTCATAAAGTTATGAATTGATTTGAACCCAATCTGCTCAGAAACATCCTTGGGGAAAGGGGAACAGATTTTGCATAAATGGTTACTGTGACCCTCCATCCCATAACTATGTATAGCATCGCTGGACGTTAAGGGATAAACACAATTCTGATCTAAAAATAGGCCCAATGGTCTATCCCCACCCTGAGAGACTCAATTTCTTTAAACACAATCATGTTGTAAAAACAATCCCTGTGGTCTTTTCACGCCCTTAAAGAATCTGGACTTTGTTATTTCTTTAAAGCAGTTGGGATCCTCACACTATAACCATATATTGCATTGTTCGAGATTTACAATAAAGCTACGTATTAACGGATTGAACATTATTTTGACATTTGGTCAAATCCAACCAGGTGAGCGATACAGGCCCCATGGGCCTCTTGTTTTGTATAGTATTCCTGGTTGTCAAACAAAACATAAAACATTAAACCAGGTAATTATAAAGGCTTGCCCGATTCTTATTGACACATTTGTATACTTTATTAACTTAAATCACAAATTATCTTTACGTCACTATACACATCACGACGAACATTCATTTTATCAAATTTCCTTCTATTTGTTTAAGGCTGTTTTGAACCACCATTCAAAGGTCCATGTCGTCAAAGACAGGTGCGCTGGTACTTCGACCCGACAACCAAGGCCTGTCGCACGTTCCTGTATGGGGGCTGTCGGGAAAACAAAAACAACTATGAATCGGTTTACACGTGTAGACGAGTGTGTAAAGTGGACGCTTGACCATTGTTCGCTTACCGAAAGAAGAAAAAAAAAAATTTATACCATATTGTGGTAATTCATTATTTTTCGATAATAATATCTACTGGATGAAATGTCTGTAAATCCATTTCTACCATTTTTAACATTATGATTATTAATATTTTTTAATACTGTATAATATTTTCTCGGTAGATCGTCGTTATTGTACACTACCATCGATTATTGAATAAAACATTTCAGCATTTTTCTGAAATAAAAACTGTATGGTGATAATGAAGTAGATTTAGGTAATGTTTTTATCAAAGGGAAATAACTCTTTTTGATAATCAACAATTATGCTATATTACTATTCAAATAAAAAAAACACTTTTAAGATAAAGAAAATTATCAAGACAAGTAATTAATTTCTTTAGAAGGATTTTCGTTTATGAAGCCGAACAGTATAAGATACACAAAGTTATAAATTGTGACATATTTGGAATTATTTGATGAGGTGTGTGTCTTGTACATAGTCTTTGAATACTGAATTTCGTTAGATCACTTCATGAATATCTTGTCGTAAGAAATATAATATACAATTCAATAATGACGATACTTCATGCATGACACATCGTTACAATTAGCATATTTCTGTAATTGAAATTTGACATACTAGTAGTAAAAACAACAAGTGACGGTAGGACACTCTAGTCCGGATCTAGATCACATACAGTGTAAAGCGTAATATCCGGAAACCTATGGTGGCTCGTTAGGGCCAAGTATCAAACCTCGCATTCTCGCAATCTCGACCTTAGGTCGAAAACGCGAGAATGCGAAATCGCGACGGCGAGAGTGCGAGATTAATCTCGCGTTTTCGCTCTTTCGCATTCTCGCGTTTTCGCTCCCTCGTCTTCGTCGCATTTTCGCATTCTCGCGTTTCCGACCTAAGATCGAGAGTGCGAGAATGCGAGATTTGATACTTGGCCCTAACGAGCCACCATAGGAAACAAATCGCAGAAGCGACAAAACACACGACGGTTACTTGTACCGTACCGCCACTTTTATTTACACAAATGTTTTCACATTGTGTGACAGTAAACAATAAATTACTCACCAAAATGTTTCTTTTGTCAGATCCTCTGATGTAGAGCTTTACGGTACTATTTATGTGTCGATCAGTATAAATTGTTGTTATGGAGAACGCCGGTTTGAGAATTAACCAGCCAAGTCAAAATAAATTCTTTAACTAGATGATAACTATTGATTACAATGGGTGTATAAAACTATATCTCTGCGTGTCGCAGCTAATTTATTCCCAGTCAACTTGTATGTGATTTACAGCACATGCGCATTGTCTACATATTTTCTAAACTTCATTTTGTTCAAGCGCGATGTGTACTTTGCTTAAGAAAATATACATCAATGCCGTTGATTTTAAGTATAATATATATTACTGGTCTTCAATAGAAACACGAAGCGGAATCAATTTTCAACGATTCTTTTTTTAAATAACACACTTATGGTTAGATGATGTCAATCATATAGCTGTTACGTCATTCTGACACAATGTCAATACCAGATGTTTTAGACAAATAATTTTATAATTAAGTACATCGTTGATCAATTCTCACTGATAAACATATGTTCGTCTTATTTGTTATTCAAATTTATTATTCGTTTCAACAAATATGACAATTCAGTATCAACCAGTCGAAATAAAACACCATCCCCAGTAATAATCTATTATGTTTCTCAACCTTTTTCGTTTTTTTTCCTACAGACGAACGTCTGTGTCACATATCAATATATTTTAAGCATAAGAAGGATAATAAACTAAAAAGAAAAACCCAACAAACACAAAAGAAAGCAAAACACATAAACAAGCTGATTTGTCGATATTCAAAATGAGCAATTCGAATTCGTATCCTTGTAAATGGATAACAAGCAAACATGAAATGCAAATTATCAGACGGAATTATCTCCATGAACGATGAATTCACTAAGTTAAGATGCATTCATCATAGAAAGGAACACCGCTAAGATATTAAAAGACGATTCTTGTAAACAAAACAAAAATCAATTAAATATATCACTGACATGTTAAGAGGTAAGATATATTAATAATGACACATGATAATGCCAGAAACATGACACACAGTAACATAGATACTAGTAACACGACTAAAATAGTGTTAGTTACATAGTAACACAGATAATAGTTACATGACTGAAATAGTGTTAGTTACACAGGAACAAATATACTAGTAACACGACTGAAATAGTGTAAGTTACATAATACATAGCAACATAGATACTAGTAACATGACTGAAATAGTGTCAGTTACATAATACATAGCAACAAAGATACTAGTAACACGACCGAAAGATTGTCAGTTACATAGTAACACATATACATGTACTAGTAACATGACTGAAATAGTGTCAGTTACATAATACATAGCAACATAGATACTAGTAACACGACTGAAATAGTGTAAGTTACATAGTAACACACATACTTGTAACATGACTGAAATAGTGACAGTTACATAGTAACACAGATAATAGTTACATGACTGAAATAGTGTCAGTTACATAGTAAGACAGATACTAGTAACACGACTGAAATATTGTCAGTTATATGATACATAGTATCATAGATACTAGTAACATGACTGAAATAGTGTCTGTTACATAATACATAGTAACACATATACATGTACTAGTAACATGACTGAAATAGTGTCTGTTACATAATACATAGTAACACATATACATGTACTAGTAACATGACTGAAATAGTGTCAGTTACATAATACATAGTGACACATATACATATACTAGCAGTGGCGTAGGAAGTCGTCAAAAAGTGGGGGGGCAAAATTTTTTTTAACCTTAAATTTTACGCACTAAACAAATCGTATGCCATCTCCGCAAAATTAGCCAATAATTATCATTTCAACATCCCATGATAATTTTGATAATTTATGTAGTACAAAATAAGTTATTTACGCAAATCAGAATATATATATTAAATATAGCAAAACATGAAGTCCGAGGGGCCGCCCAGCGGGTCCAGGGCAGCGCCCTGATATGGGTTCAAGGGGGTCTAAGCCCTCCGCGAAAACTGAATATAGCACATTTCCAATAATTCGGGATCAGGCGCGGATCCAGGAGTTTTCGAAAGGGGGTTCAGTAATTAAGTGATCAAGCGAGCGCCGTAGGCGCGAGCCGATTTTTTTTCCCTTTTTGCGAGAGGTCTGGGGGCCGCCCAGCGGGTCCCAGGGTGGCGAAGCCCCCCTGTAGATCTGCAATCGAAAGGGGGGGGGGCAGTAATTCAGTGATAAAGCGAGCGCCGTAGGCGCGAGACGATTTTTTTTTTGTATTTCCTCGTACCTGTTGGTAATTAATATCACTCTATTCACGTTAAAACCGCGCATTCTTCTTCATGTTGTGTTTCTGTCTTTTTCTCATTATGAACTCAATTAACTTCACAAATTATCATCAACTTATTGAATCTATGTGATGAAGTTAAGCAAAATTGCGTATTAAGATATAAATATTGACTTACCAGGCTATTGCAGACGACCGACACACAGGTCTGAGGATTGATATACTAGTATAAAAGTCGGAATGTTCCAGATGTACAAGATAAAGTTTTTATCGCTGCCTTCAAGAAAACATTATCGGTTTGGAAATATACAGATATTTATCGAAATGAATATATAAATTCGCGTTTTATCCCCTTTTTTAGATTTTGGATGTCAAAAAGTGGGGGGGCAAAAAGATATGTTTGCCCCCCCACTGAAAAAAGTGGGGGGGGGGGGGGGGGGGGGGGGGGGGCAATTGCCCCCCCTGCCCCCCCGCTTCCTACGCCACTGACTAGTAACATGACTGAAATAGTGTCAGTGATAAAATACCTTTCTTATTTTTTGGAAAGAGGCACCTGAAGATCTATGATTGCAAAATGAGATAGACCTTCGTTCAAATTTGTCAAGTAACATAATTCTGCCCAACCTTAAAACAAAAATTGATTCAAATCTATCAGATTTTGATAAATTTCCACTACACTAAGTTTATGCGATATGCGTCACTAAAAATCTAATCGAATCATGAAAAAAAAATCTTAGAAGCGACGTAATAGGCGACCGCAATGAAAGTGAATATAGAAACATGTTGGTAGCTGTCCATCACTTTGAATCGTGCGCGGACAGCTAATGACGTGGGTACCAGCTTGTAGATATTGATCCGGAATACATTTCAAACAAGAGATGAGTGGCAGTTTTAATCATTCCCATACATTTTTGTGAATTGAGGTGGTCGGTCGTTAAAGGAAACGGTAAGTAAGAAGACATTTTTGTATTTATTTCGCATTTAAATATCTTTTTTTATGAAGGAAGGGAAACATACGAGAAGATTATTTAAAAGAGAATCTAATTAATTATCAGATGCAGAAAATGAAATAAGTCGTGTGCTAAGTGTGTGTGTTAGAGGAACTTGCGATTTTTTTTATTTTGCATTAAATTAAGAAAGTTTTAAATGAAATATATATAAAACAAGCCATATAATTTATTAATCTTATTCTAATAAGTATAAATATAGTTTTGGTTTTCGATAGCATATCAATTTAAGAAAACTACTGTTAGTACATTTTCCCGCGATCCCGGACTACATTAGAAACATGTTATATTATGATGGACACACCAACAAGACAAACAGGTATGCAAGATGTCCCTGGCAGAGAAACAGGAAATGTCTAACTTCCGGTGGGTTTGGTGGGAAAATTGGAAGATCATCTTCCGTGGAAAATTACTAAGCCTTGTTTAGAAAAGTATATTTATGACTTCATGGACATCCTCAATGAATTGCCAGTAGCGTAGCTTGGCGAAAATTATCTTTCTCGCCTCTCTGTCTGTCAGATTTTTTCTTTAATATTTTTTTTCCAAAACATACACGTTACTTTACCTACCCCAATGATAGCGGTTATAACTATAAGTTTTATCCATCAAATTTCGATATTCGCGTGATTTGGCAGAAAGTATAGATTTTATGGCGTAGAAGCACTTGTAATCAATAGACAAATCAAGATAAATCATACAAATCATGAATTATTCTAATGTTCTTTACATACTTAAAAGCTTAATTACTCTTTGGATAAAACGACTTACTTTACTTAACAAACCTGAATTACATATAGAGACATACCGGAACGTATGATCTATTCTCCTTGTACTTTTTCAAGTGTCTCCATTCAAATCTAGCGTTTTGTTTCCTGTTGTTGACAATTTTCTTACGGGGTTTGAATTTTATAATTACAATTTCGTTTTATTGTTGATATTCTCATCTTAAAAATGTCCTTTGACCCGAAAAAAATATTGACCTTGAATCGACCTGAATTTGACATGAAATTAACCTGTAATTGACATGAAATTGACTCGAAATTGATCTGAATTTGACATGTCAAATTCAGGTCAATTTCTTGACATGAATTGACTGTTATTCTATTTTCGGTACAATTTGACCTGAACATTTTCACGTGACATTGAATTGACCTGAAATTGACCCGATATTGACCTAAATATGACATGAAATATTCTCATGTCAAATTCAGGTCAATTTCATGACATGAATGGTCTGTCTTGCTATTTTCGGGTCAATTTGACCTGAACATTTTCATATCAAATTGCCCTGAAATTGATCTGAATTTGACATGAAGTATTCTCATATCAAATGCAGGCCAATTTCAAGTCAAGTTCAGGTAAATATCTTGACATGAATTGACTGTTTTGCTCTTTTCAGGTCAATGTGGCCAGAAAATCTTCACATGAATTTGACCCGCATTTGACCTGAATTGACATGAAGACATTTTTGCCTGTGTAATGTGCTACAACTTCGATGTAAAGATTTAAAATTCGTATGTACATTATAGATATGCTTGTTTATATATTTTAGTGACCAATACCCAAGGATGCGGTTTTACATCTTCATTATAGGGGTCTTACTTCTTGTGACAAAAACACAACAGACCGCTCTGCCGGATGGTATGTATTTTAATGTTACAAATGCAAAGTATCCACGAGAAATAGCCATATACGAGGGCTGATTGATAAGTTGTTAGCCTCATGTTGAAGGATTTAAATTTGTCGGACGTATTGCATTATTTTTCAACATATTCCACTTCCGTAGGTATACACTTTTGCCAGAAGTGTTTAAGGGCCTCAATGCCACTTTTATAGAACTCCTTTTCTTGACTGTTCAGAAAGTCATCCACTGCATGTTAGGATTAGGGTTGGGTGCCTTAAATAGCGGTTTTCAGTTTTGGAAATAGATGAAAGTCTAATGGAGCGAGATCAAGGTGAATAAGGCTGATGCTCCATCAATTTAAAGCCACAATCGTGAATGGCAGCCATGGCAATGACAGACTCTTTCACCCTAACCCTAACCGATTTTGTCCATTTTGCAAAAGCCGCTTGTCTTGTTTACTTTAGAGTGCTACCTCGTCGATATAAACTTACCAAAAGAGATCAGTCCTTTGGTACACGGCTCTATATAGTCAGAGAATAGTAGGACTTAAAAATAACATCCTTGAGTACCTCCTTCAATACGAGGCCCAGTCAAAAATAAGTGAAGCATTATGGTGAAGTGGGCGTCACACTTATAGCTTAGCAATAGATTTGTCTTGTGACGTTACAAACGCAATTAGCCAAGCTTGTGCTTTGTAACAAACAAACATAAAACTGCCGTGTGATAGAACATTTTGATATTAATCGCTTTGTATAGGTATGTACAGTAATTGTTGCAAAACTACATTTTCTACTCTATATAGACAAACAAAAATTAATTATTATTTAATAAGGAGAGTCTTTCTCGGATCTTAATTTAGCATCGGTAAAAATACAACATTATTTACTAAACTTCAATTTGTTCCACGCCTTCGGATAGAGCACTTACTCAAGTGGTATATAGTTGTCTCCCGAGTTAACATAACCCCTAAAATTTCATAAATAAAGACGTGCACTTAATATACACAATTTGCCATCTTTGATACATGTAATTTGCAGTTCTGTTGTTGCTTATAAACGCGGTTGGGCTTTGTTCTAAAAGCTCCAGGGATTTATTGACTTATTCAATTTTAGACTCTTTTTATTCTTATTTATTTATACATTTTGTACTTCTTAATTGGAACTGATTAAGGGGATAGTGAACTCGCCGAGACGTTCCGCTCTAATCCTACACTTGTAATACATACCAAAGTCTAGCAACATTTAAACTGATAGACTGTTTATGCTACAATGTAGCACAGTTTACGAAAACAGGTCACAAAATGAAAACCGAAATAATTAAATAGAATTCTAGCTGTATATCTAGGCTCTTCCCGTAAGTATTAGTTTAAAACCCTATATACAAATTTTGAACGCCGTATAATATTGGTACCGGATATGACGCGACAGGTGGCGTTACTGGTCAAGATGAAGTACGTGATTTGTCAATGTAGCGGTAAATGCAAAAAAAAAAAAAAAAAAAAGATATACAGTTAAAAACGAAATAGAGTTAAGATTGAATGCAAGCTGAAGAAGTGAATGTATCTTTTCAAATGACACATTGATAAAATTATATTCCTGATTCAAATGCAGTCTTATTAACACCAAATATGTTTCAAACTGATATAATTTTGTTATCCGTGCTGAAACGCATTAGTTCGTTGATTTATTTCACCAGCAGTTTTACATTATAACTACCAGCATTAAAACTATGCCGTTTATCTTTTCTTGTTTTATATAACTAGATTCTGTCCGTATGATTATCAAGATTTGTAGTTCTCATCGAGGAAGTTCGTATCCCCCATGTTTTATTCAGTAACCCGATATTAAATCCCTAAATTAAGGAACTTAAGTTTTACTCTGTGTGAAAATATTTTGTTTTCATTTTGTATTTAAAACAGCCTGCAACCTGCCAATGTACCAGGGGGACTGTACGGAATACATATCCCGTTGGTATTACGACTCGGTCACTGGAGCATGCGTGGAGTTCATATACAGTGGTTGCTATGGAAACGGTAACAACTTCTACACCAAGGACGCATGCCTAGCGCAGTGTACTTAAGCCGGGAACTGTTACTACTACATTTGACATGGATCAGGAAGGAAGATAATGCTTATAATCTATTTTAATTAATAAAGTCAATATCACCAAATGCAAGACTCATTGATTATAATAATTTATTTATTTCAACAAACACTTCTTTTCAGAACTCTTAACATTGTATTGGAATGACTCCCATATGATATAATAAATAATTTCAGGTCTTGACCGATTAAATATCAATGCGGTTAATTTTCAGAATCCCTTAAGAACATGTATATTTACTTCTTTAAATTAAGCATATGATCATAGCAAAGGGTTGCACAGAATCTTATTGACGATCTGCAACCCTCGACGGTACTTTTATACATATGGAAACAATATTAAGTCTGTACAAAGCAAAGTATAACCACGCCCACACCGACGTTTGTGATGCTGTGTACAGAATTCGTTTATCCACTAACAAAACAGTCACGTTTTGAACCCGTGTACATTATATCATCTAACATAAATGTATTTACACGCCTCCATCAACATTCTGTTATTTTTTTATATGATCAAAGCCACAAGCAATTATGCTTTGCATTGGATCCAGTCAATCATTTATCGGGACGGATGACAGCTGTGATCAACACATTTTACATTACGGGGATCGATACTCTTTCTTTTCTGCGCATTTAAAATTATTTCTAGCTTCATACTTTTGTCAGCAACTTTACATTTGAAAATATCGTAATCTAAATATTGATTTTGACAGCTTTTTGCTTTACAAATACTGAAATATTACTGCTTTGTGAATGAAACTATGATCGTTAAAACGAGGACAAACGATAAAACATTGGACATACGTACACGGATATAATACTGTGCAGTAGGACCAGGTGTTCCGGACCTTCTTCCGTCTGCCATTGATGTTACCTGTCATATAACGACTAGCTCAATTAATGCAATGTTCTCAAAATAAAAACCGGGGTAGTGACAAAGGAATCATCAGGCCTATCAACAGGTTTGAGGAAATTATTTCGACCGTAAACCTTTTTAATATGACACAATGTTCCAGTCTTGTCGCTGTCTATTCAGTTTGGCTTATTGTCATAAGGGGGATATGCATTTGACTTGGTGACCGAGAAAGTATTCATCTGTTCCATCTGTTACATGTATCATCATTCAGATAAGATCAAAGGTACAATGTACATTTCATGGAAAACCGAACGTTTTCCAAACCGTTGCCCATATCGAATTAATAGCGGCAATCAAAAATATCCCGATGCTTCTTTCAGAGAAAATTGATAATCAATTGAACAGGCAAATGGTTAACACATGGCACATCCAATGAAAGAATATGTGTCGTTAAAAAAATAATAAGAAAACCGCAAATACAGATTATTCTAAACGGGCTATAAGGTTAAAACACGCTATGAGAAAATGATATAATACGTAACATTTTTATGAGTATGTTACAAAACTAACACTTTCTGTTAATTACAAAAAATAAAAGTCACAGCAACCATTTCTGATTGTAAACATTGCGGTCTTGATCTACAAAATAGTTTTGAGTGACGGTATGAAACAACCAAAACAACAGAATATACCGATATAATCGCAAAACCATAATTTATTCAAATCCATCAAACGAGCGCAAAATCCTGACATCAATATGGACTTTGCGTTGATACCCTTGAAAAGCACAGGGAGATCAACGATGACAAGACCAGATGTTTCGGAAGAATAATCGTTCTCTGCTTTCATCGAGGACACCCGCCAAACAAATCTACATGTACCTGGTCACCGATGATCGACCAAGTCCAGTCCCGCTACATATGTAGGTAATCTAATGAAGTTTTATACGATAGATTCCAACAGCACAATGACCGTACACAATATTCGTAGATTAATTACTAACTTTTACTTAATGTGTGTCGGTAATCTAATGGAGTTGGATACGATAGATTCCGACTGCACAAGGGCCGGACACAAAATGTGTATGTTGATATAAATCCGCTGTTCACCAGTTTAGACAACAAGTGTTACGTCCTTTTGATTGCACGAACAGTAGCATGAACCATACAATGTGATCGATTAATGTGGCTCGACAATAATGCAGTGTATTGAAAACGGATAACTTACAAGTGTATAACGATACATGTATGTAAAGTATACGTCCAATAAAAGCAGCACCATTCATTTAATTGATATAATATTGATTTGATACGTATTTCAAACCCCCGTTCCGTACACCTCCAGTCAGGCCGCCAACTTTACTATATTACGACAATCTTGATTGTCTTATTGTTCTATGACGTCATAGTTACGTTACCATAACTTCGTCAACAACAGCAAGTTTCAATTGTCCACGCATTCTGATCACAGATGTAGTCATTTTTTATTTGTCGTGCGATTTTTTTCAAATTCAAATTTCAGTTGGCAGTTCATAAGCTGGTGAACTCGCAACTGAATTGGTAGGGTTATATTGTGGCAGTGCCATACAATGGTAAATATAGTGTGATGTGCACGGACCGTGTCCACGTAACGGTAGTCGGCTGTTTATACAAGGCCGGGTAGGTCGCCTTTCACTCAATAAACAAAATGCGCTGACACGCGTCAGAATGCATATACGGGTGTACACGAGTTTCTCCTTGTGCTATGACACTCGACTGTAGGTATATATGACCGATGGACATTCTGGTTCCAACATTTCACTTGAGAAAATAATGAAGACCATATCACGGAACTCCCGACTCGACCAACGCTTCACCCTGCTGGACAGTGAGCGTAAATTTCGCACAGCCTTGTGAACAGATAGTACAACTGAATTGCAAGCTAGACGATTTGCAGTCCCGTTACCTCGGAGCCAAGCGAGACGGACTACGAACCTTCCGCTACAGCTACAGACTCCGAATGTCGATTGTCGAAGGCCTACGGAACATGTACTACGACTATGCCCACCAAAAAGCTGAGGACATATCCGGACTACGGAAGGATCTGTATGGCGAAATCATTGATGTTGTTTCTGGATCAGAAGACGAAGATGAAGAGTAATTGAGACGCAGTCTTGAATCCTAACAACGGCTTTTCAGAGCCAAACACTTTTCTCGAAAAGTGTCCATGAATCTCGAATTTACGCAAAAAACTGTGTTTTTGTTGTTATTTATCTATCGTCCTACGCTACATGTTATACAAAGCCTAATCAGCACAAACATATTTCTATCTTTTGATTAAAACGAAACTTACTAATACATTGTAATTGAAATACATTTCAAAATCCGGTTTTACGTATAATTAAAACAGAACGTGACGGTTAGACATTTGAAAATAAAATGTCACTAGATTAGTAATTTACTATATTTAACAAAATCTATGTGTAACGGGAGAGGAGAAAATATAGAGGCCAGACTGGGGTTCGAACACGGGACCTTCAGAACACTACCCGGATGCTTTTTTTTATCTTTAAAAATAATCGTTTAATATTCCCAGCAAATAGGACCCCGGGGTTTGGGCCCCGGAGGCTCCTCACAGTGCATATAAATCACATATTTAATCAATTTAAATCAAACAATATCACAGTTTTGCTTAATATTACATAATGAAATATCAATGTAAGCCCTGAGTGCTTTTTATCTCGAAAAATAATTTCTTCACAGTTCACTTAAAGCATATAGTAGAATTGTATGAGAATATCATATCACAGGTGCAAAGTTTCCGAATCAGACGTACAGACTAGACATTGATCACTAACAACAGTGCCAATTTTCTTTAACTTCTCCATCGTAAATATGGTGTTGTGTACAATACGAAAGTGAACTTCAATAACATCACAGGGTAAAAAAGGCAAGTACATAATTGCAAAAACTTGTGGAAGACAAACATCATGAAAAATGTCTGACCAATATTCAGATGATTTCGGCTTTCTAAAACAATAACAAGCATAAATATCCCGGGGGGGTGGGGGTTAAGGAAAAGGAAAAAAT